>NC_081410.1:620625927-620974677 GCF_030272615.1 Cryptomeria japonica
AAAAAAAATTTTTTATGAGAGGGGCTTGCAAAATTTTTTCGCCTACCGTACAGATTTGCTAACTGGGCGGCTCTGCATGGCAGATGACGTGCCGGATGATTGAGCATACGAGGGTGACGTGTCATTGTGTACGGATTTGCCCTGTGTGAGCCACGTGGCAGATGCGTGTTTTGGTGGTCGCCGAAGGTCTCTGCTGGCGGCACCAGGGAGAAGGTTGTCGGAGAGGAGGAGGCTGCCAGCACGGAGGGCGAAGACCGGTGAGTACCTGTGGGGACCTGCGGATGGCGGCGGCGTTTGCGGAAGTACACGTCGTCCGGGGCGGTGCTGCAGACCTGCAAGGTACGGGCGCGGGCGACAGTGGCAGGTCCGGACCTGCAGAGTCCGGCAGGTAGTACGCCTGCAACCTGCGACATGCAGGTACGGGGGGGGTCTGCGAACCCCCAAACACAAATTTTTTTTTATATTTTTTTATTTTTTCTGACGAAAATTTTTCAAAATTTTTTTTTCAGAAAATAATTTTATTTTATTTTCTTTTCGAAAAATATAATAATTTTTTTTTGAAATCCGTACAATACTAGCAAAATTGGCGAAATTTTTTTTCTCACCAAAATAGGTTGACTTTATAACCAAAATTCATTGAAATGGCCTTCTGGACGCAATGGCGGGGTCGGATCTGGTCTAGGACGCCTCCAAAAGATGCTGCTCCTCAGATCCGCCTCTTGACATTGCAATAATGTCTCTTCAAGATGAATCAATGAAGCCCCAGTAGCTCTGATACCATGTGAGATTTTGCCAAGATCAAGAGCTCAATGAAATGTACAAAATAGAGACACAATATAAGACAAGAATAAACTGTATTCTCATCAATAGAACATGATCAATAATATCAATTACATACAATGTAGATGAGCTTGCTTATATAGGCAAGGCTAGGGATATGTGAGCACACAAACATGACATGTGGCTCAATAAGGAACAAGGGTAGGTAGGAAATAGGTGTGGGTAGGTAGGAGAAATAATATAATAGTCCACATGAGGTGGATCACCCACTGAATGTGGAGTGTAACAACAAGATCAACACCATAAAAGGTGGAATTTCTCCTACACACACTATCCCAATGTGGCACAAACACCCAAGTGTCTCATACCTAAACTACTATGAAATGCATTTCCTAAGTAAACTTAAGTAAAGTGTAATAATATCCAAGATGAATAATTATTTACACCAACACCCATTGTAGTAACTCATGTCGACGAAAGGAACTATTGGAATCACAAGGTCATCAGGATAGGTTGTGAAGGCGGTATAGATGCAAGAGATCTGCCCGACAATGATTGTTATGTTGATAAAGGAACAAGGTGTGACTTCGGGATAACTATGGTGATGAACATGAGGGTAGAAAAATCCAATTGATAGATTTGTTTGCACAAGTATTTAACTGTAAACCTGATACGTGCAACATGTCTGCATAACACGAAGGTTAGTCATAGAATGGAGATCAACTGATCTGAGCAGCTCGATTGTCCACATGGTAGTTGACCTGTCTTAACTAAGTAACCTGGATGACTAATGTGAAGACACATGTACCCCAAGTGATCAAGCAGATATTCTAGGATTCTAAATGAGGCAGTTGGTTGATCCAATCAATGCAAAGGTCGAAGGACAAATTAGATATGTCTACAAGTTGGTAGACTCACAATCCAACGATGGCTACCGTGTTCTCAATAATGAGGTCAATGTTGGCTATGTAATATGTTTCATGTTAGAGGGCTATTGAAGATATTTGTATAAATCTCTTGCCCCCCTTTTAGTTTAGTCTTGCAAAACAAAGTGCATCGACCACGTAATATTTCCTTCTATGTTTTAGTTAGGTTAATATGGTGTATTTTGGGCCTTTAACCAAAGGTTTTCTTACTAGCTCTTTCCTCCTAGGTTGCCCTTTGAACTAGTTTTTGTACTCTTATTTATAAATTAATATATTAGTGGCTTGCCACTTTTGCCAATATATATATATATATATTTTGATTGTTGAAGTTTTTCTTGATGACATTATCTTTGGAGGAGATGATGACTTGAGTATGAAGTTTGCCGGTGATATGCATAAAGATTTGAAATGTCTATGATAGGAGAGATAAAAATTTTCTTAGGTTTGCAGATTTCACAGACTAGAAAAGGTATTTTTATATTTCAATCTAAATATGTGAATGAATTACTGAAGAAGTTTGGGTTAGAAGATTCTAAACCAGTTGGAACTCCTATGGTGACTGGCTGCAAATTATCTAAAAATGACGAATCTCTGAAAGCTAATCAGACCTTGTAGAGATCTATGGTTGGTGGGCTGCTATACCTGACTCAAACTAGACATGCCATTGTGCATGTTGTGTGCATGGATGCTAGATATCAAGCTGATCTGAAAGAGAGTCATGTCACTGTTGTAAAGAGGATATTCAGATACTTGAAAGGAACTGTGGATTATGGTTTGTGGTATCCTAGGAATGATGATTTCATGTTAAGTGCTTACATTGATGTTGATTGGGATGGTGATGTTGATGACTGGAAGAGTACCTCTGGTGGTGCATTCTTTTTGGGTAAGAAATTGGTTTCATGGACTAGTAAGAAACAAGACTCAGTTTCCCTATCTACTACAAAACTTGAATATATTGTTGCTGCTAGTAACTACACTCAGGACGTTTCGATGAAAGAAATGTTGAAGAATAGCATAATTATCTATGATGAGCCTACTATCATATATTGTGATAATTCCAGTGCTATTAATATGTCAAAGAAATCGGTGCAACATTCAAAGAATAAGCATGTGTCAATCAAGTATCATTTCTTGAGAGAAAAAGCCAATGAAGAGGAAGTGAAGCCAGAGTACGTGTCTACAAAGGAACAAATTGTTGATATTTTCACCAAGCCTTTGCCTGCAGATACATTTGTCTATCTGAGAGACAAGTTAGGGGTATCCACCCCTCCTAATGGGAACTAGATGTATTGAGTTGCATCAATCTGGTGGACTTCACACTTATCTTCTTGTCTGGATTGATGAGTTTATGTCGATCCTCTAATGGAGTAGTTTGTTTGTGGTTCAGTTGAGCTGGCTATAACCATTCTAAAGAGGGAGAGTAAGCTTGGTTTTCTGTTTTGAGAACCTTTGCCATTTATGTCAAAGGGGGAGAGAAAGCATGTGAAAAACTATTTTTATTTGTTTGATCTTAGGGGGAGTTTGTTGAAGGTGTTTTCTTTCTTTGCATTGATTGTTTTTCACATCCATATGTTGCCATCAATGCCAAAGGGGGAGATTGTTGGACATTGATGCTACTAGGATATGTTGTTGTCATTGATGTCAACATATTCCTGCAATTTACTGCTCCAGTGGTTTCATATTGGTTTATAGGGATCATGGTTCAATGCATGGAGTATTTCTTGTATCATTATATCTTTTTGTATTGGTTTCTATGATCCATAAGCTTAATTGATCATATCATATGATCCGGTTTACAGTTTGTTTTTTTTGATCAGTGCTTTACAGAGTTCGGTATTTCCTCTGGTATATTTTGATGTGATAAGATCTTGAGTTGAGTTTTTGAGAAATTGTTTGGGATGTTCTTATATATCTTCATTTTAGATGGTTCGTGATTTAGTGTTTTGCAAGTTATCTTTCCTCATGGCAGTTGTTGTTGTTTGAGTGTTCTTGAGTCTTAGATGTTGATCGATGAAGATTTGATAAGTGGTGTTGGTGCAATTGTTACAAATGATTCTTGTTAGTAGCAATCAACAAGGAAGATGGAGAAGGGGGGGTGAATCAATCTTCACCGGATCACAACAAATTAAACTTCAAAACATAAACTAATAGACTATAGCAATAACATATAAGAAAATTAACAACGCAACACACAACACCAAGATTTTTTGATGTGGAAAACCCAGTTAAGGGGAAAACCATGATGGGAACCTACCCATAGTAAGATGATACTCTGTAGTAGTATGTGAAAATATTATAGTGGGGAATGCACATGCATTCAGGCACATTGCCTAGAGCTCACTGCTCAAAAGATATATGCCTAGAAGGCTACAACCCTCAGGGAAGTCTCACTGACTTACAATATGATTTGGACTACAATCCAGAAGAAATGAATTGCAATGATAACATCTACAAATGCTTGATGAGAGTTTTGGTTAAGCACAATTATCTGCTTTGCAACACCAATCTTACCTCAACACTTCATTGAATGATAAATATCTTGTTTGCACAATCACCTCTCTCTGATAATGCAGACATAATACCAACACCTAAATTACATAAGCATCTCACCTATATATACAAATTATCAACTTTGATAACAAGGTCGACTAAACCCTCAACTCTCAAATTACAATTACAAAAAATACATCACACGATACAAAGATCAACCACCAGACCAATATTATGATTTACATTACATAGAATGGACCTAATTCAAATTTCCAAATGATTAAATCCACAGGAAATCACGCCAAGATCAACCGCAACACACTACACCACCAATATTACTGGATAACACAAAAAAATCGCACAACGATCAATGCAGATTGCCAAAACAAATAGGAAACGACTAGAAAACACCAACAAGCATGTTAGAATCATCTGGAACAGTTGCACCAATGCCTCTTTTCAAATCTTCATCGGTCAACATCTCAAAACTCAGAAACACAACTAATCAGCAACTATCATGAAGAAAGATAAGTTGCAGAGCACCAAATCATGAACCATATGAAATGAAGATTCACGAGATCATCCCAAAAAATATTCCAAAGTTTTAGCACAAGATCTGAGCAAACCAGAATATACTGGAGGAAATACCTGAGGAAATACCAGAGGAAATATCGGATTCTACAAAACAGTGATCAACAAAACCAAACTATAAAATCAGACCAAAAAATCTTCCCAAACTCACTAGAATAAACCACAAGATTATGTTGACATCAATGACAACAACATATCCTGGCAACAAAAATGACCAACCAAATCCAACAATCTCCCCAACAATCTAACAATCTCCCCTTTTGGCATTGATGGCAACATATAAATGCGAAAAATAACTAATGCAAAGAAAGAAGATATCATCAATGAAATCCCCCTAAGATCAAGATAGATAAAGCAGTTTTTCACATGATATTTCTCCCCCTTTGACAACAATGCCAAAGAAAAACAGAAAATCAAACTCTTTCCAAAAACATGAGCCTCTCTCCCTGGGATACAACTAAATCAATAGAGTACTCCAACAGAGGAGCAACACCAACTCAATAATCCGGATAAAAGAATAAGGCTCTGAATTCCACTGGATTGATGCAACTCAATGCATCTAATTCTCATCAGGAGAGGTGGATACCCCTAACTTGTCTCTCAAATAGACAAATGTATCTACAAGCAAAGGCTTAGTGAAAATATCAACAATTTTTTCCTTTGTAGTTACATATTTCAGCTTCACCTTCTGTTCACTGACTTGCTCTGTCAAGTAATTATATCTTATTGATATATGCTTAGTCTTTGAATATTGCACCAAATTCTTAGACATGTTTATAGCATTGGAATTATCACAGTATATAATAGTGGGCTCATCATGAATAACTTTGATATCTTTCAACATTTGCTTCATCCAAACTATCTGAGTGCAATTACTAGCAACACCAATGTAATCAGCTTTAGCAGTAGATAAAGATACTGAATCTTGTTTCTTGCTAGCCCATGAAACCAACTTCTTACCTAAAAAGAATACTCCACCGATAGTACTCTTCTGGTCATCAACAACGCCAACCCAATCTGCATTAGTGTAGGCACACAACATGAAATTATCATTCTTTGGATACCATAGGTCATAATTCAGAGTTCTCTTTAGATATATGAATATTCTTAACAACAGTTACATGACTCTCCTTCAGATCAACTTGATATCTAACAACCATACACACAACATGCATAATGTCAGGCCTAGTCTGAGTAAGATATAACAGTCTACCAACCATGGATCTGTACAAAACTCTGATCAAATTTAGGAGATTCATCATTTTTAGATAGCTTACAACCAGTTACCATAGGAGTTCCAACTGGTTTGGAATCATCGAATCCAAACTTATTCAACGATTCCTTCACACACTTAGTTTGAGATATAGAGATACTTTTTCCTTTATGTGCAATTTGCAAACCTAAGAATTTTTTTATCTCACCAATCATAGACATCTCAAATTCTTTTTACATATCACCAGAAAACTTCATACTCATCATCATCACCACCAAAGATAATTTCATCAACAAAGACTTCAACAATCAAAATGTTATCATTTTAAATCTTAAAGTACAGACTACTGTCAACAACACCTTTGATAAATCCCAATTCTAGCAAATATTTGTCTAACCTAGCATACCAAGCTCTAGGAGCTTGTTTCAATCCATAAAGCACTTTCTTCAACTTACATACGATTTCTCCATCATCCAACAATGAAAATCCATCAGGTTGTTTAATGTAAACTTCTTCTTCTAGATCATCATTCAAAAATGTAGATTTGACATCCATCTAATATACCTTGAAATCTTTATAAGTAGCATAAGCAAGCAATAATCTAACAGTTTCAATTCTGACAACCAGAGCAAAATTTTCTTCATAATCAATCCCTTCTTTCCGTGAATATCCTTTGCAGACCAGTCTGGCTCTATTTTTGACTACTTCACCAGTTTCATTCAATTTGTTCCTAAAAACCCATTTAGTACCAATAACATTTTTATCCTTAGGTCTAGGCATAAGTTCTCAAGTGTTGTTCTTTTCAATTTGGTCTAAATCTTCTTATATGGCTCTTATCCAATTATCATCTTTATAGGCTTCACCAACATCTTTAGGTTCAACTTTAGAAATCAAACATACTTCTTCTGCAACTAATCTTCTTCTGGTCATCACACCTTTATTCTTATCACCAATAATCTAATTCTCATAATTATTTAGTCTGACATACCTCCGAGTCTTTTGATTGTTATGATCCTTAGGTTCCTGCACATCATTACTAGTAGAAGCAACATCCAGATTAACAGTCTCTACCAGATCATTCTGCTTAGGATCTTCAGGCTGAATAGGAGCTAAAACAACATGTTGACCATCATAATAAACTCTAATCTCCTTCCCAAGGTTTTCATCCACCTTCACATTTGCACTCTCAACTATCTTTCACAGTCTCTTATTATAGCACTAGTAGGCTTTGCTATTTGTATAATATCCCAAAAAGATATCTTCATCACTTCTAGCATCAAACTTTCCAATATCCTCATCTCTCTTGATATAACATTTGCTACCAAAAACTTTGAAATATTTCACAATAGGATCATGACCAAACCAAAGCTCATAAGGGGTCTTACCGGTATCACCTTTGATATGAACTCTGTTAAATATATAGACTGTAGTGCTAATAGCTTCTCTCTAGTAGACCTTTGGAACATTTCCTTCAATCAACATGGTTCTTGCAACATCCAAAACAATACGGTTCTTTCTCTCAACAACTCCATTCTGCTATGGGGTCCTAGGAGCAGATAGCTATCTTCTGATTCCATGTACCTCATAGAAAGAATTGAATTCACTAGAACAAAATTCCCCACCTCTATCAGATCTCAAACACTTCAGCTTCAATCAGGACTTAGTTTCAACTTTAGCTTTGATATCTTGAATTTCTCAAATGCTTCTGATTTTTCTTTTAAAAAGACAACCCATATCATCTTGGAATAATCATCAATTAGCAACATAAAGTACCTATCACCCTACACACTTATAATATTTGTAGGTCCACACAGGTTAGTATGCAGAAGATCTAATAATCCATTAGATGTATACCGTTTACTCTTGAAAGAAATCCTTGTTTTCTTATCCAACTGACATTCGTTACATACCAGATTAATAGCTTTAACAATCTTAGGTAGATCCCTAACAACTTGTGTAGAACTGATCTTGATCAATGAATCAAAGTTTACATGACACATTCCTCTATGCCACAACCAACTCTCATCTATCTTAGCAATCAAACAACTTTTCTCACCAGCATTCAACAGAAAAATGTTACCTTCAGTCTTAGTTCTAGATGCAATCTCTATACCAGACGCATTCAAGATCTTGCATTTACCATCTTTGAATTGTAGATCATAACCCTTATCAACCATCTGTCCAACACTCAAAGGATTATGTTTCAAACCTTCAACATACAAGACATCATCAATGTTATGCTTACCATCAAAAGAAATAGAACCTCTCCCATGGATTACATAGGCTTTGTCATCTCCAAATGTAACTATTCCACCATCATACCTTTCCATGCTTACAAATTTGCTTTTGTCACTGGTCATATGATGTGAACAATCATTGTCAATCACCCATTCACCCTTCTCTTCTACCTTTGTAGCCAAAGCTTTCTCCTCAACAAAACAACTAGTGGAATCTGTATACACCTAAAAATGGTCTGAAGATAATTAGTTAAATAAGCAATCATTTAATTAACCCCCGTTCCCAATTTAATTGAATTCATTAGCAATTTGATTAAATCCCTTTTATCTACTTATTAATAAATCTAAGGATTTTTTAATAGGTTCATCTCAATAGTTCCCTTTGATTAATTGATCCAAATTGATTAATCCCCCCTCCATTAAATTCTTATCTTCTAATCCCCTAATTAATTAAAACAAATCAATTTATGAGTTGTTGAGAGTTAATTAGCCTTTTCCTATTATTTGAATTTTTAAATTTAAATTCCCCACATGGCTTCTAACTTCTAACCACCTAACCTAGCCATCCCCCTAACCTAACCATTCCCCTGGCCTAATCCATTCCACCTAACCTTGGGTTTAACTAACCCTATCCTATCTTGCACATTCTAACTTCCTTATCCTAACCTCCTCTAGTATGGATATTCTCCCCTTGAAACACATGGCACTTTTGCCACATGTCTCCTCCCTTAGACACTTGCCCTCTCATGAGCAAGGCTCCTTGACACTTGTCACCATAGAGATGACAAGTGTCCCTTCCTCCAACCTCTTCTCCAACTTCCTCAATCTTAGCCCTTCATATCTTCAGATCAAATTTGGGTCGTTGATTCATGCCACCTCAACTTTGGCCTTGGAATTCCTATAAACATCCCCCATTTTGGAGCAATAAGGATCCCTTGTATTCATAGTTTTAGCAACATTACTATAGGCAATTTGCATTTCAATTATCTAGTAATTAGCATTTTGGATTAATCATAGCATGTTAATCTAGTTTCTTCAATCATGCATTTTATATCATTTGCATAATCAATCATGATCAAGTAGCTACTCAACTCTTGAGTTGCCACTTTGGAGGTCATTGCTCCGCTGAGAGCCAATCAATCCAACACCTTCAAGGTCCTCAAGAATAAAGGAAAATGGGACATTTAAAGGAAGGCTTATGGTTTGCATCTTTAATCTAGTTTTCAATTAAGCCTTCCATTATGTTTTATTGTCTCATTATATGTGTATGCCTTTCTTATATACCACATTTTTTAGTATCACATTAATTGGCGCACACCGTAGCGCTTAGCCCCTTTGATCTTCAACAAGTTTGCTTGTAGGAAATTTCATTGACAGGTTGATTAGCTCTTTCGGAGTGCAGATTAGCTCTCTTGGGCTCCCGAATCACGTTCTTGGTCTCTATTGTAGCGTTCTGGCACCTAAAATGGCATTTATGGGAGATTCTTCAATTCCATTTTTATGTTTTTCTTTGTTTTAGCATTTTCAATCTGTACCTTAGCATTTTTGGTATGTTTTGTAGCGTTTTTGGTATATTTGACAACATTTTCAGTCTGTTTAACAATGTTTCTGGTGTGCAGAATAACGTTTCTAGTCTGCAGAATAACATTTTTGGTCCATTTGGCAGCGTTCTTGGCACATATGATGGCGTTCTTGGTCATTTTGATGGCGTTTTCAGTTTTTTTAATTGATTTTGCAAATATTGTATGTTGCATTCCTTATTTTTGCTTCTGGACTATCATTTTCTTGAACCTAATTTGCAGATTGTTGGTTTTACGGGTACTTATTTCGCTGTGAAAGACTAGAGTTATAAACCATTTTGTCGTCAAAGAATGCAATATAAACTACTAACTTTGTTTGCAACTGCGGGGTTTTGCACTTATTTTTGTTAAATTAGGCACATAGGCCAATTACAATGGAAATGAACAAACATGTCTTATGTGTTTTGATGATAGGCGAGTATGCTCTCACCTTTCTTAGGTGATTAGAAAGCTAGACTCATCTTTTCTTTCAATAGTGCATATCTTTAGCGGCCCTGCCATTCTGAGGAGCCTATAAGGCCAAAGCCATTCGGGCTGGTGAGAGGGGAATGACCCAAGTGGGATTGACTAATGCCAAGTACTCCAACCCACTATAAAATAAACGTGATTTGATGAAAATCAAGTCAACGATAGTGCTTAGGAATAGCTCTCCTCCGTACCTTCGAGTATATCAAACCTTGGTTTTCAAGGCTGGGAGACCTCTTAATTGAGTTTATACCTCGATGCGCTGAATGGATCCCTTACTAGTTCCAATTAAAATTAGAAGCTACTCAGTTTACCTCTGAACATTATTAAATTCTTAGTGCATGGAGTGAGAAGAATCTCTCCTTAAGATACTCACCATATGTCTCTCTTGAGCATATGTGTGAACTCCCCTTTTGAAACCTTATTGCTAGGCTCATAATGGGACTCCACTAACTCTCACAAAGGCAAAAACATGGGCGCCCTTTAGGGGGTGACAAGGCTGTGTGAGCTGACAGGGTACCAAGTGTGGGCTAAGAACTAATAATGAAGCCAATCTCCTTGGATAGGTTGAATGATGTGTTTTCAATTGTTTAAAACCCGTGAAAACTTGGGAATTATTTAAAGCTTCTCGAACATACACTTTATGTGTCTTTTGGGAACAAAATACAATCTGAATTATGTGTTTGTAAGTCAAGTCAAGATATCATCCATTGAAATACAACAAAAATTGCAAACTCAAACCTCAAATTGTCAAATTTACAAGTTTCACAGCAGAGTAGCTCTTTCGGTTCAAACAGTCGCATCTATGGTCCAAACAGTCGCACATACGATTCAAACAGTCATACCTATGGTCCAAACAGTTGCTTAAATGGTTCAAACAGTCGCACCTACAGTCCAAACAGTCGCACCTACGGTCCAGATAGTCTCACCTACAATCCAAATAGTCGCACTTTTAGTCCAGTCAAGATATCATCCATTGAAATACAACAAAAATTGCAAACTCAAACCTCAAATTGTCAAATTTACAAGTTTCACAGCAGATTAGCTCTTTCGGTCCAAACAGTCACACATACGGTCCAAACAGTTGCACCTACGGTCCAAAAAATTGCACATACAATTCAAACAGTCGCACATATGGTCCAAACAGTCGCACATACGGTCCAAACAGTCTCACCTACGGTCCAAAGAATCACACTTTCAGTCCAAACAGTCACACCTACGGTCCAAACAGTTGCTCTTCTGGTCTAAATGTTATCTCTCTTGGTATGAATTTTAGCTTTTTCATATTTCAACATTAACTCTCCAAGGTTGAGCTTGCTAGGTATTAACATCAATTTTCTCATTCTACACATTATTTTTTGGGGTCAAAATAATCATTGTCTAAGTTCTAACTTCACTAGCTTAAGCTTTAGAGTTCTGGGTTTAAACATCGACACTCTTGGTCTAAACTTCAGCTCTCTTGGTCTAAATGTTAGCACTTATAGTCTAAATGTCAGCTCTCTTGGTCTAAACGTCAACTCTTTTGGGTTGAATGTCTAATTGCTCATGTTTCAACAGTAGATCTTCTAGTATGCACTTGATAGGTCTAAATTTTAGTTATCTGAGTCTAAAAATAAAAAGTTAGGTCAAAACAACAATCTCCTAAGTTCAAACACCCAATTTGCTGAGTCTAAACATCATTGTTTTGAACTTTAGAGTCACTGCACTACAGAATAAATTTTTTGGTATGTTCCTTAGCATTCCTGGTTGGTTTGTTAGCATTTCTAGTCAGTATAGCAGCGTTCTCGATCAGTTTGTTAGCATTTTTGGTCCATATAGCAGCATTTCTGGTTAGTATAGCAGCATTTCTGGTCAGTATAGCAGCATTTCTGGTCCATATAGCAGCATTTCTGGTCAGTTTGTTAGCATTTCTGGTCAGTATAGCAGCGTTTCTGGTTAGTATAGTAGCATTCTCAGTTAGTTTATCAATGTTTCTGGTCAGTTTGTCAGCATTTTTGGTCAGTATAGCAGCGTTTCTAGTCATTTTGTTAGCGTTTCTGGTAAACTGCACCAAAATCAGAAAATAAAAACAATCCATTTCTTAGATAGTCAAACATAGAGACTAGGTCATCTTCTCGGGTCACTTAGTCAGGTTATCTTTTGCTAAAATAGATTCAAAGCAAGACACACTAAGGTTCTCAAGTATTCATCTCCAACAAGATTAAGATCTAACATCTCAAAGTGCAATATCACACCTTCTTTGATAAACTGATCACTCAAAACATAGTTTCTCATCAGGATCTATCATCCTCTATCATGAAACTGCAATGTTTGATCAGGATAACCTTGTCCCACATCATAGGATATATTGTTCCTTTTGGACTTGGTTTTATCAAAATCATCATCATTGCACTCCAAACTAAGATCGAAAAACTTACAAATCTACAAATACTTGAATTATCTTTTCATGTCGTATCACTCTATTATACCTACCTTGACAGTTGGTCACTTATCAAAACACCTTTTAGACAATTAGATCCTTGCAATGGAAATAAAAACATTCAAAATAGTTGAAGAGCATAGAAACATGGATATTTACCAAAGCAAAATACAAGAAGAAGACATAATAGGTCAACATATCAGAGAAATCAAACAAGTCCAAAATCAAAATCCAACTATGTCAAAACCTCAAAAGGATTCAAATTCATCTCCAAAGAAAGGTGGCTCTTTTATGCAACTCTTAAAGAGATCCCTAAAGGATTATGTTGAGGAAGATCAAAATCGTACACCCATGTCTAACAATGGCTTACCCCCCCATAAGGAAACTGACTCTCCAAAGTCATCTATTCCTACACCTCTTAAAAACTTGCAAGAACCTTCCATAACATCCTCACCAAACAATACACCCAAGGATGAAGTTCCCCAAGGGATATCCATAATGGCCATCAAACCTATTTCAGAGGATCCTATTCAAATCCCATCTCCTTCATATCTAAGCATTGATTTCTTACAACATCCCCATAACGCTCCCTTGCAAATTGAAGTCCTCATTCATAGAACACTTGTTAAACGTGTCCTAATAGCTGGGGGAGCTAACTTAAACATTTGCTCATTAAGTCTTGTCTGTCCTCTAGGTTATTCAGAAGATGCAGTTGATCCCCAGAAAAAGATCACATTCAAAACATATGACGAGGAAGAGCATTCCTCTAAAGGAATTGTAATATTACCCTTCAGAGTGGGACCTTTGCAAAAAGAGACAACATGCCAAGTTCTAGACTTGGACTTACCATACAACATACTCTTGCGAAGACCATGGATACATGACATACAGGCTATTCCATCAATATGTCATCAATGCCTGAAATTTCCATACAATGGGCAAGAAATCACGATCTCAACAGACTCAAATTCATTGTAGTGTTGTAGTAATCTAAAACCAGCTCAAGAGGTCATTGTTCCATATAACAAAGAGACATCATCTTCAAGCACACAATCCAATGAACAATCATTTGCCTCAATTTTGTCAAGCATGGAAAAATAAATGCAGCTAAGAGATCGAGGGAACGAAGAATATTCACTATCATGGAAAAACAAATAAGAGCAACTTGAAATTGAAAGGGATGAAGAAGATGTAGGTGTCGATATAGTTCATATGCATGCAAGACAAACGTTAGGAATTGGCCCACTTGAATCAGAATCACATTTGGTTGACTTGGACTTAATTGAGGATGATCAAGAACTACTTGCAAGAGGTCATTCTGACGAGAGTATCATTCTAGACATTGAAATGCATATTGAAAGCTCTGACATCTCTATCATGACCCCTAATATCTTTGAAACAATTCAACCTGAGGATCCTTTACCCTTAATCCATCCGAAACTTATGGACTGGGAAAATGAAAGACATACCACCATTGATACCTTTCCTAATGAACATGTCATATCCTTATATATTAATGCAATCGAACCCACAACAACTTCCACTAGGGATTTCACTAACGTATCTTCAAGTCAAGTGGGTGCCAAACCTCCTAGTCACAAAAATGAAAATAAAGAAAACAATATCAGGTTTAATATTGAAAACCATTTATTGGCAACATTAGACCGAGAAAAAGTAAAAAGAAAAGATGCATCTAACGGTGAAAACCTCCTCGAGGCACCCAAATATGGGAGATTTGACACCTTACCCAAATTTTATAAAGAGAGGTCATCTATCCTAATAGAACCAACAAAGGCAGTTAACATTGGCACAATTGATCTATATCCAACAACTTCTCTATCAAAACTAGCAAGGCAAAAATATTTGGAACTCTTGAAAAGGAGGCATACCAAAAGATGGTCATATGCAGACATTCCAGGGTTAGATCCAGATCTTATAATACATCACCCGAATATCAATCCAAGAGTAGGCATCAATAATGGAACACAACATGGATCAGGAGCAAGCATACTATTCATCACACCACAAGGTCATACAATTCCAAAAGCATACAAATTAAGCTTTCCATGTACCAATAACACAACATAATATGAAGCTTTGGCCGCAGATATAAAGATGGCCATAGAATGAAACAGTACATGACTTCAGGTCTTTGGAGACTCTCAGATCGTCATCAATCAAATCAATGATGATTATCAAACAAAGGATGAAAAAATCATGCCTTACAAAAAGATGGTTGATGATGTCAAGAAATACTTTGTCGAATTAAATTTTCAGCAGATTCTAAGGAATGACAACAAAGCAATAGATGCCATGACAACACTTGCTTCTCTATTGCAGACACAAGAAAATCAAGAGCATTACGAATTCCTAGTGGAAGAGTTGTTTTACCATTCACATAATTGTCTTGATTCTCAAACTATTTGTCACCTTGTTGGGCATGATTCCTCCCGCTATGGCCAAACTTACACATACTAGAAAGATAATATCCTCCCTCTTGACTTGTCAAAAAATCAAAAGAGAAACTTTATTCACCAATTCTCCCATTATACTCTTGTCGTGGATACCCTTTTTAAACGAGGTCTGAATGGTACTCTTTCTAGATGTCTCGAACAAGAAGAATTTGAGAAGGCCTTAAATGAAGTCCATAACAACATTTGTGGCACTCATTCAAGTGGTATTACCCTTTCGAAAAAACTCATATGCTTGGGCTATTATTGGCCAACTATGGAATGAGATTATTTTTCAGATAGCTAAAACATGCAAAAAATGTCAGATCCATGGAAATTTAATTCATGCACTAGCACAAGAACTTCATGCTTTGGCAACATCTTGGCCTTTCTGCCAATGGGGTCTTGATTTAGTAGGCAAGATAAATCCTTCTTCAACCAATGGTCACAAATTCATCCTTGTAGCTACAAAATATTTTACAAAATGGATTAAGGCAGTACCTCTCATCAATATCATGGGAAAACAAATTGCTGCATTTATCTTGAACTACAACATCTGTCGCTATGAAATACCCATAACCATTATCATTGATAATGGGTGATCATTCAAGAATCAGGATGCACAAGGGCTATGTGAGAAATGCAAGATCCAACATAGATTTTCCACACCCTACTATCCACAAGGAAATGGGCAAGTAGAAGCATCAAACAAAACTATTTTGAAAATATTCAAAAAGATAGTGAATGATGTTGGTAGAGATTGACATATTCAATTGAACCCTGCTTTATGGGCCTACCATACTAGTATCTGCATACCAATAGGTGCCACACCTTTCTCTCTTGTTTATGGATCAGAAGCAATACTGCCAATAGAAGTAGAGATACCTTCTCTACGAGTATCATTAAAAGGTCTTATCCTAGATGAAGAACAACGAGTATCTATATTGCAAGAGTTAGAATTGATCCATGAATGAAGACAAAATGCCTTTGATCATTTAAAGGTATATCAACAAAGAATGTGTCGAAGTTATAATCACAAGGTCGAACCACAAACCTTTCAAATTGGGGAACTAGTACTAAAGGAAAATCCACGAAACCAGTCAAATCGAGAAATGAAAGGAAAGTTTGAACCAAATTGGTTAGGTCTATTTGTGGTCACAACAGTATTTGGGTCAGGAGCATATCAACTATCAACACAGGATGGGGATCAACTCGAGGAACCCATCAATAACATGCATCTGAAGAAGTTTTATGTCTGAAAAAGTAGAAAAATCCAAAAATAGTGAAAAAGTAGAAAATCCAAAAACAATGAAAAAGCAGAAAATCCAAAAACAGTGAAAAAGCAGAAAATCCAAAAATAGTGAAAAAGCAGAAAATGCAAAAATAGTGAAAAACAATGAAAAAATAAAAAAAATCAAATATGAGAAAAAGTGCAATAAAAACAGATGGTGAAAACATGGCATACAGGCACTATTTGTCAGCTAGCTCTTCCATCTATTGTTTCATGCATCCTTCCACTTGCATTCCTTTCCATCAACGATGTTCATATCCATAATAAAGCCTGTGTACATACACAGGCATCCCAGGTGATTTCTCGTCATGGTTTGGATCATTGTATATATCATAATAAAGTTTGTTTCTAGACTGGGGGCAAAATCCGGAACCTAGCTGGGTGCAAAAATTTTCATCGTTTTGAGCTTAATCAGACAGGTAGAACAATCGTTAGGCAACACTTGTCAAGCAAAAAACTGAGACACATCCAACGTTGAACATAAGATCACATTTTCAACCATCAACTATCACGTATCAGTCTAAACATATCAAACACATATCAATGGATGATATATCTTGACTCGTGATTTTAACACTTTGACTATAATGGTTCAACTATTTTATCTTGATTTTTCGCTATCATGATTTCTAAGTGACTCTAGGATGTCTTTGACTAGAGGAACAAGGAAGGAACATGATATTTTTCTTGTTTGATGTTTGTAAATTAATCGTTAATATGTGCAAAGTTGTCTCAGGACATGATCATTGGAGTATCATAGAAGACATTTCATACTTGCATATAGAAATTATTAATACTGCCTGTTTTACGCAACAAACACTCAGGTCATCTTGGTTCAATTATACCTCGATTCTTGTGCTAACTTGCAATATCAAAAACCAGGAAAGTAGTGCTCAAGTCAATATGGTTCAATTATACCATTGATGTTTGCACTCACTTCCCACATTTTAAAGGCTCAATGATGAAACAAAGCAATGACTCCATGATCAGTCTGATTGCCGCATTGCATTTGCATTTAGCTTGCATTTCATTCTTGCATGGGATCACAAAAGCTCATCTTATCCAAGGCCAAATCTATCGTAGGAATCATCAGTGTATCATCATAGGTGTATACACAATCAGAATGATGGCTCCCCTCTCTACAAATATTGTCGACCCAAAGCAAATCTTATGCTACTCCCTCAAATATGCCAACATTAGCTTATTTTAATCTTCCTGCAATAGGATATCAACAAAATGTTAGTTCTTTATCCAATCAATCTTTTCAATTCTATCAATAGATCTCATCTGATCTATTCTATCATATCATGTACAAGATGTATCTTTCCTAGAACTAGACGTTTTGATCAAGTCTTATACAAGATAGATCGTTCCTAAAACCAGACGCTTTGATCATCTTTGTCTTATAAAGGAGGTTTCATTCCTGAAACCACACTAAATCTCGATCTCATCAATCTTATCAATTCAATCAAACTCTATCAATCATCACATCAAGAACCACATCAAAGTGATCAAAGAACTCACATTTTTATCAACCACAGTTGTAGGAATCATCCAATAGTCTATCGGTAAATCAATTTCACAAAGATCCAAAAACTCCAAAGGTCAATTATCTCAATTGATCTCTCGAGGGGGCATCATCATACCGCAATTTATCAATCAATGTCTAGGGCATCCTATTTGATGAGGAGTCCTTCTCAAAGAGAGTTAATTCCTTACCTAAGGACAGTTAGGTGTTGTTCTAGTGGGCTCCCTTCATTTTTCATATCGTCTCAAAATCAATTTGGACACCACAACTCTCTAAGAGTACTCCCAATCAAGATGTGTTCACTAGTTGCTCAAGCATGGTTAGGATTCACAGGGGTAAATCCAACCTTACACTCTAAAAATCTTAACAAGTGCTTGTAGAGGTTGTAGTAGGTGTTTGAGATGTTTTTCAAGGGCAATCAATTGGTTTTGAGTGAGGGTTTGATTCTTTTCCCTATCACTCCTTCCTTTTCCTATTTTCTAGGCCTAGTAACCCTAGAGCCCCAATTAGCCCTACCTAGCTGGTTTTTGTGGATTTTATCCCAATTTCTCCAAAGACCCACAAAAAATCTTTGCTGATTGGGATACCCTTTTGGAAGTAATTTCTAATTTTTGAATTTAGGAATCTCAGTCTAACCGTACAGGTACAAAACCCTCTTGAAATGCTTGTTTTAGGTGGTTTTGGGCTTGTTTTGGTCTTTTTCCAAGGGTTAGGGGTCTTCCTTGATCTTCCACACCTCCAAACTCACACATGTTTTTCCACACGTCACTTTTTCATCCCAAACACTCTGCAACTCCAACCCTGCTCATTCCTGCAAACACTTGCATTCATTTCCTAACCGGGCTATGACTGAGCTCGCTTAGGAAATGATGCTCATTGGCCTTTCAATAATGTCCAAAGGAAAATAAAAGCTATATAAACTATAAAAAGGTTCCATGGATCGAGTCCCAAGGGCTATTGAGAAGAACTTAAAGGACTTCAAGCTGGAACCATGTTTGGGCCTCTCAAACCCTTACTTTGGCCAAGAGCTTGCAAAATTGAAAAATCAATTCAAACCTGCAAATAAAATAATCAAATTGCTTCCTAAGAACTGCAAGTACATGTAAAAAACAACAAACAAAGTACACCAATGCAATCAATCCATTAGATATGGATTGCTGCTCTAATTCTTGAAAATTGCAATGTAAAGCTTCAAAAAAGGTCACACATTGTATTCCAATCAAATCTAGACATTCAACAACCTCATTACATTCATTCTTAGGGATTTTATATACCATTTTTTTCCTAACTATCTCTCCATCAGTTTCCTAACCAACCCTTTGCTCAAAAATGCAAAAAGTTGCTCAACGTTGCAAAAAGTTGTCAAGCAACTTTGACAACTTTTGCCAAAAAGTGCATTTTTGCCTTGCATGCTTAGTTTTCTCCTCTAAACCATCTAATATGACTAAAAACCATTACATTGACATGTCCCAATTCCAAACAAGGCTATTCAAGGCATTTTTCATCAAAATGTAAGATTTTGCCATTTTAGGCTTACAAGGGCACAAGCCAAAATTGAGGAAATGCATTGTCCTAAGGACTTTCAACCTACCAAAGCATTACAAAAACATATGAACACCTAGGAGAAGACTCTTATTCACCACTACAAACCAACCTATGAACAAACACACCAAAATGAAGAAACTAGACTCAAAACTAGGTGCTCCTGCACCACTATCGAACCAATATCACATCAATGTCATCACATTGAGATTATTCTTCGAATCAACGCATCATTACACCTCGCTTCAAAGAGGGGAAAAATGTATACACCTAAAAATGGTCTGAAGATAATTAATTAAATAAGCAACTATTTAATTAACCCCCCTTCCCAATTTAATTGAATTCATTAGCAATTTGATTAAATCCCTTTCATCTACTTATTAATAAATCTAAGGATTTATTTAATAGGTACATCTCAATAGTTACCTTTGATTAATTAATCCAAATCGATTAATCTCCCCCCATTAAATTCATTTCTTCTAATCCCTTAATTAATTAAAACAAATCAATTTATGTGTTGTTGAAAGTTAATTAGCCTTTTCCTATTATTTGAATTTTTAAATTCAAATTCTCCAGATGGCTCCTAACTTCTAACCACATAACCTAACCATCCCCCTAACCTAACCATTACCATAACCTAACCCATTCCACCTAACCTTGGGTTTAACTAACCCTATCCTATCTTGCACATTCTAACTTCCTTATCCTAACCTCCTATGGTATGGATATTCTCCCCTTGAGACACATGGAACTTTTGCCACATGTCTCCTCCCTTGGACACTTGCCCTCTCATGAGCAAGGCTCCTTGACACTTGTCACCACAAAGATGACAAGTGTCCCTTCCTCCAACCTCTTCTCCAATTTCCTCAATCTTGGCCCTTGATATCTTTAGATCAGATCTGGACCATTGATTCCTGCCACCTCAGCTTTGGCCTTGAAATTCCTATAAACATCCCCCATTTTGGAGCAATAGGATCCCTTGTATTCATAGTTTTAGCATTATTACTGTAGGCAATTTGCATTTCAATTATCTAGTAATTATCATTTTGGATTAATCATAGCATGTTAATCTAGTTTCTTAGATCATGCATTTCATATCATTTGCATAATCAATCATGATCAAGTAGCTACTCAACTCTTGAGTTGCCACTTTGGAAGTCATTACTTTGCTGAGAGCCAATCAATCCAACACCTTCAAGGTCCTCAAGAATAGAGGAAAATGGGACATTTAAAGAAAGGCTTATGGTTTGCATCTTTAATCTAGTTTTCAATTAAGCTTTCCATTATGTTTTATTGTTTTATTATATGTGTATACCTTTCTTATATACCACATTTTTAGCATCACAAAATCAATAGGCATAGGTCTATCCTCTTTAATGGCAATAAACATAACTTCATTTCCTTTTGATTCATCATCTGTAACACCTTCATCTACAACATAATAACAGTTCTTCTAATTCCTAAACTTCTGCTTAAACTTATAAGGCTTATCATACTTTCTATGCTTCTCATATCTATCATTCCTATCATGCTTATCAAACTTATCATGTCTGTCATACTTAGCCATTCTCTCCAGGCATCTAGAAGCAAAATGTCCTATCTTATTACAAGAAAAACATTTCAAGGGAAAATTTCCATCACACTTACGGACACCTTTAGGCAATCTCTGAGCAATCAGTGGTTCAAGCTCATCAAGCTCTTTTTCTTGCTCTGCTATCTCTTTTCTTTCTCTTTAATAGTTGGATATCCTGCACTCATTAGGATCATATTTTTGCTTATCGGATATCGACACTGATGCTTTGAATGTTGTCTCAGACTTTCCATGTGATTGTCCAAATTTGTTCAACTCAAATGCAACAAGTTTTCCAACTAACACATCTCTTGTCACTGTAGTCACACTCCGGATCTCATCAATAGTAGCAACCTTATGTTTATAAGAAGGAGGCAAAGATCTCAACACCTTAGAAACTATCTCATCTTCCTCAATCTTTCCACTAATGGATTTGATACCAAGGACAAGTTTAGTCACCTTAGCCATGTATGAATGTATGTTATCTTCATATCCCATCTTCACTGTCTCATATTTTCCTTTTAAATTCTGCAACTTAGCAACTTTCACTTGACTATCTCCTTGATACAAGATCTCAAGATTCTCCTAGATCTCATGTGTGGTATGAAGTTCCATAACATTTGTCATTTTAGAATCAATCATGGCACTAAGAAATGCTTCCTTCACTCTGATGTTATATTCAACTTCCTTAACCTCATCAGGAGTGGATGGTCCATATTGAGGAACAACATAGGCATTCTTAGTAATCTTCCAGTAATCCCCTCCAAGACATTTCAAATGCACCTCCATCCGTCTCTTCCACATAGTATAGTTGCTTCCATTGAACGTCAGACTACCCTTCTTGAAAAGAATACCTTGAGTTGCCATCCCGGATCTCCTCAAGCAATTAAGCTTCTATTGGAGGATCTAGCTCTGATACCAATTGTTAGTAGCAATCAAGAAGGAAGACCGAGAGGGGGAGGTGAATCAGTCTTTACAGGATCACAACAAATTAAACTTCAAAACATAAACTGATAGATTGTAGCAATAATAGATAAGTAAATTAACAACACAACACACAACACCAAGCTTTTTGACATGGAAAACTTGGTTAAGGAAAAAACCATGGTGGGAACCTACCCACAGTAAGATGATACTCTGCAGTAGTATACGAAAACATTACAATGGGGAATGGACATGCATTTAGGTACACTTCCTAGAGCTCACTGCTCAAAAAAATATGCTCAGAAGGATACAATCCTCAAGGAAGTCTCACTGACTTACAATATGATTCTAACTACAATCCAGAAGAAATGAACTGCAATGATAGAATCTACAAATGCGTGATGATAGTTCTAGTTAAGCATAATTATTTTCTCTGCAACACCAATCTCACCTCAACACTTCACTGAATGATAACTCTCTTGTTTGCACAATCACCTCTCTCTGATAATGCAGACATAATACTGACACCTAAATTACATAAGTATCTCACCTATATATACAAATCATCAACCTTGATAACAAGGTCGACTAAACCCTCATCTGTCAACTTACAATTACAAAAATTACATCACACAATACAAAGATCGACCACCAAACCAAAATTATGATTTACATTACATAGAATAGACCTAATTCAAATTTCCAAATGATCAAATCCATCGGAAATCATGTTAAGTTAGAGGAAAGTCTCTAACCAAATGTCAAAGGTGAGTTAACCATAAATGGTTATGTAAGAGCCTTTAATGGTTTGGAATACTTTAGAGGTTAACCATTTGAAGACACAAAGCCTTTAATGGTTATTGAAGACTTTGAAGGCTTTGAGAAGTGACTTCCTTTACTTAGGAATGTGACAATAATTAGGAGATGAATTAGGCTAGATTGGAAGTGATTAGAAGAATGTAGAAGGGGTTTAGGAGGCAAGTGGGAGATGTAGGAAAATGCAAGTGGATGAGGGAAAATGATTTTAATTAAAATAAAATTACTTTATTTCAACCAAAAATAGATGCAACTTGCATATATACAAATGGGGGGATTTTTATAAATAAATTAGATCTATTTATTTACAAGGATCAATTTAATTAAAAAGGGAGAAAGGGGAATTAATTAAATAAAGTAATTTATTTAATTAAAGACTAGAAAAAGTTTATATGAACTTAATTTTTTTTTTTTGGATCGATAAGAGGTCAAAGCCAAAATTTTATTAATCATTATTAAATTTTACATCACTCCACTCGTGCGGGCGCCGATAGGAAAGAGTGGAGGCGAGAAAACCTCTGGCCTTGCCCAGGACCGTAGTCCAGATAATCTCTACATCTATTTACAAATAAGCACATATTCTGAATAATACAGTAGCACCCCGGGCTAGGGTGAGCAGGTGGGAAGATATTTTCTTTCCCTTACAAGCCCATATTACAATTTTTCAATTATCACAGTTCTCCTTGAGCTTTGTCTTTGAGTTTGAGCATTGATTGCATATAGTCATCTTTCATCTTTTTATTTGTTTAAAGATGGCCCTGCACCTCCTACATGGTTAGTATTCAAATTACTTGCCCAGATTGTTAGTAACATTTAGTATTCTATTTCAGATAAAATTTTATCTTCCATGCTAGGATACTTCCTAAGCCAAATATCCTATTGGACCTGTCATCCCAAAACTTAAACAGAGAAATGAAAATAAAACATTATAAGCAGCGTGATTTGACATCCTTCTATGTTGTTTCTAAATTCTTAACCTCATTTTTCTAAAATTATAAAGTAGTCGATATGACATATTCATAAGCAGGATAAGAATATGTAGATCATCCAGAGTTATGAATCACCTGTTTACCACCTCTTGCTTATGTACCCGGATGCTATCCTTGATAATGGATGATATCCAGGATACAATAACAAGAGGGGGTAATAGGGGTAAATGAGTAATAGGGGTAAATGAGTTTCATGGCAGAATTTAACCTACATTCTTACCCAGAATATTTTGCATGCATGCCACACATAACCCGCAGTCTGTGGAGTGTCAGATAGCCTTTCATTTATAGAAAGCTCACCAACAAGTATCCGATGAGTATATGGCAGGGCACTTAAGCGTTACAATTGATTTTCTTAGTTCAAATAGGCTAGCGCATGCTGAAAATGAGGGCCTTTATTTCCTTAACATATCCCACCCTGATTAAGTATCCACCAATGTGAATATATACCTTTATATGAGTAAATATTGTTGCTTATAATCATATATGTGAGTATATATTCATATTAATGAATATCAACACAGAGTACGAATATATTGGCCAATTTTCCACATCTGTGGACCTATATGAACAGAAACAATCAATAGTAACTGAAAATGACAATTTCAGGCTAATCTTATGATGTTTATCTAAGTGAGCCATAAAATTAACAGTTAATGCATGCTATTGTAATATCATTTAAACCGACTATGTTTATCTTTAAGATTTGGCGAGATTATTATCTCCTCCGAAGTTTGTGTTTGATCAAAAGTTAACATTGTTTTACTTGATATAGTATTAAGCTAAATAACCAGTTTATGCCGAATATATGGTGACAAGGAAGGGGCAATGTTGTCACATTATCTAACCAGAAGCCAAAGCCTCCTTATTCTGAGCTTGTCAAAGGGGTTGCAACTTCACCCTCATCCAATTCCAAGCCTTCTTCCTTGAGGAAGTCCTCGAACCAAGTGGGCTTTGGTGGGTTTCTCACATGAAATAAATGCAGCAGAAAATTAACATTCTTGTTAATTGCATCACTCCTTTCCCTGGTAAAGGCCGCTTCATCCATAGTGATAATGGGGTATCTAGGTACTGGCCTATTGTTTCTAATGAAGACATCATAGTCTCTAGGCCTTGGAATTGTCCATTCATTGTCAATGTTGACAAGAACCCTCTCCAAATCGCCTAAGATTGAGGCAATTAAGACCTCCTCACAGAGAGCGTCTGTGTCATCTCTTTTCTTGGTGGAGGTCACCGTAATAGCCAAGAACATGGCTGCCACATTAGAGTTGGCCTTGGTTCGGTCAGTATTTGTGAGATAGTCTGGGCCGAGGATAGTTTCTACAACATCTATAACAAAGGTATGAGGAAAGCGGATGATGTGTTTGAGGCGATCCCTAGTAATAGCACCATCAAAGACCATCTGCCTCTTTGAACTACTTAGTTTGATCGAGGTGTCCATCTCTGTTCTACTTCAGTCTAGGAGGTATCGATATCACAGAGCTATACCAATCTAGCTTGGTTAGAAAGCTTCTAAATTTTTAACATGAAGGCTTGGTTTAATATCCGTGTAGGGTAATTATGTTAATGACTGAGCTTTCACATCCTTTCTTAATTCATGCGTACCATACATCCACATTGGGCATTTCAAATTGGATTAATATAAATGCCAAATCATCAAATGATGATCCACCTGTGGGAATATCATTTTGAGTTGCCAGACTTAATTTTGGTGAATGATCTTTCAGGTTGCCGATTCAGACAACCAGCTAATGCCCTTCTCATCGGGACACTAACCTGCCATAATGGCCTAGATCTCTTTGAGATCAGATTTATAATGATGATCATGTGCTTTTAATTAAGAGTTTGATTTTTTACAGTTGTATATATTTAGCTATGAGTGTCCCCATCCTAAGAGCTAATGATTAACATATTCTTCGGAAGGTGAAATGTTTTATCATTTAAGCACAGTATATATAAATGATGATTTATATAAGTATTTATATATGATTATATATTGTATATTAATATATTTGAATATATGTGTAAAAAATATCCAGTGAATAATTATAAATATATAAATATATTTGTGTGTTTATAAATCTAAAATGTTTATAAATCTAAAATGTATATTTATATGTATGAACAACTATGTATATATATATCCAGTTTATTTGTGTAATTATATAAATTATAAAATAAATCTTTATGAATTTTTTTATATAAATATTCATATATATCCATTATATAGTATTATAGATATATCTATTTGTAAATCTACATAAATCCTTATATTTATATATATATATGTTTATATATGTATATGTATATATGTATATATAAAAGAATTTATATATATGTCTCTTTGTATAAATATATAATCTCTATATATATATATGTCTATATATATGTGTATATATATACATATGTATACATATATGTATATATATGTATATCTCTCTCTCTCTCTCTATATATATATATATATATGTATACATATGTATACATACATATATACATACATATATATATATATATACATATACATATATACATATACATATATATATATATATATATATATATACATATATATATAGCTACTTGGGTTATTTTCCTTGATTAACAACTGTTTATATCCCTCCTTAGTTTCATACTTTCCCCTCTTGGATCCAACCCACATCAGTTTATCTTCTTCAGAATTTAAAGTGGGGCTTCTTGAGGCTAGGATCTGAGCTAAGAGGGATCTTTCCTGGTCTGAAAGGTTTAGATTATCCATTGGTTTCCATCTCCATTGTTTGAGGCTCCCAATGCAGAATTCCTCCACATAGTCTTTTACATTCTCTCCCCATTGCTCTTCAAGGGTGGGTGTAATTTTGTTGAAGTTATGAAGTTTGTTGATGGAAGTTTGAGCCCCCCAGGAGTCTCTCCAGAAAAGGGCATCTGCCCCATTTCCAATATTCCATGTTAGCTTGTCCGTTATGATATCTCTACATTCAAGCATAAAGTTCCAAATTCTGGAGCCTTTATGTGGGTGGGCTATCCTAAAGATGCTTATGGGGTCCTGATTATGCAGGTATTTGTTATAAAAGATTCACGCCCATTTGAATTTAGGGTTATTATACATTCTCTAGACAAGCTTTGCTCCCAGAGCCTTGCTTTGGATTTTTAGATCTTTGATACCCAAATCCCCCAGATCCTTGAGCATGCATATCTTATCCCATGCTATCAATGGTAGTCTGAATTTTCCTTCAGAGCCTTGCCAAAAAAATATCCTCATATGTTTTGTGATTTCCTTTCTCTTGGTTGAGGGAAGATCCATGCATGAGAGTTGGTAAATTGGCATTGCTGAGAGAATCGACTTAATCATGGTGGCCTTACCGGCAAAGGATAACCATTTTCCTTTCTAGGAGGAGATCCTTTTTGTAATTTTGGAGACCACCTGATCCCACAATTTGGATGATCTGATCCCTTTGTCTAAGGGAAGTCCTAGGTATTTGCATGGTAATTCTTTGTTTTGTATTTAAGAATGTTTAAGATTTTCCTTTGGACTTCTTTATTTGTGTTAAAAAAGAATGTTGGATTTCAAAGTGTTGATTTCCTGTCCAGAGATGGTAGAGTAGTTGTTTAAGATTTTTTTAAGTGTTTTTGCTTCTATTGTATCACTTAATCCAAACAACATGGTGTCATCAACAAATTGTTGATGGGTAATTGATTCCATGTCAGAAGTAATTTTAATACCTTTTCGCTGTTGTGTTTCTCTCTCTCCATTGATCATCCTTCCCAATGATTTTGCCATGATGATAAAAAGAAAGGGGGAGAGAGGATCCCCCTATCTGAGACCTCTTGAGATTTCAAAAAAACCTTCTGAAGCCTCGTTGACTAAGATTGATACTCTAGGTGTTGCAATGCATTCCTAGACCAGATTGATCCATTGCTTATTGAACCCAAATGATTCAAGACATTTGCATAGAAAGTGCCAATCTACTTTATCATACTCCTTTTTAATATCTAGTTTTATCATCATGCTTGGAGCCTTATTTTTTTGTACTGAATGGATTTCTTCTTGAGCAATGATTATGCCATCATAAATAGATCTGCCTGGCACAAAACCAGTCTATTCCTCACTAATGATTATGGGGAGAAGTTTGTGAAGTCTATTAGCAATTGTTTTTGTGAGTAATTTATAAAGGGTATTGCATAATGCTATTGGTCAGAAATCCTCAAAACAGTCCACTATTTCTTTTTTTGGGATTAAAGCTATGAATGTGTTATTTAGTTCTCTTAGAATCTTTCCTGAGTTTCTCATTCCCTCAAGTGCTTCTGTAATTTCCTTCCCCATGAAGATCCAACATTTTTGAAAAAAGTGTGTTGGGAACCCATCAGGGCCAGGAGCCTTATCTAGTCCCATTTGGAATAAAGTTGTTTCCACTTCTCCCATAGATAGTTTTTTATCAAGCATCGAGTTGTGTTCTTTAGAGATAAATTTAGGAATGTATTTTAAGAATTCGCTCTCATTAGTCCACCTGGAGCCTTCTTTATTATTAAGGATAGTTTCAAAATACTCTATTGCTTCCCTGGCTATCTTCTCAGGGTCGTCATTGAAGTCTCCTGAGTTTAGTTTTATTTTGTTGATTTTGTTTATAGCTCTTCGTTATTTTGTGATGTTATGGAAGAAGCTTGTGTTTCTATCCCCAGCATCCAGCCAATGTTCCCTGGATTTTTGTTTCCAATATATTTCTTCTCTAGCGAGGATTTCTTCATACTGGGCTAGATTGGTTTTTTCCTTTTGATAAAACATGTTATCCATCCCAAGCCTAATTACCTACTCATTAGTTTTCTCCATTTCTATCTCAATTTCTCTTTTTTGTGTGAAGATATTTCCAAAGTGTACTTTGTTCCATATTGTTAATTGTTGCTTTATCTTTTTTAGTTTGGTTACTACTTTGAAAGTTTTGGAGCCTATGACTTCTATTTCATTCCACCATTTTTCTATTAATTGTATTAGATTTTCATCCCTAAGCCACATTTTTTCAAAGCGAAAGGGGGTTTTGGTTGGCTTTAGTTCCTTTGATATGATCAATGGACCAAGAAATGGTCCGATCCTAAGAATGGGAGGACTGAGGACTCATAAGACTATGTGAGATTCCCACAAAGGAAGAATCTGTCTAGTTTTTCTGCAATGTTGCAGAAACCTTGTCTTCTATTATTCCAAGTAAAGGCATCATTTTTAGTCTTGAATTCCATCAAGTTACACTTATGTGTCCAATCTTTGAAGTCTTGACTTGTTTGGGTCATTTTTTTATTACCTCCCCATTTTTCCTTAGGATCTAAGATTGCATTGAAATCCCCACCTATTATGTATGTTTGATCTATGTCACTTAAAAGGAAACTCTCAATTTCATTCCACACTTGTCTTTTTGCTTGTGTTTGGATAGGTCCATAGACGTTAATTATAATAAATTTCAAGTTGCTTTTGATTCTTATAGCCCAGCCACACATCCAATTTGGGCTTTTTCTTATTAGTTTAAAGGATATTAGCTCGGGATCCCATATGATAGCCAATCCATCTAAGGCTCCACAAGCAGTTTGTCCTTCTAATTCTCTGATACCTAATTTTCTGTTAAGGTTTGTCATTTCGCTATTATTTAATTTATTTTCCTATATTAAGAATAACTCTGGATTGAATTTAGCTATGCAACGCTTAAAGATACGTTGCTTGTTAGGGGCATTCAGGCCCCTAACATTCCAAGTAAGGAGTTTCATAACACTATGGGAAGGTCCTTCCCCTTCCTTGCCTCAAAAAGGTTTGTGATTTTAGTCTGGCCAACAACGCTTCCTGCTTTGGTTAGTAATTCAACAATTGATTTTCTTCCCCTCTTTTTTAGTTCGGAGCATAATTCGGGGGTGAGCAGGTTTCTATGGTTTTAGCTATCCCCAGGTTGTTCATTTTATCCATTACTACATCATATTTATGGTTCTGTACTTCTTCCTTGGTTATATTAAGTTTGCATAATTTTCTTGCTAGCAATGTTTTTTGTAATGCCAGTTCCTCCTCATCTGCTATTTCATTAATGAATAGTTCAATGAGGTCATTTGTAACTTCATTGCCAACATACTCAAGGATGCATTTATTTTCTTTTTCCCTCCTTTCTTCACTTTCCATATCCTTTTCACTGTTGTTATTGTTGGAGTTCTTTTTCTTTTTATTTTTTCCCTTTTTATTATCTTTTTTCCCTTTTTTGTTCTTGTTCTTTTTCTTCTTTTTAGAGCATCTTGCCTTCTCTGCTGCATGTGGTATGGGGTGGTTATCCGGTTCCTCATTGTTTTCCTCCATATTTCCAGTGTTTTCTATTGTTTCTTCCTAGTTATCAATGTTAGCATCATACCTCAGGGGACTGTGTACTTGTCCAGTATCTTCACTCTGTGCCTTAGAATCCTTATTTATTAATGGTGCAGCGTCACTTTCTTTGTTCGCTATATCATTCCTTCTTTGTTCCCTCATTGGTTCTTTAGGTGTGTTTTCAATTTTTGCTTTATCTTTTTCATATTCTGCCATTTTTTGAATGTTTACTAGTTCCTTAGCCCTGGGGTTTTGTTTGTTGAACACGAAACCTCCTTTTGGGTTGAATTTTATGTTTATATCCTTATCTATTCCAGAATCAATCTTAGTCTTAGTAAATTTTCTCTCAATATTCTGAATAAGGGAGATAACATCCTTGGATGTGATATCACTCATAAGGATCTCTGGTTGAATCTGGTAGATTGAATGGTTTGTAATGATTTTGATGGGTTTGAATTTTAGTTTATCTATCTCAACGCTGGCTAATATTTTAATATCAGAGGATTCCATGTAATTTTCCTCCAAACCCTCAAATCCTCCTAAAAAATCCCCTAATTTTTTAGGGTATGGTTGTGGATTAATTCAATCAACATTTTAGGGAGTCGAATCCATTTTGGCACCCTATGTTTATCAAAATCTATGGGGGAGAAATTAGGTTTCCAATTAAAAATTATGAAACAATAACCTTTAAAAAATATGTGATAGTTCCTAAGTAAATGATTTTTAAGTTGACATGAATTGCATTTGATAAATAGAAAATCATTTTCCAGACAGGTAATACTTATCTGATTTTCCATGGTGGACTTCAACCAATGGAGGACATCAGAGGTCGACGCTCCAAATCCAAACCATTTACCAAAGAGCCCAAATTCATTGTAACATTCCCACAATTCATTTGTGTGTTTGTCGCTTATTATCACTATGTTATCTGCGTTGAAGCATGGCGGCTTCTGGATGATTTTAGGGCATTGCTTAGGGTTGATACCCTCCCCGCATCTGGTTTGGATGGTTGACTTTGAGCTTATCGCGGAGGGTCTTCTTAACCCTAATTTTATTCTGTTAGCCCCTGAAGCCACATCTTTTTGGGCTCGAGAAAAACTCTCCACTTGGGAGAATGGTAAAAATGAAATCCTTCCATTGTTAGGGTACCATTTATCTCGAGAGGCCTTCGAGATGTTGTAAAATTCCCCTCTCTGTTGTGTTAAAGGATTTGCCTATTTTTTTAAAGGTGCCCTAGGGTTCCATTGAGTCTTTTTCCAAGCCGGCTTTACTGAAGTTAAGGCAGGATCATCTATATTCCTTTGGCTGAGAAGGAAACCCCTTGGAACCCTGACAACCTTTTTGCATATTTCATTAAGCTGTAAATTAGTTGAATTTGCTCCTGTGGCGCATGAATGAGAGGTATTCAGGGCATCGAATCTGTTTGAGGTGCCCACAACATTTTTATGGACCCCCTTTAGATTAAAACCATTCTGCCATGTCCCATTAATCCTCCCCTACCTATGGGGGAGTTTCGGGGGGTTTGCATAAATGTTTCTGCTTATCGCATTATTTCGCATTTTCGCCATTGCAAGATTATTCTTTTATTCCGTGTTCATTTATATGAACTTAATTAAATAAATTGAGTAATTTATTTAATCAAATAGATGAAAATGAAGAAATTAATTAAATAGAATTTAATTAATAAGGGGAAATGGTTAAAATAAATATTAAATACTTTTTTAGGAAGGTGGTCAGATTTATATGTCTACAATAGTCAAGGTTGATGAATTGTATAAATAGGTGATAAAGTCATGTAAATTGATATCAGTGTTGTGTCTGCATTATCAAAGAATGGTAAAGTTACGAACAAGCGAATACATCCTTCAACATTATGTTTGAGCAAAGATTGGAGTCTTGCAGAGAAGACAAAAGTGCTTAACTGGAACTGTCATCAGGCATTTGCAAATGCTATTCTTTCAGTTCATTTGATTCCGGATTGTTGTCCAAATATTTTGTAATTCAGCGAGACTTCCTTGTAAGGTAGTGAACCTTCCCTAAGGGTTGTAGCCTTCTGGGTTATTACATCTTGAGTAGTGAGCTCTGTTGGAGCTCAAAATCACTGGTTTGATGATCCCTAAGAGTATGCCACTTTATATGATTATGATCAACAACTAATTTTGGCCAACTAGTGGAATGATCAATTTGGTCTTAATTCCCTTCACTTTTGGCCCTGTCAAGCCACGGCGGGTGTCATGTGTGTGAAGTAGGGTACCTACAACTGCAACACAAACACTAAATACATCATTACAAGCATGGTTAGAAAATTGAAATCAAACAAAAGATAAACCATGACAAAGCGACCTACCGCCTCCTAAGAGGTGCGAGTATGGATTTTCTCTCAGATCTAGATAAGCAATCCTAGTGACTTGACTACACCTAGACGAAGGATTTAAAATGATGATGATATGCAAGCTAGATGAGATTGATTATGCTAGATTGATCCAAGAGGCTAATTAAGCTAATGATATGCATGATTAAGCTATGATGATGAAATTAAGCTAGAAAAGAGTTTGATTAAGCTACACGATTCAACAATTATGCTAGAAAATGATCAAATTAAACTAGATCTAAGATGCAATTGCCTATAATAACAATTCTCAAATGATATGCTAGAATGGATATGCCTATAGTAACAATGCCTAAATGGATATGAGATGAGATCCTTTATGCTCCAAAATGAGTGATATTTATAGGATTTACAAGGCCAGGGGTGAGGTGGCGGGAATCAACGGTCAAGATTTAGTCTGAAGATATCAAGGGTGAAATTGGAGGAGGTTAGAGAAGAGGTTGGAGGAAGGGACACTTGTCATCTCTGTGGTGACAAGTGTCAGGGAGCCTTGCTCATAAGAGGGCAAGTGTCCAAGGGAGGAGACATGTGGCCTAAGTGCCATTTGTCTCAAGGGGAGAATATCCACACCGTAGGAGGTTAGGATGTGCAAGATAAGATATAGTTAGTTAAACCCAGGGTTAGGTGGAATGGGTTAGGTGGTTAGAAGTTAGGAGGCATGTGGGTAATTTGAATTAAAAAATTTAAATAATAGGAAAAGGCTAATTAACTTTCAACAACTCATAAATTGATTTGTTTTAATTAATTGGGGGATTAGAAGGGATGAATTAAATGGGGGAGGATTAATTAATTTAGATTAATTAATCAAAGGGGACTATTGAAATGAACTTATTAAATAAATCCTTAGATTTATTAATAAGTAGATGAAAGGGATTTAATGAAATTGCTAATGAATTCAATTAAATTGGGAAGGGGGATTAATTAAATAATTGCTTATTTAATTAATTATCTTTAGACCATTTTTAGGTGTATACATTTTGCCCCTCTTTGAAGCGAGGTGTGATGATGCATTGAGTCAAAGAATAATCTCATTTTGATGATGATATTGGTTCGATAGGATGCCCCAAACATTGATTGATAAATTGCGGTATGATGATGCCCCCTCGGGAGATCAATTGAGATAATTGACCTTTGGAGTATTTGGAACAGTGCAAAATTGATATCTTGATTAGAATTGATTTGATTTCTGCAACATTGATTGATGAAAATGTGAGTTCTTTGGTCATGATGGTGTGATTATCGATGCGATGATTGATAAAGATTGACTGAATTTGGTAAGATTGATTAGATTGATAAGATCGAGATTTAGTCTAGTTTCAGGAATGACACCTCCTGTATAAGACAAAGATGATCAAAGCATCTGGTTTCAGGAATGATATATCCTGTATAAGACTTGATCATAACGTATGGTTCTGGGAAAGATACATCCTGTATAAGACATGATAGAATAGATCAGATGAGCTCGATTGATAGAATTGATAAGGTTGATTGGATAAAGAACTGACATTTTGTTGATATCAGGTTGCAGGAAGATCCAGATATGCTAATGTTGGCATATTCGAGGGAGTAGCATAAAATTGGCGTTGGGTCGACAATATCTAGAGAGAGATGAGTCATCATTATGATTGTGTATACACTTATGATGATACTTCGATGATTCCTGCAATAGATTTTGGCCTTGGATAAGATGAGCTTTTGTGATCCCATGCAAGAATGAAATGCAAGCTAAATGCAAAGCTATGATCGAACTAGTCACTAGGTTATTGTGTTCTGTCATCATTGAGCTTTTTAAAATGTGGGAAATGAGTGCAAACATCGATGATATAATTAAACCATGATGACCTGAGCACAAATTTCCTGGATTTGATATTGCAAGTTAGCACAAGCATCGAGGTATAATTGAACCAAGATGACCCGAGTGTTGCTTGCGTAAAATAGGCAGTATCAACCATTTATATACGCAAATCAGAAATGTCTTCGATGATACTCCAATGATCATGTCCTGAGATAAATTTGCATATATTAATGATTAATTTATAGACAACAAACAAGAAAAATATCATGTTTCTTCTTTTGTTCCTCTAGTCAGAGACATCATGGAGTCACTCAGAAATCATGATAGTGAAAATCAAGATAGAAAATTTGAACCAAAGTGTTAAAAGCATTATCCAAAAGATATCATCCATTGAAAAGTGTGTGATATGCTTAGAATGACATGTGATAGTTTTATGGTGGACAATTTGATCTCGTGTTCAATGTTGGATGTGTCTCAATTTTTGATTCACAAGTGTTGCCTAGCTATTGTTCTACCTGTTTGATTAAGCTCAAAATGATCAAAATTTTTGCCCCCAGCTAGGTGTAGGATTTTGCCCCAAGCCTAGAAATAAAGTCATTATGATATACGCAATGATCCAAACCATCGCGAAATCACATGCGATGCTTGCGTATGCACAAAGACTTTATTATGGATATGAACAATGATGATGGAAAATGAATGCAAGCAGAAGGATGTATGAACCAATAGATGAAAGAGTTAGCTGACAGATAGTGCCTCTTTGCCAAGTTTTCACCATTTGTTTTTATTGCACTTTTTCTCATATTTGATTTTTTGTTTGTTTGTTTATTACTATTTTTCGTTGTTTTTGTATTTTTTGATTTTCCACTATTTTTTGTTTTTTTGCTTTTTCACTATTTTTGATTTTTCTATTTTTTCAAACATAAAACTTCTTTAGATGCATGCTATTGATGGGTTCCTTGAGCTGATCCCCATCCCGTGTTGATAGTTGATATGCTCCTAACCCAAATACTATTGTGACCACAAATGGACCTAACCAGTTTGGTACAAACTTCCCTTTCTTTTCTCGATCTGCCTGGTTGCGTGCATTTTATTTTAGTACTAATTCTCCAACTTGAAATGATCTTGGTTTGACCTTGTGATTATAACTTCGACACATTCTTTATTGATATACCTTTAAATGATCAAAGACATTTTATCTTCATTCATGGATCAATTCTAACTCTTGCAATCTAGATACTCATTGTTCTTCATCTGGGATAAGGCCTTTTAAAGATACTCGTAGAGAAGGTATCTCTACTTCTATTGGTAGTATTACGTCTAATCCATAGACAAGAGAGAAAGGTGTGGTATCTATTGGTGTGCGGATACTGGTATGGTAGGCCTATAGAGCAGGGTTCAATTGAATATGCCAATCTCTGCCAGCATCATTCACTATCTTTTTTGAGGATTTTTAGAATAGTTTTGTTTGATGCTTTTGCTTGCCCATTCCTTTGGGGATAGTAGGGTGTGGAGAATCTGTGTTGGATTTTGAATTTCTCACATAGCTCTTGTACATCCCAATTCTTGAATGGTTGCCCATTATCAATGATAATGGTCATGGGTATGCCATAGCGACATATGATGTAGTTCAAGATAAATGCAACCATTTTTTTTCATATGATATTAAATGAGAGGTACCGCCTCAATCCATTTTGTAAAATATTCTATAGCTACAAGGAGGAATTTGTGACCATTGGATGAAGGAGGATTTATCTTTCCTACTAGATCAAGACCCCATTGGCAGAAAGGCCAAGATGTTGCCAAAGCATGAAGTTCTTGTGCTAGTGCATGAATCAAATTCCCATGGATCTGACATTGTTTGCATGTTTTAGCTATCTGAAAAGAATAGCGTTGCATAGTTGGCCAATAATAGCCCAAGCATATGAGTTTTTTCGAAAGGGTAAGACCACTCGAATGAGTGCCACAAATGTCATTATGGAATTCATTTAAGGCCTTCTCAAATTCTTCTTACTCAAGACATCTTAAAAGAGTACCATCTAGACCTCATTTAAAAATGGTATCCGTGAGGAGAGTATAATGGGAGGATTGGCAAATAAAGTTCCTCTTTTGGTTCTTTGATAAGTCAGGAGGAAGGATATTATCTGTCAGGTATGTGTAAGTTTGGCCATAGCGGGAGGAATCATGCCCAACACGGTGACAGATAGTTTGGGAATCGAGACAATTATGTGCAGGGTAAAACAATTCTTCCACCAGGAGTTTGTAACACTCTTGATTTCCCGTGTCTGAAGTAGAGAAGCAAGTGTTGCCATGGCGTCTGCTGCTTTGTTGTCACTCCTCGGAATCTGCTAAAAAGTTATTTAGACAAAGTATTTCTTGACATCATCAACCATCTTCTTATAAGGCATTAATTTTTTATCCTTTGATTGATAATCATCATTGATTTGATTGATGACAAGCTGAGAGTCTCCAAAGACTTTAAGTTGTGTAATGTTCCATTCTATAGCCATTTTGATACCTATAACCAAAGCTTCATATTTTGTTGTATTGTTGGTGCATGGAAAACTTAATTTGTACGCTTTTGGAATTGTATGACCTTGTGGCATGATGAATAAAATGCCTACTCCTGATGCATGCTGTGTATATGAACCATCAAATTATAATTGCCATGTTTTTGTGGTGACCATTAGGATATAAGCATCAAGGAATTCAATGTGTAAGGGATGATCATCTTGAGAAGTAGTGTCTCTACTAGTTGGCCGGCAATGAATTTCCCCTTGATATCTTTTCTGTCAACATACTTAATATCAAACTCGCTTAGAATCATGATCCATTTTGCTAGTCTTCCTCTTAATGTTGCCTTGCTGAGCAAATACTTCAATGGATCGATTTTAGCTATCAACTTGATGGAGTGAGATAGTAGATAGTGTCTTAGTTTTTGAGAAGCAAAAACTACCGCCAAGCATGCTTTTTGTTGATGGTAAATATACCTTATCACCAACCCTTCCCTACTTATGCTATAGTTGGTGATACTTAGACAAATGATTTTACAATGTTTCTACTAGTGATCACTCTCAAATGGCCTAAGAATGGGAATAATCTTGAGCTTATCTTTTACTCCTACTTTGCAAAACTAAAACTAAAATAAAATCTTACTTCCTACTTTATGGAATTTAAATGAATTATCTTATTTAGATTTGATAGAATGCAATGCTGAATATGCAATATTGACCAGTGTCTTCCTCTTAATTGGTCATAGAGTCTTATGAAACCCCTTTCTTTTTGTCTCCCTGCTAGATAGTCCTACACAACCATCCACTGCTAATCTTCCTACACTTATTTCTCTTATTATGACAATCACTATATAAGGAATTTAATCAAACTTATACAATACTCATCCAAGAATGCATGCCTTCCTATTCATTGAATGAAAATAACAAGATAACAATATATAGAAAAAATTCTCAATGCAACCTTCAATATTCTTAGTATCAAAATAGCAAGTAGATTCAAAAGATGAACCACAACATTCTGAGTACAACAAATAAGCAGAAATATTTCTGATTCTTGTATTACTTATAGAAGAATTGCACCATAAAAGTATAAAAATGCTTCTAATTGAGTGATAAGTCTTTTTTATTCCAATAATGTTCTATTGTCCCTTTTTACATGAAAATGATCTTCCTTTGATAAGGATAGATAAATGAAACGACATGTCTCTTGAGAAAAGGTGTTACACAAACTAAAATAACTAACTCTTAAACTTAATTTCTAACTAAAAATAGATTGACTAAACACAAATGATCAATATATTCTTTATCCTTGTATGTGTGAATCCCTGTGATGAAGTGCCTCATTGCAAACTCCTTCTAGTAGAATTTGTTTGTGGTTGTCTTCATATGATGCAGGATCTGTTCATCATCATTGATCAGGTTCAAAGCCTTGGGAAACTTGCCAATAAGTCCTTCTTTCCATAGCTCTCGTGGCATGACCTCTCCATCTTCTCCATTTAGGACCACTGGCAGATTCTCTACACCATCCTTATCTAACTGGGCCATATCCTAACAATTCCTCATGGTATTCTTTGTGTTTTTCTACTAACCTTTTTGTTTCCTTAGATATCTCAACGGTGGCAGGATCTTTCATGTTCTCAACTTTCTCATTCAAGCGCTCAGTTAGCCTAACATATTCTTGGAAGGAACAGTATGTTCCTACATATTTATTCCAATATTCATCAACATGAAGCATCATCTCTTTATGTCTACCTGTGAGCAAATCAGCCATCATATCATACACAATTTTCTTTCCAGTGTTCTTCCAATTTCTTCACCTTCTTCTCAAATTTATCCACTTTATATTTCCAATAGTTGTTGTCTTGCAAGGCAATAGAAATTTGTTGTTCATGCTCATATGAGAACTCCTCTTGTGAGACTAATTTTATCCTTTCTTCAAGCTGCAACCAGAGTTCCTCTGCCTTTTCAAATTTCTCTTTGTATATGTCTCTTTCTCTTTTAACATGTCTCATTTGGGCCCTGTTGGACTGAGCAAAATTGACATTCGAGTCTATTGTTTCCAAAGGGTCAATTTCTCCTACTTTTCGCACCATTAAATGTTCAAAAAATTTATCAGTTTCTACCTAAATTGACATTTTTCTTTTTGGATATAAGGCCCATTGCAAAAGTTTCTCCTCCTTAGGGTGAAAACCTAATCCTGAATATACACCAGGTCTACATAATGAGGAAGCAATATCTTTTCATTGCCAAAATTTTTAACAAAGCTATCAAATAACATAGCTGAGCTCATGTTCCATTCTAGGACAATGAGTACTCCTGCTTCCTGCAACAATTGTCTTCCTATTTCAAGGGTAATGGAGGCAATCTGATGATCCACATCATGTTGAATCTTAACAAGAAGTTCAGGTTTATTTTCAGGAGTAATTTCTCCAACTTGTTTCCTTAACAACTTGCCTTTATTATTGTAGACATATAAAAATGACCATATTCCTAAATGAATATTTTATGTTCATTTTTCTATTTGATTAAATCCAATTTAGTTAGATTATCCACATTCTTCTATTTAATTAAATAAATTATTCAATTTATTTAAATTAAATTCACTATACCATTTAATGAATAAATCATTTTATTCAATTAAATCCCCCTAGCCACTTTTAATTAAATTCAAATTTAATTAAATAGTTATCCTAAATTGAATAAATCATATTTATTTAATTTCTCCAAATTGCAACCAAATTGAATGAAAATCAAATAATTCAATTAAATCCTATTATCCCCTCATCCACTTGCAAAATCCCAAACCCCTTCCTAACCCCTTCTAGAATCTTCTAATCGATTCTAATTAACCTAACCCTCCTCTAAACTTTGTCACATCCCTAAGCAAAGGGAGGTCACTTCTCATATGGCCCAAAGTCTTGGATAACCATTGAAGGTTTTCAACCTTCAACCACTAAAACCCTAAAGTCTTTGAAAACCATTGAAGGCTTTCAACCTTCAACCACTTAATCCACAAAGTCTCCAATAACCATTAATGGTTATTTCAAACCCTCCCACATGGTTAAAACATTTGTTTTGACTCAACCTCTATCCAACCCAAGGGTCTCATCAGGTCATTAATGCTTTGACCTTGATTATCTCTTAATCATTTGCACAAAGGTTTATCCTTGGATTAGATCCTAATTCAGTGGGTAAACCTAACTTAGACTTGACCCTTAGCCTTTAGATAACCATGAGGTCTTCTCAGGCCTTTAATGCCTCCAACCTCTTCTTTCAACCCAATCTGGTGTGGACATTTGTCATCATTTCATTGGTGCCAATTGTGCACATGGATCCCCAACTTTCAAACCTGGCCCTTGATTAAACCTTTCAATCCTAACCATCCATTGCCCTGTTTGTGCTATAAATAGAGCTCTCATTCCTTCATTCTTAACAATCATCTTTCAAATTTGAAGCATCATACTTATGCTCAAATTCTTTCAAGCTTTCATATCATCTATATGCTCATCATTTAGCCTCTCTTAGATCATAAATTAGACTAATATGCATGTTTAGAATAAGTTCTTTACCATTTTAGCTCAATCATAGAGTAAATATAGTATGCTAGGATAATCTTCATACTAACCTCGTCATCTTATCATTTAGTTTGTTGCATTTCTAGCATCTCATCTAGCTTATAACACATCTCATATTAAAAAACAGTTAAAATCTCTCTCGTTCTCATATTTGCCATCCCTAAACCATTTTGCTCAGTAATCTGAGAGCAAAACATTGGTTTCAGGGACATTGTGAGATAGAGAACCATGGGACCCTCCTTGGGAAGCTGAGTAACGCATCGTTACTCCATAGCTTGCATCAAGAAGTCCTGTGTGTGTGTGTGGACTGGTATTTTACGTATTTTTCACATTTTTAATTCTAACAACCCACTTTTCCCACATACATTTCTGGCGCCCACCGTGGGGCCCGCACCCCAATAACCTATCATTTTTTGAATTTGAAGAGTTTTGCAGGTACGCGGGAAATTAGAATTAGCGCGTCAAAGACATATTTTAGCGCATCCGCCTAACAGTTTAGCGCTTCTAGCCTACTGTTTAGCGCGTGGGCTTTCTGTCTTAGCGCGTTAAAACTGTTCCTTAGCGCATGATACTATTTAACATATTTTCCTGTAGGTGTCGACGCCGGCGAAACACAGATTAGCGCTTCTACATGATAGATTAGCGCATATACCCACAGATTTAGCGCTTCACCTGCCTATACTAGCGCGTCTCAGCAAACAGTTAGCGCATAGAAATTCACCATTTTCCGAGAAAAATCGAAACACAGATCAGCGCTTCTACCTGACAGATTAGCGCATCGGCCCAATATACAAGCGCTTAGACTAAATCTTCCAACGCATCCGAACGGACAGTTAGCGCATTAAATTCCAAAATTCCTGAAAAACAGGTCGCTGAAAAACCAGACCATAAATTAGCGCATCAAAGCCACAGAGTAGCGCTTCGGAGAAACAGGATAGCGCATGCAAACGGGACAGTAGCGCATCCACCGAATATTGTAGCGCGTACAGTTTTTTATGTAGCGCATCAACAACAAAACCAACAAAAAGATTGTGTAACCGAACAAATAATTTTAGACTTGTGGAAGTCCCCCGAAACAAACTAACCGATTTCTTTTGCAGGATTTTTAACAAATTTCTTGTAGGAAAAGCGAGGAGATTTGTTTTACAAGCAAAACGTTTTTCCTTTCGTTGACCTCGAAAATCGAAATTTTCTTTGTTGACGATCTATTTTCCATAGATTAAATAATCATTGCTATAAAGGGTTAAAAAGAACACCATGCTGATTGGAGCAACATCTCCAAATAGAGGTTAGCAAACCATTGTCTTGAAGGCTAAAAAGAACAACTTATCTGCCGTGTATCGAAAGTGGAAGGTATATGCTCTCCCCTTAACTGGGTGACCAAAAAGCCAAACCATTCTTATGCTTTCTTTTATTCAAGCAATAAATCCTTTAGCAGGCCTGCCTTCCCGAGGAGTTGCACTCAACTCTTAAAGCCGTTTATGGCCGGTGTGAAGAGAACGACCTAAGTGGGGAACGGCTTTGACGCCAAGAATTCCAACCCACTATAATCAAATGTGGAAAGTGACGAAAGTCCTTTTCAACGGTTGCGCGCAGCGATTAGCCTTCCCCCAGTACCCTTGAGATACGTAAAGCCTTTGTTCTAAAGGTTGGGAAGCCTCCTGAGGGAGTTTATCACTGACGGCCGAACAGGAAGCCTGATTAAGAACCTTAGCATTAGAAACTTTGAGCTGAGTCAGTATCCAAACATTTGTAACATCATAGTGCAAGGGTGGGGAAGAATCCGCCCACAAGATTACTCACCATATATCTCCCAAGATAACTACTCAACTGTGAAGCAATTCACTTTGGGTTAACTTCTGGCAAAAGGCAAAAAAACGGGCGCCCTCTAGGGGGTGACACGGCTGTTTGAGCTGACGGAGTATCGAGACTAGTGAGCTATGATGTTGCTTATGACCCTTGAATAAAGAGTCTTTCTGAAGTGTTTATCTTGTATCCAACCTGTTAAAACATTGGGGATTCGAAAACATCCTCGATAGAACATACACTTTATGTTAGATTAAGTAAAATGATTATACTTTGTATGCCGTGTTTACATTTTGTATTTTAGAAAATCATCCATCCTACTTGATAAATCTCTCAACAAAAATCAAAAACATCACAAAAGCACCAAGAGGAAAAATCAAGGCAGTCTAGCGCGTGAGAACAACATATTAGCGCGTCAAACAGTTATTTTAGCGCATCTGAAGAACAAACTAGCACGCCCAAATCACAGTGTAGCGCATCAATTTCAAGAAAACTTCACAACAAAATTCAAAAAAATCTGTTTTAGCACTTGTAACGAGCATCTTAGCGCGTTGAAACTCTGTTTTAGCGCATCCACCAAACCAGTTAGCGCGTTAAAGTCACAGTGTAGCGCGTCAATTTCAAAGAAAACTTCACAACAAAATTCAAAAAATCTGTTTTAGCGCGTGTAACAAACATTTTAGCGCGTTGAAACTCTGCTTTAGTGCATTAGCCAAACCAGTTAGCACGTTAAAGTCACAGTGTAGCGCGTCAATTTCAAGAAAACTTCACAACAAAATTCAAAAAATCTGTTTTAGCGCGTGTAACAAACATTTTAGCGCGTTGAAACTCTGCTTTAGCGCATTAGCCAAACCAGTTAGCGCGTCAAGGTCACAGTCTAGCGCGTAATTCTCAGAAAAACTTCACAACAAATTTCAAAAAAGTCTGTTTTAGCGCGTGTAACAAGCAGCTTAGCGCGTGGAATCTCTGTTTTAGCGCATTAACCAAACCAGGTAGCGCGTGGAAAATACAGTTTAGCGCGTACATATTTCACAGTCAACCACACAAAATTTTCCAGAATCAATTGTTTAGCGCGTAACCAGGGGCAGAGTAGCGCGTAGATAAATAGTTTTAGCGCATTGAGAGAATTTACTAGCGCATCGAACAACTGTTTTAGCGCGTGAGAAAAAGGAGAAAAACAGAGAGTTGGAAAAACCAAAATTTTTTTTGAAAATCTCAAAAATATTTCAAACACAATTTTTCGTCAAAACACGTTTTTCATCAAACCAGAGTGACAGAAACAAGCCATAAAACTATTTTTCAAGTCAAATTTGCGTCAAACAAGGTTGTCCAAATCTGAAAACGAATCAAGCATTAGAGGACGTCTTTTCTATCATAATCCGGAAACTTGTCATCATCAGTGTCAATTCAATCCTTTAAATATCTTACGGATCTCATCTCAAAAACACTTGTCTAGAAATTTTCCAAATTGTCAAATTCAGTTTCCAGATTGGGAAACTCTTATCCATATCATTTGACATACTTTATCGTGAAGGAATAGCTAAACCTTCATTCTGATAAAGTAAAATTTGAAATTTTCAAAACAAGAATCAACTGAGTCCAAATCAATCAAAGGGAATCATTGATTACTCATGCATGACTAATCGCCTTATTCTGAGAAAGAAGAACCTCTATCGCAACATCACGTTAAAGAAACAGCAACCAAGCTTTTCCAAATTCATCAAGAGAAATAAATTTTTATACATCAATCGTCAACTCTTCAAATCCCATCGGGTATTTCTTTATCACGTCAAACGTTATATCCAAAACAAATTCAGCGAATTTGACAAAGAACCCCTGAAAACAAGAGCATACTGTCAAAAGTCTGCTTTTAATCAAAAGATAAACCGCGGAGGAAAAATCAATCCAGCATTCCTGCCCGACGAGTGCATCACATATAACACACCTAGACCAGAACCACTAACACCAGAGCAAAACATCAACGAGGACTTTGTTCCTTTCATCACTGAAAGTTTCTATTGAAATGCCTGTCACTCGTTCTCAACGAAACAAACAAAGCGAGACACCCGCGGAATCAAGTATGAATCGCAGGTTATCAAATCCTTTTGAAGTTCCATCTTCAGAAGATCCTGAAATTACTGATGCAATTCTTCAGGAATGCCAAGAAAATCCTTCATTCCAAAAACTCATTGAAAAACTCATGGAAAATGACAAAGAAAAATATCTGCTTATGCTTACAAGCAAAGGTGTCAAAATTCCAGAAGATTTCGACGCAAATGTCTTTCAAATAGGATCTCAACAATACACATACCAAGAACAACAAAGGGAAGAAGAGACTCGCATACCTGAACAACGTATTCCAGAACAACATATACCAGAAATGCGAGTACCTATGTTCGAAACCCCCGAACAACACATACCATTTGCTACACCTTTTCAAATGAGAACAAATCCAAGGGAAGAACTCTTCCCTCGGCAAGATAATGCGCCTTTGGTTGCTCTTACTCAACAGATGCAAATGTTGCAAAGACAAATGCATGATATGCAACAAGGGACAACAGTGCGGTATTCTATAAACGAAATCTGTCCTTATCCATTTGACAGAAGCTTAAACATGATATCTTTTCCTCCAAACTCAGACATTCCTAAATTTGATAAATATGATGGGAAAGGTGATCCTCGAGATCATGTTCGAGAATTTTGTACTATGAGTCTTGAATTTGCTCATAATGACACGTATCTGATGAGGTTATTCCCAAGAAGCCTGGGAGGACAAACAATGGAATGGTTATCCAAGATTACACCACCTGTTAGATCATTTGACGAATTAGTCAACAAGTTCATCACCCATTATTCTTACAACATCCAACATGCCATAACCATGTTAGATATCTGCAACACCAAACAAAAGAACAATGAAACATTCATGTTATTCCTTCAACGTTGGCGACGCATGGTATCAAGATATCCTCGCGATATTCCTGAAAGAGAGAAAATGGAAATCTTCATTGATAACTTGAATGGGGAAATGAGTTACAGACTCAAACTTCAATGCATCCCATCTTTTGACAAGTTAATTGAAAATGGCATCCAAGTAGAGGAAGCTTGTGTCAAAAAGGGAACACTCAAATTCTACAAAGAAGGAACGAACTCATCAAACTACAATAACCAAAACAATACCAATCTAAACAAAACTCGATTTTGGACTCGAAACAAAAACGACAGCAACAATGAATCTTATGATTTTAAATCTAAACAACCAGTGCTTGCTTTATCAGGAAATACTCAGAATACGAAAAATCCTAAAAATGCTACTCCCAATACACCCAACAATACTCAAGGACAACTCAACACCAACAATGCCAACGATAATCAAAACAAAAATCTGAATCCAGGGCCTAACAACAATTCACGCAACAACACCAACAATTTCCATAAGCGTATTTTCACACCATTGGGCCAATCATTAGAGTCTACATTCAGAGAGCTGTTAGCAAACAAGGTTCTTTCTTTACCTCCAATCAACAATTATGAACCCCCGATCAAACCACCTTGGTGGAATGATTCCCATTATTGTGATTTTCATCGAAACAAAGGTCATAGAACAAACGAGTGCATGAGATTGAAACACATAATCCAAGACATGATTGATCGAGGGGACTTAACAGTGGATGGTCTCAAAACAAATAATGATCACGAAGCCTTCAAAGATCCTTTACTAAATTATAAAGATGGAGCATCAACTTCAAACGATACCCGCGGAGCTCGTATTAATCACATCTACAACAACACAATCAATCACATATCAGCTGAAGACCATCAAGTCAATGTTATAACCATTCGAGATAAACGTGATCATGAATCTGTCAATGTAACAACCCGGACCCAGAAATATGTCTTAAAAGGGCATACTGCACCTCCAACCACCACACCCAAGATCCAATACGACTTAGTTACTCAACTGCGAAAAACTCCGGCTCAGATATCTATCCTGGAATTGTTAAAGCTATCTCCAAGACACAAAGACATATTGGAGCAAGCGCTCTTAGAAACAAATGTACCTCAAAATCTGGATACAGACAAATTCCAAGCTATGGTGGCCCACATGACAGAGTCTCATAACCTCACTTTCTCAGAGCATGATAATACTTCATTGAGTCATCCACATAATACTCCTCTACATATTGAAGTCATTGTTTGCAAACACCATGTCAAAAGAGTCTTAATAGATGGAGGAGCCGGACTTAATATATGTACTTTAAAGCTTATCCGTGCACTAGGTTTCTCAGAAGAATCTATTGATCCTTGTAAAAAGATTACCATAAAAGCATATGATGATGAGGAACGGTCCTCTAAAGGAACAGTGATATTACCTATTCAGGTAGGCCCAGTGCAAAAGGATACTATATGTCAAGTTTTAGATATTGATCTCACTTATAATATCTTACTAGGCCGACCCTGGATACATGAAATGCAAGCAGTACCTTCTACATACCACCAGTGTGTCAAATTTCCTTATGATGGACAGGAAATCTCCATATCAGCTGATCACAATCCATTTCAACATTGCAATACAATGGGGGCAGCCCAAGACAGTTTGGTTCCTTATAACAGAGAAAAGCAACAGTCTTCGACACCTGATCTACCACTAGCAAAATCCAACTCCTTATGGGGAGATTTCAAACAGAAAATGCAAATCAAAGACCAAGGCATGGGCAAATACTCTATGGAGCCTTTGTGTTTAACCAAATTGCCAACATCACCTAGATCACATGGTTTACCTACTCTATCAATACATCAGGCAACTCAGCCCATAACTAAATTTAATGGTACCTTCATCCAATTGGGGACTCTAGCACATGAAGCAGAAGATAAAGATGTTCTTAACTGGCTATACAAAGATGAAGAAGAAGCTAATAGAGCGGCCGCTCTAGACATTGTTCTACCAACACACTTGTATGGAAAAGGCTACCTGATCATGAAACAAATGGGATATGGCGGTAAAGGACCTATTGGGAAACGCCAAGAAGGAGTCACTGAACCCATAGATCTTCCTTCACAACCGAGTAGAAATAAAGCAGGATTAGGTTCTAAATTCACTTTCCTATTAAAAAGGCCGCCACATACAAATACAAAACCTCAATGGAAAGAAAAGAAGAAATACAAGGAAGAATCATGGCAGGAAGCTCTCTTTGAATCAGTAGAAACAATCCGTAAGGCAAGAGAACGTCAAGATCAGAAGATACATCAGGGAAAGCTTCTGAATCATAAGAAGGCCATATCTACAGCAGTGGCTCATATTCACACACCAGTGGCTCAAGAACCAATCCTATCATCACAAGCACCCATCATTCCTCCCCGAGGAAGCACAATATATGAACAAATCCAGAATGTAGAAGATGGGTCAGATACAGAATCCACACAAAATGTCAAAATAGTATCTATCATCAAGGATTTATTTTCACCATACAACATACCTGTCTACAACACAGATAGAATTTGGGATGATGCCTATGAGACCGATTCAAATGAATATGAATTGGGTACCTGCTCCGACGCTACTACAAATATCCCCGATGATACTGATTTCATATCCATTTCTCAAGAAGAACATAACGCAGAAGATAGACCTCTTGAATTTGGACCACAACATATCTATGACGTTCAGGAAAGCGAACAACAATATTACGAACAAGTCTATGTAGAAGATGATACCATCGAAGACCTCGATGAAACCCTAAATTTCTTTAAAAACAAGACCCATCATGATGATAACTCTATTCTAACACTTACAGTAGCTGAACTTAACCCACCCCATGATTCCTTACCAGTTGTCTTCCCTGATCTCATCGACTGGACTGAACCTGAGACTCATGATATCCCAATTTTTCCAGATGATGAATCTATTATCCACTACCTATGTATCGTAAATCCCGAAACAGGCTCTACCAGTGAACCGCATAACGACGTCTGTTCTTCAGGGAGTGCCAAGTCTCTCAGTCGCAAAAATGAATCTAAGGCTGAAAACCAGTCAATGGCAGCAATGGATCCCAAAAAAGTAAAAATAAAGGACGCATCTGAGGGTGAAAACCTTTTTAAGGCACCTAATGATGGGAGACTTGACACTCTTCCTGAACATTTTCATGAACGATCACCCATATTGATTGAGCCCACTCAATCAATCAACATTGGTACCACTGAAGCAGTCAGAAACATTCACCTTGAAGAATCTCTGACCGAAGAGGAAAGATTGGCATTCATCATCTTCTTTAAAGGACAGCAAATTAACTTTGCCTGGTCATATGCTGATATGCCTGGAGTGGACCCACACCTAATCATGCATCACTTGTCCATCTCTGCAGGGGTCAAGCCAGTCAAGCAGAAACTACGAAAGATGAATCCATAGATAGCACTCATGGTCAAAACGGAATTAAAGAAATTATTAGATGTCGGATTCATCCGACCTATTGATTATGCAGAATGGATTTCTAACATTGTTCCAGTCTCAAAACCAGATGGTAGTATCAGAATATGCACCGACTTCAGAGATGTCAATAAAACTTGCCCAAAGGATGACTTTCCTCTACCAAGTATTGATATAATTGTAGATCTCACAGCAGGCCATGCAATGCTCTCATTAATGGACGGTTTCTCAGGCTATAATCAAATCAAAATAGCTCCTGAAGATCAAGACAAAACAACATTCACCTGTCCTTGGGGAACATACTGTTGGAATGTAATGCCTTTTGGCTTAAAGAATGCCGGAGCCACTTACCAAAGAGCAATGACAACCATATTCCATGATATGATGCACACATTTATGGAAGACTATGTGGATGATTTACTAGCCAAATCTTTCACCAGAGCTGAACATCTTGGCATCCTAACAAAGATCTTTGATCGATTGCAGAAATTCAAAGTCCGACTCAACCCTAAAAAGTGTGTCTTCGGGGTTACATCAGGCAAGTTACTAGGTTACATCGTCTCAGCTAAAGGTATTGAAGTGGATCCAGCAAAGGTACAAGCCATCATGGATATGCCACCACCGAAGAATATCAGTCAACTTCGATCTCTCCAAGGACGACTTCAATCAATCAGACGATTCATCGCTCAACTAGTAGATAAAAGTCTGCCATTTAACCACTTGTTACACAAAAATGTGCCATTCAAATGGGAGACTAAATGTGCAGAATCCTTTTACCAAATCAAACAGTACCTGATGAATCCACCAGTTCTAGTACCACCAATTGCAGGAAAGCCTCTTATATTGTATATATCAACGACATATGTTTCACTGGGGGCATTATTGGCACAAGAAGATCAACAAGGAAAAGAACACGCCATATATTACATCAGTAGAACATTGAATGGATATGAGCTCAATTATACATTCATTGAAAAGGCTTGCCTAACAGTTGTTTTTGCATCTCAAAAGTTCCGACATTATATGCTAGCACACACTATCAAGCTAGTAGCCAAAATTGATCCTCTCAAATATTTACTCAGCAAGGCAGCTCTCACAGGCCGATTGGCTAAATGGGTTATGATTCTCAGTGAATTTGACATCCACTACACAGAAAGACGCGCCATCAAGGGACAAGCAATTGCAGATCAGCTGGCTGACGCACCGCTACCAGGAAAACAAATCATGGACATTGAATTTCCAGACGGGGACGTTTTTGCTCTTTCCTCCAAACAATGGATCCTATACTTTGATGGATCCTATACCCAACATGGTTCAGGGGCCGGCATTCTATTCATCACCCCTGAAGGACACACTATGCCAAGATCATACAGGCTTATGTTTCCATGTACAAATAATATGGCTGAATATGAAGCATTGGTCATAGGCATTAAAATGGCCGTCGAATGGAAGATCACAGAATTAAAAGTCTATGGAGACTCACAATTGGTCATCAATCAAATCAACAACAACTATCAGACAAAGGATGATAAGCTACTACCCTACAAACGGATGGTGGATGATTTCAAACAGTATTTTGTGCACATCACTTTTGAACAAATACCAAGGTTAAATAACAAAGCAGCCGATGCAATGGCTACGATCGCTTCATTACTACAAATTCCAGAACGACAGAGTCGTTATGAGTTCCTGGTAGAGCAACTGTTCTCTCCCGCCTATGACCATTCTGAATCTCATGTTATATATGCCTTAACCGGTTCAGATTCTCCGTTATATGGACCAATATATGACTACCTCAAGCATAATATATATTACCCATTGACCAATCCCGCAACCAAAAACGTAACTTTATCCGACAAACTGCCCGTTACACCCTTACCGCTGATACCTTATATCGTCGGGGTCTAGATGGTACTCTTCTTCATTGTCTTGATCGTAATGATTCTGATTCAGCTTTACACGAGCTTCACGAAGGTATTTGTGGTACACATTCGAGTGGCACTACTCTTGCTAAAAAGCTTCTACGAATGGGATACTACTGGCCTACCATGGAAAAAGACTCATATCATTTCGCCAAGAAATGTCCTAAATGCCAAATCCATGGCAATCTAATACATGCACCAGCACAGGAACTGCAACCATTTACCACATCCTGGCCCTTTTGTCAGTGGGGATTAGATCTGGTAGGCAAAATACATCCTTCATCTTCAAATGGACACAAGTTCATTATAACTGCCACAGAATACTTTACCAAATGGATTGAAGCAGTTCCCATGACCATAGTGACTGGGAAACAAATTGCTTCTTTTATCTTAAATTATCTGATCTGCAGATATGGTATTCCAAGTTCAATTGTCACAGATAATGGACGACCTTTCAAAAACCAAGATGTGCAGGAACTATGTGAAAAATTCAAAATCCAGCATCGATTTTCTACACCATACTATCCACAAGGAAATGGTCAGGCAGAAGCATCTAACAAAACGATCCTAAAAATCCTTAAGAAAATAGTGAATGATGCAGGCAAAGATTGGCATATACAACTCAATCCAGCTCTTTGGGCCTACAGGACTAGCATCCGCACACCTACAGGGGCAACACCATATTCCTTGGTATATGGATCAGAGGCTATTTTACCCTTGGAGGTAGAAATTCCATCTCTTAGAGTCTCTTTGAAAGGTTTGATTCCAGATGAAGAGTATCGGGTCAATCGACTGCAAGAATTGGAACTATTAGATGAAAGACGCCAACATGCTTATACTCATCTCAAAGCATATCAGCAACGCATGTGCCGGAGCTACAATCATAAGGTCATTCCTCGTAACTTCAAGGTTGGTGATCTAGTCTTAAAAGAAAATCCAAGAAACCAGCAAGATAGAGAAAAGAAAGGGAAATTTGAACCTAACTGGTTAGGTCCCTATGTCATCATTTCAGTCTATGGATCAGGTGCCTATCAGCTAACAAATTCTGAAGGAGATGTGCTTGATGATCCAACTAATAGCATTCATCTAAAGAAGTACTATACTTAAAGTAGCCTAGTGCACGGAAAACGACAAAAACAAACAAAAAAATACAAAACTCCAGAATAAGTTAAAATACAAAGTACAATAAAAACAAATGGTGAAAACCTGGTAAACAGGCGCCTTTGTGAAAGGCCGGCTCCTTTCTCTATATCCATGCCATTTTATCCATCAAAACACTCTCGGCCATCGCCCGACACTTAGCATATATCTATCCAGGACATACTTAGCGTAGTCACTATCCTGGGTTATTCATCTACCACATTTTACCATGGCTTGGAAATCACTGTACATACTCATATCCAGCAGAAACACTCATCTAGGGACATTAGATTGTTCAAAAACTTGCAAACATTCAAGACATACCAACTATTGCAAAACTCAGACATATGACATCCAACAAACACAACTACACTACATCACAACAACCAAACACGAACAATACACCAGAAACTTAAGGATGGATGATTTTCTGAAGTACTCAATGTTGCATTATCGCATTAAAGTCTTGATTATTTTGCATTTTGAACTTTTTAATAAATTGGAATCTTTTGCTTATCTCATCAAAAGCTTCACAGCCAGAGATCATGGGAAACTTCCAACATTTTCTTAGTCTTCTGTTTGGGAGGCGATCACTTGTATTGTGTGAATATTTGCCTCGAGACGTGATCCATATCACTGAAGGCTTGATCCCATTTCACGCATTATAAATGATCTACTCTTGTCTGTTTACGCAATACGCACTCAGGTCGTCCTGGTTCAATTATACCTTGACGCTTGTGCTATCTTGCAAAATTAAAAATCATGTAACTTTTACTCAGGTCATTATGGTTCAATTATACCATTATGCTTGTATAAATTTTCAACATATCCTAAACAAATCAATGCTCAATGATGATATTTACAAAGAAAGCAAATGAATGGTTATATTGAATGGCAAATACAGAATGAGAGATGATCCAAACACAATTAGTTGCATATCATTTTACAATTAGTTGCATATCATTTTACAGTTAGTTGCATAACATTTTACAATTAGTTGCATCTCATTATTATCTCTTCTATCATTATTACATCATTACACATAAAGCCGCATATTAACATCATACATCTCATTTTCAAGATACATCTCATAACACACAAAAAACATACATATATATCATACATTACATCATGTACATAAGCATTACATCATCATGTAAAAAAGGAAGCAGCACACATAAAACATACATCTATAAACACACATCGGTCAAAAATGGTGCTCTATATATATATCCCTCAAAAATGATCAAAATCTACAAAATGTGTCACAACTGTGTCCAGTACAAAGAATACACTGCTCAAAATACAATAGAGACCATGTCTCTCAAGTATGACTATCCCCTGATGGAGATGGTCTGGCCCCTGAGGCACCTGCTCCCGGATCGGCAGGAGGGTCCTGTCCCGCTGGCCCTGTCACTCCACGGCTCTCCGATCGTGTCCCGGTAGTTCGAGATTGACTCGATCTCGACTGCGCAAATCTCTCTACACGCCGCTCTCTGGGAACCGCCTCCTCATAGTGCTGCCTGTAATATGCAGCCTCCTGCACACTCCGTGTCAGCTCTCTCAGGGTGTCTCTCAAGGGACCACCCGCCGCAGCTCTCTGAACGGTCGCCAAGGCCTCCTCTGCTCGCCCCCGCCGCTCCATCTCGGTATCTCTCTCAGTGATCAACTGAGAGATCTGCCTCTGATAAGTCAAAATCTGTGCCTGCAGCTGCTGCACAGTGATCTGAAGAGTCTGGATCTGGGCGTCCTCTATGTGTCCCGGCACTCGAACCCGTAGCGAGACCTGTGCTGGCGCCACTCCCCCCACTCGGCCTGTCCTGGGTACGGGAGGTGGAAGAATATCTATCCTCCTCCTCTGTACTGGCCTCCCCACCTCCTCCTCTCCTCCTACTGCCGCTAGTACCTCTGTGACTCTGCCTTCTCTCCCGGCTCCAATGGCCAATCCTCCCCTCCCTCTCTCAATCTGACCCTGTCGTACCGCCCTCTGCACACCTCTCCCTCTCCTCCTCCCTCCATCACCCCCATCATCTCCATCATCCCCCTCATCTCCCCCGTCTCCCTCCTCTCCATCCGAATAAAAAACCGGTCTCATCTCCTCTGGATCTGAGATCCTAGCCACAGCCCGAGCAGCAAATAAACGAGCAAACTCGTCAGTCATACCAGCATCCTGTATCTCTGGGGCATAGTCCCAGATCTGCCCAGCCAAACCAGTAAACTCCTCAATCACAACGGCACTGTCAATAGTCGGCCCCCAATCGGCCACATCCTGCTACCGCCGTGCATATAGGCACGTCCCCTGGGGAATCCCCTGCTGTCTCCCGAACTGCCTCAAAACTCGGGTAACCAAAAACCGCTCAATAACGAACGGGGTCCTCCCAATCAAATGCCTCGTCATAAACACAAAAGGCATCTCCATACCATCCTCAGCCCATACCTCGCACCCTGTGTACGGTCTCCAGATGACCGTATCTATGTCATCAAAAACCCTCCTCCAGTGCTCTAGTTTGCCCAGCTTACGCTGGACAACTAGGCCTCTATAACCATATGCATAAGCTGCCCCCACGGGCCTATCCCTGTCTGCCAGTGGCCTCGCTGCTGGAATGTGCTCCCAGCACCATACCTGTAAGAGTGTCACCCCTGCTGATAAACTGCTATAACTGAGGTATACTACCTCGTGCAGGCTCCTGTAAAGGTGGGCCAGCATCGCTGACCCCCATGCAAATCTCCGGCCCTGTGTGACCATCTGCTCCAGAACCAGCCCCCATCCCACTGAAAATCCCTTTGACCTGCGATCAGGACAAAGGAATCCTCCAATAAATCCTGCCAATACAGATGGCAGCGGTGCATAATCCAGATCCAGGAACTCCTGCCACGGGATCTCATACCCACAGACGCTCTCATCATGAAAAATCCGGCGCAGTGCCTCTGTGCCACCCTCCTCTGTCTGCTCATAGGGCAATATAGCCCCTACCACAGGAATACACAGGATACGATAGCAGTCCTCTGGTGTCACGGTCATCTCCCCAGTAGCAAAATGGAAGGTGTTCGTGTCACTATGCCACCTCTCTGCCAGTGCTGTCAAGAGTCCCCGGTTCACAGTGAACCGAGGCATATCTAAAACTGAGGTCAATCCACACCTCTCAATAATGTCCAGGTCTGCCTGTGATAGACGTGGTATCAGTGTCCATGGTCTCGGGAATCTCTCCCTCGACTGCACGATCCCCAATCGCTCCTGTCAAACAAACAAAACATATCCAATATCAGATTCCACATCAACAAAAAGATATCAAAATACAACTTACATCAACAACATGAAACAATTTGCTCATCTACATCAAGTTCAAACTCCTATCATTTCATGTCAACTTCTAAAACAACTCAAGTTCTCAAAAACCATATCAAAACTTGTAAAACAACTCAAGTACCACAATTACAAACTTGTAAAACAACTCAAGTTTCCCACCCATATCAAAACTTGTAAAACAACTCAAGTTTCCAACCCATATCGGCTTGTAAAACAACTCAGGCTTTCATATGCATTTTGAACGTAAAACAGATAACACAAATAAATCATGTTCTGATCCCCACAAATAGCTTGATATCTATACATAACTTGGAAACATTCACATCAAAACAAGTTATACAAATACTCATATTGGATACGTACAACAAAAACACGACAGACACGCAAAAACACCACATTTTAGATCGACCACAACACAAATTTTTCTTGGATGCGCTAAAACAGACATGAAATGCGCTAAAAACGACCCATGCGCTAGGCTGTTTGTCATACGCGCTAACCTATTTGTCTTATGCGCTAGATTCCATCCATGCACTACGCTGCCTTTCCTAAGCGCTAATCTATTTGCCCTATGCGCTAGACTATGTCTATGCGCTATTATTTTCCTCCATTGCGCTACCTAAACTAACCTATGCGCTAGACTCTGTCTACGCGCTAATCTATCCTCCCTAGGCGCTCGCCTTTTCATTCTATGCGCTAGAAACACTCTGCGCGCTAACCTAATCTTCCTAAGCACTACCTGTTAAACCCTATGCGCTAGGTTATGATCACGCGCTAACCCTCCGGATTCCTCCGAACTTCTATGCGTCCTATGCGCTAGGTCAAAGTGATGTGCTATCCTGTTTCCCTTACGCGCTAACATTGGCTTTACAGGCGTTGTTTTCCGTCTACGCGCTAACCTAAAAATCCTATGCGCTACCAAATATTTTCGGACGCGACCCCTAAATTTGACCCCGATGCGCTAGATCGCATTGCGTATGCGCTACTGTTTACCTTAGACGCGCTAAACCGCAACGCCCGAACTTAAAAATTCAAAAAACACCTAAAATCGACAAAATCAAAAATCAAAAAAGGGTCAAAAGGGTTGACTTACTGGTGGTCCATGCGCTGCAGGTCTCCGATATCTCCGAACGCGCTCGAAACGGTGTCTGTGGTAAGGAATCGACATTTTCTCTCCAGAGCAAATTCTCTTCTCTTCAAAGTCAACAAACACAAATGAATTCAAATCAAACCCCTTTCCCTTTTTATAGGAGAAAAATGAAATTAGGGTTACCTAACTGGGCCTGTAATATGGTCGCGGTCTCCCCTATACTACAACATTTTTAATTTTTCGGGAGATGAATCAATTTACGCACTTCCTACACACATGAACTCCTACACATCATACGAACGTCATCAATTTAAATCAAAAATTTTCCAACCCAAAAAATATTGATTCATCTCCCGAGGGGGCATCACATCAAATATCGAATCTGGGGCATCACATCAAATCTGGGGCACGATTGGCAAATCAAAAGAGCAACACAAAAATTGCATTTGATCATAAAAACACAAAAACGCATCATTTTCTTTGAAATAACATGTGCACACACGTCACTTCAAAGAGGGGCAAAATGTAGACATATAAAAATGACCATATTCCTAAATGAATATTTTATGTTCATTTTTCTATTTGATTAAATCCAATTTAATTAGATTATCCACATTCTTCTATTTAATTAAATAAATTATTCAATTTATTTAAATTAAATTCACTATACCATTTAATGAATAAATCATTTTATTCAATTAAATCCCCCTAGCCACTTTTAATTAAATTCAAATTTAATTAAATAGTTATCCTAAATTGAATAAATCATATTTATTTAATTTCTCCAAATTGCAACCAAATTGAATGAAAATCAAATAATTCAATTAAATCCTATTATCCCCTCATCCACTTGCAAAATCTCAAACCCCTTCCTAACCCCTTCTAGAATCTTCTAATCGATTCTAATTAACCTAACCCTCCTCTAAACTTTGTCACATCCCTAAGCAAAGGGAGGTCACTTCTCAAATGGCCCAAAGTCTTGGATAACCATTGAAGGTTTTCAACCTTCAACCACTAAAACCCTAAAGTCTTTGAAAACCATTGAAGGCTTCCAACCTTCAACCACTTAATCCACAAAGTCTCCAATAACCATTAATGGTTATTTCAAACCCTCCCACATGGTTAAAACATTTGTTTTGACTCAACCTCTATCCAACCCAAGGGTCTCATCAGGTCATTAATGCTTTGACCTTGATTATCTCTTAATCATTTGCACAAAGGTTTATCCTTGGATTAGATCCTAATTCAGTGGGTAAACCTAACTTAGACTTGACCCTTAGCCTTTAGATAACCATGAGGTCTTCTCAGGCCTTTAATGCCTCCAACCTCTTCTTTCAACCCAATCTGGTGTCGACATTTGTCATCATTTCATCTTTCAAATTTGAAGCATCATACTTATGCTCAAATTCTTTCAAGCTTTCATATCATCTATATGCTCATCATTTAGCCTCTCTTAGATCATAAATTAGACTAATATGCATGTTTAGAATAAGTTCTTTACCATTTTAGCTCAATCATAGAGTAAATATAGTATGCTAGGATAATCTTCATACTAACCTCGTCATCTTATCATTTAGTTTGTTGCATTTCTAGCATCTCATCTAGCTTATAACACATCTCATATTAAAAAACAGTTAAAATCTCTCTCGTTCTCATATTTGCCATCCCTAAACCATTTTGCTCAGTAATCTGAGAGCAAAACATTGGTTTCAGGGACATTGTGAGATAGAGAACCATGGGACCCTCCTTGGGAAGCTGAGTAACGCATCGTTACTCCATAGCTTGCATCAAGAAGTCCTCTGTGTGTGTGTGGACTGGTATTTTACGTATTTTTCACATTTTTAATTCTAACAACCCACTTTTCCCACATACAATTATTATGACGATCTGGTAACTACTGGGAGTGGAGGGTGAATCAGTAGTTAAACATTTCAGCAACATTTCAAAAATAAGTACTGGTAACTACTCAAACATTATGGTAAACCGATTTACCAAACCATTCATTCATGTCTTCATTATCATGAAAATAATGTAAAGATATCAAATGCTCAAACCAATAATGCAACCACCATATGAACATAGATATTTTTCACATGGAAACCCAAATGGGAAAAACCACAATGGGAATTATCACCCACAAAATATTTGCACTCTTTTAGAATGTGCACGATTAAAGGCCTACCCCGGTTATGAGCTTTACAATATACCTGGTTAAGAGCAGACCCTGTTAGGAGTCACCCGGTTAAGGGATTTGCCTCAGCCATGTTAGGAGCTCTACCCTGTTAAGAGTAACCTTGTTAGAGGATTTTAAACCCAAGTTAATGAGCCACCTGGTGAAGGGATATACAAATAAGACCTATTAGGATCTACCCGATTAAGGGATTTCAAACTAATGTAACTGTTAAGAAACACCCGGACAAATTATCTGATCACAACACTTTCTTGCTTGCTAGTATTGTAGACACTTAAAAATAATTATTTTAATTATTTTTAATTCCTCGCATAATTAATTAATTAATTATGTTAATTCAAATTCCTCTCAATATTAATTAAATATAATTAATATTGTCACTATAGCATATGATTGATTTATTTAATAAATCAATCCCTTTTCTTTATTCTTTTAAAAAAAATCAAATCCTCACAAATCTTCCTCTTAGCTAATTAATTTCAATTAATTAATTAACCTACATGATTCCTACAAATCATCTTCTTAATTCATTCTTCTAGAAACTCCCTAAACTCACTTAATATTATTCTTCTAATTTTTTTTATTCCCTCCACTCATTCTCTCTCCTAGTCAAATTCTCCTACAAATATTAATCCCACCTAACATTTCCTTTAATCCCCCTCCTAATGAGTCATTAATGGTTAATCAGCATGATTAGCCACAAAGTCAACTCTTTGTCCTTTTCATCCAGCCACTAGCTTTAAATGCTCTTTTCTTAGGTGAATGTAAGATTTTCAAAATCACAAATTCCTCTAGACATCCCCTCTCCCAAGAAATTTTTAATTCCTTTTTATTCCTCCAATCCCCATGATATCCTTTTTTGGAGAATTTTTAATTCCTCCAATGCATCTTGTGGAGTGTGGAGATACGAAATGCCTTTAAGGCATATTTCTTGGTCCCTACACCCTCTCTTGGACCTTGTGTGAGCTCACAAGTAAATCTTAGCCTTTCATCTCGAATTCATCCTAGCCATCCGTTTTCCTCTCCTCTTCTTATAAAATAGGGCTCCATCCCTTCATTCTAAACATCTTGAAATCCAGTAAGTTTATGCTACCCTTTTGAGTCTAGGAAATCATCTTGGCAACTTGATCATCTCATTCTTATCATTTTTCAAATCCATTTCATTTGTGCACAACATTGGAGATCCATCCACATCCAACAATCAAAGGAGCACATCAAGTGGAGCATTATCAAGGGGCGCCTTCACTTCATTAAGCTCAATCCGAAGGAGAAGGTAAAATAGCAAGGTGAAATGGTCTTTTAATGATATTTTAGCATTTTGCATGTTTATTTTGTTATATTTTGATCATTTGACCTTCAAATCTGTTTTCCCCTCTTCATTTTGGCACGCCCGATGGGACCCACGTCCCTAAGAACTAATATTTTTTTTTAGGTTTTTGTGAGTTGTGAGACGTAGGTTCCAGAATAGCACGACTGTAGAAAAAAAATAAAATCTTTTTTGCAGGTTCCAGAATAGCAGCTCTGTATTTCTGTGCAACAACTTCTTTTCTGTTTCTGTTCTTTTTCTATTTCTGTTTCAGTTTCAACATGATAGCTCTGCGATTAGTGCGAGCGTTTTTGTGGGAATTTGAATGCTTGTTATCCGATCTGTTATTTGCTTTGTTATCTGCTCTGTTTAATTATAATCTGTGTGAAAGTAGGAGAGTATGCTCTTGTCTATATAAACAATCAAAAATCTAAACCTTTCACTTTTCTATTTTGTTTAGCGTGACTATACGCTCTGACCGCAGGAAAGTGTGAAAATAGGAGAGTATGCTCTTGTCTATCTAGACAATCAGAAATCCAGACCTTTGACACTTTTCTATCTGTTTAGTGCTACTGTCTGCTCTGTTAATCTGTCTGAAATTTTTAGGTGCTAACTGTAGTCTGCATTTTTTTTTTTTTAATTTCCTATCATCTGCTTTGTTTAAATATAATCTGTCTGACCACAGGAATGTGTGAAAGTAGGAGATCATGCTCTTGTCTATCTAGACAATCAGAAATCCGGACCTTTGACATTTTTTTTTATTCTATTAAATTTAAGGTTTCTGCTCTGTTAAATCTAGGGTGTCTGCTCTATTAAATTTTTCTATTTTTTCGCCATATCTTCTTTATCTCGATTCCATTTTCCTTCAAACTTCACCAGATTCTCCGCATTGCCATTTTCCACATTTCTTTCCTTTGAGGCCTTATCCCAAAAATCCACTTTTTGAAGCCCAAAATCTCATATTTCTCTATTTTTAGGGTTTGTTATAACTCCTTCCCTTTTTATCCAATCACCTCCAAATTTTTCTCATATTATCCATCTCCAACTTTTGCTTCTTTGTCCCTCTTGGACATGTTTTCCCATTCCTTCATCTCTCTTCCAAAATCCCCATTTTTTGCTTGCCTATCCCTTGGAAAGCAACAAAGACCTAGTCAAACCCCATTTACCCATCAAAGCTTTCTTCAAATCCACATTTGTCATTAGTAAAAAAGTTTTTATTCGTGTTTTTTTATTCATTCCCAAAAAATAAAAAAAATTAATATTTTTGTCATTTTGTTGTTTTTTGTAGGACACTTGTTGAAGACTCTATTTTTCCAAACTACTAATCAAGTTGTTTTGCAGGACGCTTTTTGAAGACTCCATTTTTCAAACTACTAATCAAGTGGTTTTGCAGGTTGCCTAGCTGATTCAACCAAATATTGTGCATTTATTTAAATTAGGCACCTAGATATTAATTAAAATGGAATGAACCATCGTCTTATGTGTCTTTAAGAAAAGCGTAAAGGTAGGAAAGTATGCTCTCGTCTTGCTAGACGATCAGAAATCTAGACCCTTCAACCTTTTCTTGTTTGATTGTGTGTTTACCTCTAGCGGGCCTGCCCTCCCAACTTGCTCTTTGAGAAGGTAAGAGGGGAACGACCCAAGTGAGTACACTCGGACCTGGGGTTCCCAACTCACTATAATAAATAGGCCATTGACTACAAAAGGGTTAATGGTTGGGGCTATATGAGAGTTCACTCTCACATTGGGTGCTTAGTAGGATCCTAGAGATCTCAATCATGCTTGCGTGACTACTAAGTTCTTGGTGCTTCGTTGGGCTATAAGCCTCAATTGCGCTTGCGTAACTTCAAAGGGTAGCTCCTAACGGGAAGACTTACTAAACACCTTGTTCATAGTGGCAAAAAACCTTCTAGTCATTGGTGCAGGAGGTCGGACTTCTGAAGCGACCCATATTCTTACGGCCCTTAGTAGAGACACAAAGTTCGTCATGAGGAGTTTTCATGGGAATTGATGCTTGGCTGCCCCGAGAAGTGAGTGTCGTGGAGGGGAGCCAGTGGGGTCAAGCATCTAAGTGTTTGCTCTGGGTAAGCGTAGATGGGAAACCAATTGGGATTCAATGACTATTGTCCTTGCCAGCCTTAATAATGTTGTATATGAGAATGAGTGTCTTTGATATAATATGCATTTGATCAATGTGTTTGCTTTGTTTAATACATACTTGCCAAGAGTAGACTAAAAACACATCACTATCCCCAAACACTTTGCAAAAACATTTGTCAAGACACAAACAATTGTCCAAGTCATTACCCACACAAAGTCCAAAATTGCGTCAAAACTCTGTCCGTCCCATTTTTCATAAACCCAAGAGAGAAGTTAAGATTTTATCCTCTACGTCAACATTCAAGTTTGTCCTTTGAAACACCTATTATCATCCAAATTAGGGTGGTCATATCCCTTCATACAACTTGCCATTCAAATCGATCTTCCATTAAGTCGTATTCATGTCAAAGACAACCTAGTTATCAAGTTTCTTTTAAACCATCACTACCATACCTTCTTCATCAATCATCCTCAAATTTCTTAAATCCTTTCATCCTCAATTTTCTTAAATCCTTTCATCACAAATTTCTCAAATCCTTTAATCACAAATTTCTTAAGTCCTTTCATCTTCAAATTTCTTAAATCCTTTCATCACAAATTTCTCAAGTCTTTTCATCCTGAAATTTCTTAAATTTTTTTTTTTTTTTTTCATCACAAATTTCTTAAATCCTTTCATCACAAATTTCTTAAGTCCTTTCATTACATTTTTCCTAAGTCTTTTCATCACAAATATCGTGTATGGTCGCAACTCGATCCCAAAAGAAAAAGATGGCTGAACAACAATATGGCATGCCAGACATTGGTGTCCTATATGAAGATCCCATGCAAGATCATACACAAAGTGGGCAACCTAGCGATCAAGATCAAAGTTAAAATCTTGACATGGTTAACCAAGATGAACTTTGTCTGGAAGTGCAAACTTTCCTAGTGGATTCTTATAACCAAGAGATGATGGAAAAGTTTATTAAATACAATCCTACTGCACTTCGGAAAACTCTCTTTGAACATGGAGCTCAACTTCCGCCTGAATTTAATAGATCCGCTCTCACCCAACAACCACAAGGAGACCTTGCTCCCACACAAAGTGCTGCACCTACTATTCAAACTCAATCAATTGCAACCCCATCAATCATCCAAGCTCAATCAATGCCACTCGTGGTACCTCCCACCGTGGTCTCCATCCCACCTTCTTCCTCCTTACCATCCATACCACTATCAAATCGGATCTCACCCATTCTCCAACAAACTTCTATACCACCTCCTTCTATTCAACCACAAATTTCTATTCCACAAACTTCCCTTCCTCCCAACAATGTCTCAAATTTTATCCGGGCCGTATTCAATCCCATCACAACAGTTGGTGGACTGCAACCAACTGTCCCTCAAACCCCAACGACATCGGTCATCACATCCCACGTTCCCACCTTTTCATCATATCAATATATTGGTGATGGTGCACCTTCTTTGGTTCATCCAATTATTGGGGCAAATACAATTTATCAATATCAAAGTCCACAACAAGACCTCATCAAGGAAATTCAAGACATGAAGAATATCGTCAAAGACATGAAACAAAGGACTAATGAAAGGAAAACTTACTCGTTCGAAGAGTTTTGCCCTTGTCCTTACGACTCATCTATATCAGTTGCACCATATCCCCTGGGATTTGAGATCCCTAAATTCACCAAGTATGAAGGCAAAGGAGATCCCCGCGACCATGTCCGAGAATTCCACATCTTATGCCAAGAAGTCTCCTATAGTGACCTTTATCTTTGCAGACTCTTTCCCAAGAGTCTCACGGGAGACACCTTGGCATGGTCCTCATCTTTACCACGAGGTTCCATTGTCTCTTTTCCAGACTTGGTAGAAAAATTTGTGGCCCACTATGCATACAACATGGGTAATGATGTATCTATGATGGACTTATGTAATACAAAACAAAGGCCCGGAGAAACCTTCGCCAATTTCCTACAAAGATGGTGACATCTTATCAAGAAATTCCAGTGGGACATGCCAGAACAACATCAAATTGAACTATTCCAAAAGAACTTGGTGCCTGAACTTTCAAGACCTTTAATATCTCAATGTATCAAATCCTTCCAAAAATTGATAGATAAGGGTCTCGCCCTTGAACGTGTCTTGTTGGAGGAAGGAACCTTGAAACATTACTAGAAATCAACACAAAGTTCTTCCTCTTATTATAACGACAAGCCAAAATTCTTGGTCCAAAAACAAAAATGTGGTCAATGATGGTATAACTGATGCAAAGCGGGTCCAAACCGTGGCCGCTCCCCCAAAATCAACCACCAACAATCATCAATTCAACAACCAAAATCAATCCCAAAAACCTCACAACAATGTCTCAATCAGGGACAACTACCCCGATCGAATAACAGGACTCCAAGAGATTTCACTCCTCTAGCTGAGCCTATTGAAGTGGTGTTTTAAAAACTTGTCCAAGCAGGTATAGTGGTTTTTCCAATCACTCGCCCGTTTGACCCCAATCAACCTAAACCAAGATGGTATAATGAAAATGAGTATTGTGAATACCATTGTATCAAGGGACATGATACACGAAAGTGTATGAAACTGAAGATCTACATACAAGATCTCATTGATAGAGGTGAGATTGAGATAGCAAATACAAAACTTGGTAATAACAATGACAAACTCAAAATGTACTAGGAACCCTTCCCGAAGCATGATAAAGGAAAAGGCTCATCATCTAACGCAATGGGTTATGACTACACTAATCACGTAACCGGTTTTGATTTTTTGGTAGGTCGCATTGAACCTGCAGACAATAATGTCAATGTCATAACCATCCAAGGAGTTAATCCTCCTTCTTTCCAAAGCAGACCAAATCCTGCTCGGATAGTCATTCAAGGCGCCATGCCTTCCACCTCCCATTTTTAGAATGACTGCAATGCTACACGCCGAGGAAGAGTCACCATCCAAGGAGTTCCTCCCCCACCAAACCCCCCACCCATGTCTTCCACCCACCGATATGACCTCCTTGATCAACTGGGGAAGACACCCGCACAGATCTCCATTTTGGAACTTCTCAAGACCTCCCTAGTCCATAAAGAAATTTTGGAACAAGTCCTTCTCCAATCACGCGTTCCAAATAACAACAACGCCACCCAATTCCAAGCCCTCATTGGAAACCTTGCTGCCCAACAACACATTGTATTTAACTCCAAAGATGCTCCCACAGATGAAGACCATAACAAACCTTTACACATCGAAGCTCTTATCCACAAGCACAAGGTCAAACATATCCTGATAGATGGTGGGTCCGGGCTCAATCTGTGTACATACAAATTAATAAAACAATTGGGACTTTCTGAGGATCTGATAGACACATCAAGAAGGATCACAATAAAGGCATATGATGATGAAAAAAGAATTCCAAAGGGCGTGATCACCTTACCTCTTCAAGTGGGCTCCATTACAATTGAAACCCCTTGCCAAGTACTAGATCTTGACCTCCCCTACAACATTCTCCTCGGAAGGCCATGGATTCATTCCTTGCAGGTCGTACCCTCCACCTATCACCAATGCATCAAATTCCCCTATAATGGAAGAGAGATCACTATCAAAGGTGATCCCCAGCCTTTTCAATATTGCAAACTATTAGAGGGGAAACATCCGTATCATTGCCCACTAAATAGACCCTCGCCAATGCCTCCATCTGACACATAAAATGTTGCCTCCACATCATTCCAACTAGATAATCAAATCAAGATCTTGGACAATGGCTGTGGAGAATACAAATTGGAGGACATCTTATTAATAGTCAACCTCCCTCTCTCTCTTAAGTCATTTGGCAAACCAAAAGAGATAAAAAAGGACCCAAAACTAGTCATGCAATGCCAAAACACCACCTTCCAGCAATGGGGCCCACTTGATAACGAGAGCCTCAAAGTAGATATCTCTTCATGGCTGTACCAGGAAGAGCATTTAAAGCTAGTGGCAGATATTTGTAAAGATTTTATTGTAATATTTTGAGTTGTAAGTGAAACCTTTAATAGGGTAAAAGACTCTAACAAAGTCTATAAATTGTAAAGCCTTTAACCAGGTGCAACATTTAGAATAAGTGTTGTAAAATCCTTTAGCAAGGTAGATCTAACGATCTTGATACTCCTAACTGGGTAAGCTATCAGAAATAGCTAAACATGTATCTCTAACCAAGCAACCTTTATTATTGCAGTAGTGAAGTTGTGGGTGCCATCCCTACCACAGTTTTTCTCTCTAACCAAGAGTTTCTGCGTAACCAAAATATATGTGTTATGGAGTGAATCGTGTATGATTGTTATTTATTTGTTTTAGCTTTATGTTATGTTACAACAATTTTTGGTTTATGCATAACAATAAAGTTATTGTTGAAGAAAAGATTTGAAGTACTGATTCACCCCTCCCCTCTCAGTATATTAACTTTCCATATTGGGCCTAACAATTGGTATTAGAGCTTGAATCTTGGAAAAGGGTTTAACAGCCTAAAGAAAACGATCTTATCAATGGAAGGCTATAAACAATCTTGAATAATTGTGTATCTGCAAGAAGAGTTGGATCATGTTAATCAAGTGATTGTAGACATGCAAAGACAAATGCAAAAATCACTGAAAGTTAGAAGAAGATTATCTAATGATTTACAGGACTCTCAAGAGCTAGTGGAACAAATTGAAACATTATCTAAGAACAGTATATCTGAAGAGACTGAAGAGATGATTGGAGAACTGAAAGAAAAGAACAAAGCACTAACTAATCAGCTAAAAGCAATGAAAAGAGGACATGAACATTTCAGCACATAAATGACTAAAAATCTTGATGCATTAAGGACAGCCGAGGATAAAGTAAGAGATCTAGAAAGAGAGAAACAACAGCTTGAAGCATTAGTATCTGAAAAGAATGATGAAATCACAAGGTTGACTGGGATTCAACAAAATCTGTCAGATCAATTGGGTTATGCACATCATGAAGCAAATCTAAAAGATGATGAGAATCAAGCATTAAAACTTGAACTATCAAGGTTGACGGATGAACTTGAAACAGAGAAGAAATCTAAGGAAACACTGAAGAAGAGTTATGAAGTATCAAAGATGTTGGATGAGAAACTGAATACAAGAAGACCCAACAAAGACGCAAGACTCAGTTACAAAGGAAAAGAATCTACTGAGAAGGGAATCCACACTATCGAGAAAGGAGAATCATCAAAGCAAGCTGGAAACAAGAAGGACATCAAAGGAAAGAAGCCTATTTGCAACTACTGTGGAAAACAAGGACATACTGCCAACTTGTGCCAAATCAAAAAAGGTAAGCAACCGAATGTCACTAGGTCTAATGGTTATTGTAACAATTGCAATAAGTATGGTCACACATCTAATCAATATAGGACAAAGTCTGTTAGCAATTATCATAAGGCAAAATTCAAAGGGTTTTGTAAAAACTGCAATAGATATGGACATAGTATTGAGAAGTGTTGGTTTAAGCAAAATAACTATATGTGGTCTGCACACCAAGCAAAAACCAGAGGCTACCGAACTCACACAGATCCTAACCAACAGTATTCTGCAGTACCATGGGATTACAATACAAGGATATGGTGTGAATGTTGTGGAAGATATGGACATATAAGTGCCAACTGCTTTATAAGGTTTGGAATGAACAACCAAAGATCTTGGAGAAATCCTGGTATGGCATGTTTTCATTGTCACAAAGTTGGACACTTGGCTAGAGATTGCAGAGATCAACCTAGAGGAGATACTGAGGAAATAAAAGGCAAATTACAGATGATTTGGAAAAAGAAGAAAATTGTGTCAAATGAAGAAAGCACCTTACCTACCGAGTTAGGTGCACCTATTCCAAATTAATCGGTAAAGGTATGAAGGGACTGCATTCTCTCAAAGGTTAATAAATCTTAGTAGTTCCTATTTTGTCAGTTACTTAATTCAAAATTTGCATAGCTGAAGATGCATTAGGAAATTTGAAATTTTACCAAGTCTTTTTGAGTACTAGTCAAGTCGGTAAATGTAGGAAGCCTGTCTAGTCGGTAAATACAAGAAGTTTGACTACTCAGTAAAAGCATAAAAAGTAAGTGGTATCGAGTGCATTTAATGTTTTCTAACCTAACCACATGGAGCCCGATAAAGTATAACGTATACTTAAAGTTTTTTCGTGGTCATTTTACACTTACCAAGTTTTTCAGAGAGCAAAGCAAAGTGATTCAAAGGCGATCAAACCTCCTCCAAAGAGAAATACAAGGTATTTACACATCGATCTCAAGCATTTCTAAGAGCTAGCTACCGGGAAATATCATTGTGATTATCTATTTTATATTTGCTAAGTGAAAAATGTCTGCCGTTTGAAAGTCTTCAAACCCTAAGAATCTTTGTTAGTATCTGTCGAAAATTTGCAATGGCACCTAAGATCCAGAAGCCCGTTGTTGTTGAGAACATTGAAAAGCCCTTACTAAAATACTCTCTAACTCCCAAAGTAGCATCTGAACCAGATGATAAAACTACTTTTTCACTCATTCCGGATAAGGTTTTACTAGTTGAGGATGTCAGATTCTTCACTAAGTGTCGTGTTGAGGAACTAGGTCATGTTGAAATCAAGGACACATATGATGAATTGTGTACCGATGGGAAATTGGATAGCAAGTATGAACACATTAAAATCAAGGGATTGACCGAAGCCCTAACCTATCCCCGTGTCTTCAAACCCCAATGGGTCAAGTTTGTTCTGAGTAGAGTTCATGATGATTTCATGTGGTTAATGAAGCAACCATTCAAAATCACCAAGGAAATCATTCATTTAATCACCGGTTACCCTATTTTTGATCATGCCCGAGCTCAAAAAATGATATCACAGAAGGAATTGATCACTCTAACCGGAGTTGAATCTGTTTGCAGAGGACTGAAACTGAACAATGTGACAGATGCAGAGCTGAAGTTTGCCATTAGAGTAATAGGTTATTGTTTCTTCCAATCAGCAAGGGAAAATAGTGTACCCCGTGCAGCAGTTGATTTAGCATATAAAATTGTGAAGAAAGGAATGAAAATTGATCTTTGTGAAGTATTGTTGAAAAACCTGTTTGAGAATCTAAACACCATAAGGAAGCCGAAGAAGAACAACTCGGCTAACACACTAAAGTTTGGATCACTGTTAGTATGCATGTTTTTCTATTTTGAGAAATTCTTTCCATCAGTCAGTAATGTAGTTTGGGAGCTACATCGACCAATCATCCATCAAATCAATGACTTCATCAAACGACTAGGTGATAACTTTAATGATATTATGGATGATTATTTCAGCAAGTTTCAAGAAAAGATGCATAACAGGTACCAAATTCCACCCCAGTTAGTAGAGAAATACAAGGATGACATATGCTTTGAAGTAGACACCGGCTACTGCTATGTTAATGTGGTGGAACAAAGAACTCAATCTTTGACACCAATGGGTTATGAGATTGATTTTGACATCACACAACAACAAATATATGCTTTTCTTACATTACCAAGGCATGCTACCGAGCTGAGATACGGTACATATGAAGAAGTTAAAGAGAAAGTAAAGATGAGCATTGTAGTACCAAAGGCTACAAGGAAGGCAAAAAAAATGATCAAGGCATTAACGGAGAAATTTGGAGAAGGTTCTTCCTCCACACCTGTCAAGGGCACTCTAGTCATCACCGAGGAGGAATTTGAAGCCCAAGAAAAAGCTATTACATTGAGCACCGAGTTGCCTAAAGGGAAAATTTTGAAAAGGAAGAAACAGGATACATCAAAGGTATCACCGACTCCTTCAGTAAAGCGCCAAAATGTAAGATCATCTGCAACGTCACCAAGTAAGAAAACAAAGAGTGTTGCCGCACCAAAGGTAACAAAAACTTACAAGAAATCTACTCGGAGACTCGTTTTGACTAAAGAGTCTAGTAACACCAAATCTGAAGATGCAAGCAAATTTCAGATTGTAAGAGTAAAAAGGTAGATGTACATAGTGTTGCCATTTTTTGTACTAATCTGAAGCAATATGGTGGATTTGGAGCATTTAGATATGTCAAGTATGAATCTAGATCTGATGATGAAAAGAGACAAATAAAAGAAGCTATCATCTACACACTTCTGAAATTCCGATTGGTCCCATTGGAAGTATCTAAATCTCTTCCAAATGAATTATATTTACATATTGATAATAGGTGGAAGTTGTAGACACCCAAAATTGTCTAGTCTAATTAAATAAATATTTTATTTATTTAATTATCTAAGCTTAATTCTTCTATTAATTAAATAAATCTTTATTTATTTAATTAATTCATTTATCCTCTTCTAGCCTTATTTCTCATTTAAATAAATACATTTATTTATTTAAATTATCCTTTTTCTAAATTTAATAAATATTTTATTTATTTAATTATCCCACTTCCTCTATTAATTAAATAAATCTTTATTTATTTAATTAATTCATTAACCTTTTCTATCCATGACACATGTCATTCATCTCTTAATTCATACACTACCTACCCCTTTCATTATTTTATTATTTCTTTTACCTACCCTCTAATCTTAGCCGACCTCCTTTTACACCTCTCAATCTTATCCCTCCATTTCTTATTGTGTCTTCTATATAAGGAGATGCTTCCTTCATTATCAAACCCTGATCGTTCTATGCATTCTAATCATTTTTATGCAATTGACTACACTACGATCCTACTTGCAACCACATTCCGTTCTTTGTTGAGCTCTTGTGCACACATGAAATCTGAGAGCAAATATATCAAGCAAGATCAATGGAGATAGGAAGAATGGAGATCAAAACCCTATTGGACATGTGATGGTATAGTTATTGTGATTTCGTTTGATTTGCATTGTCTTAGGTAATCTTCATATGTTATGGTGGATCTTTGTTGTTGTTAGGCTAGGGTTTTGTGGTTGAATTCATTTAGCCTTTCAATATCGTTATTATTGTTATCCATTTTCACCATATACATTTTGGCACGCCCGGTGGGACTCTTGTCCCTTTTGCATTTAACATCCTTGTTGCAAATTTTGTATTTTGAAGTTGCGGATCTGACGTTTTCGGCAGCATTTTGATATTTTTGCATCTGCACACTTTCGGATCACATTTTTGATTTTCTGGCATGTTTGCGACATCTGGAATCGCGTCTGTGTTACTGACAATATTTTATTTTGCAGGTTCCGGGGAAGCACATTTGTGTTATTAAGTCGCGTCTGCGGTGTTTTTAGCCGCGTTTGTGCCAAGAAGTCGTGTCTGAGTTCTGTAATCGCGTCTGTGTTTCACAGAACCGCGTCTGTGTCACGAAGTCATGTCTGTGTTGGGGGTAATCACGTCTGCGTTCAACAGTTTCAAATTTTGGGTTTTTATTGATTCAGTTTTAGATTTTGCATTTAGGGTTTCAGATCTGGTTTATTTTGAAGCTAACATTTTCAGATCTAGCTAACGAAATTGGTGTAGCTTGTCTTGAAAGCAAAAATCGTTTGGTTGAAGGCCCCTATTTTCACAAAGTCTTTTGGGTTTAAAATCTACCTAACTTGTGTGCTTGCAGGAAGGGGTGATTATTTCAAACAATCCAAACTACTAACAAATCTTTGTTGCAGGTCCTTGGCAAGGGTTTTTGGATTTTTATTGTGTGCCTTGTTTTCATAGACTAGCAAACACTTCAATTGGTGCACTAAAATTAAATCATTGTCTTTTGTGTCTTGAGCAATAGGCTCTTTTTTGTTTAATCTTTAGAGGGCCTGTCTTCCCATGTGGTCATTAGGACTACTAGTGAGAAGAGAATGACCCAAGTGGTAGCGAAGAAAACCCACCTCTTCCGAACCACTATAAACAATTGTATTCATGGTGAAAACTATGGATAACATGTGTTGATTAATTCATACCGACACTATGTCTCCCCATAAACCCGTTTGATCAAATTTATTTGATCAGTTGTAGGGCGTAACCTCTACCGACTGGGAGCCTTCTATATTTACAGAGCTGAAAGTGCCGCATGTATGGCCACTGTATGGCCACACGAGCGGATGCCCTTACTTACTAGCACTTTTTTGTTTTAGAAGCCCAAATCCTTCTAGTTGTTGGGGCAGGAGGTCGGACCTCTGGTAGCGGCCCACACACATATGGTTCTTAGTAGAGATACAAAGTTCACCACGGGGAGTTTTCGTGGAGACTGATGCTTGGCTGACCTGAGAAGTGAGTGCCGAGGGTGGAGCCAGTGAGGTCAAACATCTAAGTATCCGCTCTGAATAGCATAGCCTCGGGGGTAAAACCCCATGTGGGATCAACAACTATTGTCTTGGCCAGCCATAAGAATTGTGCTTGACTTATTTTAAACATTCAAAACATTCAAGACCAAACAACAAAACATTATGTCTTTTGTGTCTTCAAGTGTATGCAAAACATTTTTACATCAAACAACACACTTTTATTGGAGTCATTTTGAGTCTAGACACTTGCAAACATTGAGTCCTCATCAACATTGTGTCCTTTTGTCACGGAAAAAAGTCAAACAATCAGATTTTGGTCACAACAAAACAACTTCACAGATAGGAAAAAATTGCACAAATTTTGCAGAAACGCGTCTGTGTCGGACATAATAGCGTCTGTGTTGTATAACCGCGTCTGTGAAGGGAAGAATCGCGTCTGTGCTCCCAAAATCAACATTGCAATTTCCACAAAATCTCAGAAGCGCGTCTATGTTAAACAGAGCCACGTCTGTGTCAGGAAATTGCGTCTGTGAAGTATACAGGTGCGTCTGTGTCCAGAATTGAAAAACTGTTACAGTCCAGCAAACAAACACAGTCAGTTTTGGAATTCTTGAGCTTCCTAGGTCATTTCTCCAGGGTTTTATTTAGCAGTCAACCTGTCCTTGGGTCTCATGAAGTCCATCATTGCTTGGCATCTCACTTTACATTCACAATTGTCTAAACTTGAGTCAAAAGGTCACTTGCTTGTCCTCATCCTACTTTGTCAACACACTACATACAACAACACTTTGCTAAGTGGTCCCTCATCAAGGTTTCTTACCTTTGGGTCTCATTTGGTCTTACTTAGAGTCAAGGTCAACTTACCTCATCAAGAGAAACTATCCTCTCTTTGGAAGTCACACCTACTCTACTACATACATACTTGGTCTTACACTTTGGACATTGCAAGTACACCTCAGATTCATTTACATTCCATCCAACTCTTGGTCTTCCATACTTTTTCCATTTTTCATCTAGTCTCACACATCTCGGTCAATACCTAGTTCATGGTTGAAACCTGTCTTCAAAAATCTAGGAGAGAAACTAAAGAGGCTCAAGAGTCTGCAAACATGAGTTCTTATGAGTAGGAGAATGATATCTTTTTCAATTCTGATCATACCACATTACCTAACATGGATGCCTATAGAAACATTCCAAATGTTGAGAACATGGACACTACAAACAACAATGCTACACACAATGACAATATGGACAACTTTTCCGTACATTCAGCAGATGTGGAAGAATCCATTATGAATCCCTATTTCAATTGATTGGTTTAAGGAAATAATGAGGAGGGATAGACAATACTTCTTACAAATGATGGCACAAAGTGGAGCCAAGATACCTCATGATTTTGACATGTCTCAAATAATGGAAAATCGACCTTTGCAACAACCTCACTCCAACATGGATCAAAGAAGGCCTAATAGTGGAGGCAACAGAGAACCACATATGGTACCTGAATCACCATCATCTTTGCTTCAAAAACCAGAGGTCCCACATACACATGGTCAAGCATATGATACTCACCTTCGCAGACCATTATGGAAGTCTTATGCAGACAGATATGCTCAATCACATACGAATGCTAAGGATCAACCACCAAAGCAATTGGATATTCAAAGGCATGCTCAAAATTTGGACACAAGGAAACCCCATGTCAAATTTGGGGGCAACACATTAGAACATGACATGCCTGTAGAGTATGGTATACATGCACAAAATAGATATGGTGTTCCTCAACATGAATCTATACCAAGTGGTCCATATATGTAGCATCACTATAGACCTCCTCCATATGAACATGTGTATGATCAATATCATCCATATATGCAGCATGATCCTCCTCCAATTGGTGCCTCAAGAATAGGGTATGGTCCAAGAAGTCGATCTCCACCTAAGAACAATTTGGAGCAACAAATCAGGGACTTACAAAAGAAAATGGAGGACATAAATACACAAAATCCAACATACACAATGAGAGACATATGTCCTTATGCATTTGACAAGAGCATTCCAATGCCTCCTTTTCCTACACACTTTGTGATGCCTAAATTTGATAAGTATAGAGGAAAAGGGGATCCTAAGGCACACATAAGACAATTTTTCATAGCTTGCATTGAGGTAGCAACAAAAGAGACATATTTGATGAGATTATTCCCACAAAGCTTAGGTGATCAAGCTATGGAATGGTTCTCCCAACTCCCACCTGGTATTAAGTCATGGGGTGATCTAGCAGAGGCATTTATTCAACATTTCTCCTACAACATAGAGACAGACATATCAGTCACTACTTTGTGCAACACCAAACAAAAAGAGGGAGAATCTTTTGCATCATTTTTACAAAGATGGAGAAATCTAGCTAGTAGATGCTCGTGTGAAATTCCACAAAAACAAATTGTAGAGATGTTCACCCAGAATGTTAACAAAGACATTGGTTATGAATTAAGAAAAACTTGTTTGTCCACCTTCAAGGACGTCATTGAAAAGGGCTTAGCGATAGAGAAGGTCCTAATTGAACAAGGAGTCATTAAGATATTCAAAGAAAACAAAGATGACTTTAAGGGAAAAGACAAGCCGAGATTTTGGAACAAAAAAAAGAACACAGTCAATGATGGTGTTGTTGACGCCAATACAGTGCGACCCAAATTCATCTTTTTGGGATCAAGTTCTACAAACAATCAAGTGAATACTCAAACAACTTCTAGATCACGAAGGAAGTACACTCCATTGGGAGAACCACTTGAGTCAGTTTTCAAGAAGCTAGTGGCAAACAAGGTAATCACAGTTCCAGATTTTCCTCCGTATGAACCAAAGGTCAAACCAAACTGGTGGAATGATGATGAGTATTGTGAATTTCATAAGAGAAAGGGTCATAAGACAGGAAATTGTCATCGACTGAAGAACATCATACAAGATCTCATTGATAGAGGTGATATTGAGATTGAGGGACATTCCTCCAATCAAGAACATGAGATGTTTAAGGAACCATTCCCAAAGTATGACAAGGGAAAAGCTAAAGCCACAGATGACTAGACCAACTATACCAAAACATCTTACAATTATGATTCAACCATTAATCACATCTCGATGGACAATTATGTCTCTACCATTATCATCAATGACAAAACGTCTGAGAATTCTACCTGGAGACCCAAGATTGTCCTAAAAGGTGTTGGATCTTCTTCCGAACCTACCTCTAAATGTCATGTTACAACCCATCGAGGTAAAATCACTTTGCAAGGTGCTCCAACTAAAAACACCACTTCTTCATCAACCAAACTTGAGTATGACCTTGTAGAACAGTTAGGGAAGACACCCGTGCTAATCTCCATCCTTGAGCTATTATTCATATCCCCCGCTCATAAAGCCATTCTTGACACAATCTTGAGAGAAACTACCGTTCCTACTGATTTGAACGTGGACCAGTTTCAAGCCATGGTGGGATACCTTTCCATTCCACACTCCCTTACATTCACATAAGCTGATGATGCCTTTGTAAGTCAGCCACATAATGCACCGCTACACGTTGAAGCCTTCATACACAAACATCGAATAAAAAGAGTCCTGATAGATGGAGGAACAGGTCTAAAAATTTGCACATTGAGCACTATTAAACAATTGGGATATTCAGATAAAGCTGTGAATTCTACAAATCAAATCACCATCAAGGCATATGATGACGAAGAGCATTCAACCAAGGGCACAGTCACCTTACCTCTCAGTGTTGGGCTAGTTACAAAGGATGTGGTTTGCCAAGTCTTGGATTTAGATCTCACTTATAACATATTACTAGGACGTCCTTGGATTCATGAAATGAGAGCAGTCCCATCCACATATCACCAATGCATTAAGTTTCCTCATAATGGAGTGGAAGTAATAGTTAACGACGATCCTAATCCATTCGTATACTGCAATAACCTGAGATCAAGGACTGAGACCATCATTCCCAGTAATTGTGAAGCTATTCCTTCCTCGGCATATATTGATCCCGAGTCATTAAAACCTTTGACATCAAAACAAGGTGAGCTTAAGGGCAAGTTTCAAGACAAGGGCATGGGGGAATACACTTTAAATCAGACCATGTACTTACAACAAGTCATGAGTTCCCCAAAAGAATATGGAAGACCACATCCTAACAAGCAAGTATCCATCATGATACTCAAATGGGACCCTACTACCTTTCAAAGATGGGGTGAACTAGAAGAGGAAGATTTATACAAAATGCTTTACAAAGACAATGAAGATGACACACAAGATCACATTAGTCTACCATGTGAGAAATATGGCAAAGGCTTCAAAATTCTACAAAAATTTGGGTATGATGGAAAAAGCTCTCTTGGGTTACGAAAGGAAGGCATCATTGAACCTTTACAACCTGAATTGACTTTCAAAAAGGAACGTGTGAAAGGACTTGGTTTCTTAACTTCCAAGGTCCACACCCGAAGGACAGAAGAAGCCTTACAAATCAAAGCTGTCAAAATTCAACAAGAGGATCGCTATTCCACAGATTCCAATGAATGGGAATGGGGTTCCGACAAGTCTTCTAGTGACTACAAGCTCACTGAGATATTCAGAGAGCCAGATGAACCAACAGAAGAAGAGGAATTTTATAACAAGTTCAAAGTTGGTCAAGAAACAACCCATGAGGATTCCACACAGTCCTTGTCTCAAGGTTCTAGGTTGAAATCACATAGGATGAGAACACCTGTCCCAGAATGCGCTACTAGTGATGATAATTGGGATTCATTAGCGATCGAGACTGATGAGGAGAGCCCCATCGATGACCTCGATAATTACCTTGACATACCCGAATATAACTGCATCTTCACTCTTAGCCCCGCTAACTTCGAAGACATTAACGACCTTCCCCTTGTTCACCACCAACTCATTGACTGGGATCATGAAGGACCTACACAGTTTGACACATTTCAAAACGATGAAGCTTTTATTGACTATCTGGGCATACGAGATGATCTTCCTCTTGGGGACCATAAAGCGGGATACACTATAGAACTCAATAGCATGGCATATTTTGGTGAGGGTGTCGGACCTTCTAGTCGCAAAAATGTGAAAATAAGAATAAATCAAGGGTCTTATGGCAAAAACCACACTATGGCGCTGTCTGACCCTAAAAAAGTAAAAAGAAAGGATGTATCTAAGGGCGAAAACCTCTCTGAGGCACCCAAAGATGGAAGGCTCGACATTCTCCCAGCATCATATGAGGAAAAGTCATCCATGTTGGTAGAGGAGACTATCAAAACAAACATTGGTACAGAAGAGGTTCCACACAACATATTCCTGGCTCAATCGTTGACGGAGTCAGAAAGGTCAAAATTCATAAGTTTCTTCAAAGAACAACAAATCAACTTTGCATGGTCATACGCTGATATGCCTAGATTAGATCCAGATTTAGTAATGCATCATTTGACAGTTAAACCGAGGGCAAAACCATTGAAACAGAAATTAAGAAAGATTCATCCACAAGTCGCATTATTGGTCAAAGCAGAACTTGAGAAATTATTGGACGTCGGATTCATACGCCCAATTCATTATCCTGAATGGATCTCCAACTTAGTGCCTATCAGTAAACCAGATCGCAACATCAGAATATGTACAGATTTCAGAGACATCAACAAAGCTTGTCCAAAGGATGACTTCCCATTACCAAATATTGACTTGATTGTTGATCTCATAGCAGGTCATGAAATGTTATCATTGATGGATGGATTCTCTGGTTATAATCAAATAAGGATCGCGCCCAAGGATCAATACAAAACATCATTCACTTGTCCGTGGGGAACTTTCTGCTGGAATGTCATGCCCTTCGAGCTAAAAAATGCAGGTGCTACATATCAAAGAGCCATGACTACTATCTTTCATGATCTCATGCACGTCACCATGGAAGATTATGTCGATGACCTCTTGGGCAAATCAATAGACAAAAATACACATTTGGACATACTTTCAGTCGTCTTTGATCGGTTGGAAAAATACAAAGTAAGATTAAACCCCAAGAAGTGTGTCTTTGGAGTAACCTCCGGGAAGCTCCTAGGATTCATTGTATCCAAAAGAGGAATCGAAGCTGATCCAACAAAAGTCAAGGCCATCTTGGAGATGCAACCACCAAGAAATATCAGTCAACTTCGATCCTTACAAGGCAGACTCCAGTCCATCCGAAGATTCATAGCACAACTTGCAGATAAGTGTAATCCTTTTCAGCACCTGCTACATAAAAACATCAAATTCAAATGGGATGATAACTATCAATAGGCTTTCTAGACGCTCAAAGATTATCTTCTAAATCCACCAGTTCTGATGCCACCAGTTCCAGATCAACCTCTATTACTATACATCTCAGCTACTCCAACGACACTGGGGGCACTCTTAGCACAACAAATTGCTGAGGGCAAAGAAAAAGCAGTATACTATATCAGTCACACATTGGTAGGATATGAGCTAAATTACACACCAATTGAACGTGCATTTCTCGTTGTGGTCTTTGCTTCGCAGAAATTATGACATTACATGCTCACTCATAAGACCAAGTTGGTTGCAAGGATAGACCCATTGAAATACCTTCTCAATAAAGCAACACTTACTAGGCGACTAGCCAAATGGGTAATGATCCTGAGTGAATTCAACATCGAGTATGTGGACAGAAAAGAAATAAAAGGACAAGCCATCATAGATCAATTAGCAGATGCTCCCATGATAGATGGTGTTCCTCTAAGTTCCGAATTTCTAGATGAATCTATTTTGACAATGTCACATGCAAAGCCATGGCAACTGTACTTTGACGGCTCATACATATAGCACGGGGCAGGAGCTGGAATCCTCTTTATAACTCCTCAAGGGGATTTTATACCAAAGTCATACCGCTTATCATTTCCTTGCACTAACAATATTGTGGAATATGAGGCATTAACAATAGGATTACGAATTGCAGTTCAATGGAAGATCCAGGAACTTCATGTTTTTGGGGACTCTCAACTTGTCATCCGTCAAGCAACTGATGATTACCAAACAAAAGATGAAAAATTAATGCCTTATAAACAAATGGTGGATGACCTGAAACAACATTTCACAAAGATAGACTTTGAGCAGATACCAAGAGAGCAGAATCGTGTCGTAGATGCCATGGCTACAATTGCTTCATTGATTGATTTACCTCCAAACGAGACCCGCTATGAGTTGTTGGTGGATAACCTTTTGGTTCCTTCATATGAGATCATGCCTACTGAGACGATATGTGTTGTTGGTCCCGAGTCCCAATTATATGGTTCCATTTTCACATACCTTCGTGACAATATCCTACCTCCTGATCTATCAAGTAACCAACATCGCACTTTTATTCGCCAATCTTCTAGATATGTCATTTTAGCTGATATCCTATACCAGCAAGGTCTAGATGGCACTCTTCTTAGATGTTTAGAAAGTGACGAAGCTCAGATTGCGTTACGTGAAGTACATGAAGGGATATGTGGTCCGCATGCTAGTGGTCCTACCTTGGCCAAGAAACTCATTAGGACTGGATATTACTGGCCAAATATGGAAAAAGACTCATATTAGTTTGTCAAGAAATGCAAGCAATGTCAAATTCATGGAGACCTCATATATGCACCAGCACAAGAACTTCAACCAATTGCGTCTCCTTGGCCCTTTTGTCAGTGGGGACTCGATCTCATAGGCAAGATTCACCCTCCTTCATCCAATGGTCATAAATTCATTATCACTACCACAGAGTATTTTACAAAATGGATTGAAGTTGTGCCTCTCACACAAGTCACTGAAAAATAGATTGCTACATTCATCCTCAACTATATCATTTGCCGATACGGTATTCCTGTTTCCATTATCACTGATAACGGGCGTCCCTTCAAAAATCAGGATGTTCATGAACTCTGTGATCGCTTCCATATTTCCCATCGTTTCTCTACACCATATTACCCCCAAGGTAATGGCCAAGCTGAGGCGTCTAATAAAACAATCCTTAAAATCCTAAAGAAGATAGTCGACGATGCTGGTCGTAATTGGCATATCCAACTTAAACCTGCACTTTGGGCTTACCGCACAAGTGTCCACACACCTACAAGAGCTACACCCTATTCACTTGTCTACGGCGCTGAAGCCATCTTGTCTATTGAGGTCAAGCTACCCTCTTTACGGGTCTCTTTGCAAAACATCATTAGTGATGAAGACTATAGGGTCTCTTGCTTACAAGAGCTGGAACTACTGGATGAACGAAGACAAACTGCTTTTAATCATCTCAAGGCTTACCAACAACGAATGAGTCATAGCTACAATTATAAAGTCAGGCCTCGCACATTTGAGGTAGGTGACTTAGTTCTCAGAGAAAATCCCAAAAATCAGCAAGACAGAGAGAAGAAGGGCAAGTTCGAACCAAATTGGCTTGGTCCTTACATCATTACAATAGCATATGGATCTGGGGCATATCAGCTCTCAACTACAGAAGGTGAACCTTTGGAGGATCCTATCAACAACATGCACCTTTGCAGGTTTTACACATAGCTCTTAAGAGTATCCCAATTCAAAAATACAAAAAAAAAAATCAAAAAATTCAAAAATACAAAAAAATTATAAAACAAAAAAAATCGTTACTTGGTGAAAACCTGGCAAACAGGCACCTTGTGACAAAAAAAATAAATTGAAAAATCGAAAAAAGTAAAGAGAAATAATTTCGTCCAACGGTGAAAACCACTTCGATGGCACCCTGGGCAAGTAACATGGTGAAAACTGGGTCACCAGCACCATGTGTAGAGACATTGCTCCTCCCTCCTTCAGGATTCACTTTCATCCTTTCACTTTGCACACACTCACATCCTATCCATCCATAATAAACTTACCCATTCCCATCATGGCTTGCTATTGATCTACCTAGGATTGGTTAGCCATTCATAATAAACCTCCCTTTCCATCCATAATAAATCAGATCCTATCTGTGGCTAAGGCAAATCCTACGTCTAGTGATGGGTGTGGAACTGAGAACATCACATGTTTCAAGGAGTACAATTTCTTCTAGCTTTCTTCAGTCTATTCGCGCATAATCCGCAATAAAGAAACATCTATATCGCCAGTCCACAATAAAGTTTCATCTTCTCTGCAATAAAGTATCAGTTTCGTGGATTCAGTTAGTTTCAGATGAGATAACAACAACAATGGGCTTCAACAAATCAAATCTTTCAACAGACTCGGACAACATATGGTCAGTGCTATCTATCATTTCTGTGAAAGTAAACATTGTGACCACAATCAAATAAGACTTATACAAGTGACAAGAGACACGAAACTTGAGGACTATAGTGGATGTTGGTGTCGAGTCTTGGTTTTCTTTTGATTTTATCTTTTTGGTGACATGTCTTTTAGCTTTTCCGGGATGTCTCTGACTAGAGATTCTATCTCCAGGATGTCTTTGACTAGAAAGGCGAGGATGGGGTATCGTCACCTATTTTCTTTGCTGTTTGTGGATTGTCTCTTAGTAATGCTATGACTTGTCCAAGGATATGAGGACACTGAGAGTCTAGTGTGAACTGGGGCATTCCTTGTTTGTTACTGTCTTATCTTCATGCAAACAGGTACAATGACTTTCTGGGTCGAACATATGTCTTGATTGTCACAACCTACTTGCCATAATAAATCTCAATGATGATAATGCACAAGAAGCTCTTTCACTTTCATATCTTCTATCTTTCATCCCCCTTTCTTGATTGACTTCCATCATTTTTCTCGAGTCCGCGTAGCCTGCTATCACATGACTGAGTATAATGACACACCAAAAACAGTTGCATTTCATGTAGTTGCACCTACATTACCACATATAAGCATTTCATACAGACATATAGATCACATCCTGCACACAACACCTGTTAGCACAATTTACATTTGCATTATCATATTCATCTACATTACATACATTCACATTTACATATACATACATATATAAAACATAAAAGAACAAAAATATTGCATTGCATCATATACATATTTGCATCCACATCATAAACATCACATAAGAACATCTCATCATATAGATACACATGCATATAGCTGCCGCAAAGATGAATCATCTCATATATATAATCATAAAGTGTCATGATACAATGATGTCAAAATCATATGGCTACAAAAGCACCCACAGGTGTCTGCATCATCATACAAAAATGGTACAATATTGATACATAGGGAGCCCTCTATGGCTATGATGAACTCCCTCCCTCGGAGCCACCTGGCCTCGACGGAATCTGAGCCCCTGAAGGACCTGCCCTAGGATCATCCCTCCTGTCTCCTCTATATGGTGGTGGTGGAGGACCCATAACCCCACCACTCGATGCCTGTCTCCTCCGGCTCCCTCCCATAGCTGTCGCTGCACGTGACGGTCTATGGAAGCTCCTCGCTTGCTGATCCATTGGCACTGCACCATAATAGAGATCCCACCAGTAGGCAATCTCCTCCCCTGCCCGCAGGACATAAGCATATCCGACCCCTATGTCCTCCGCTGCCTGTCTCCCAGCCCTCAATGCTGTCTCAGCCTCTGTATAATGCTAAATAGCCTGATCCCGCTCCCACTCAGTATCTCTGAGCCTCCTCCTGAGCTGATCCCTCTCCCTCTCCAACTCTTGGATCTCATCTGTCTGTCCCTGATAGATCTTCCTTAGCTCTATCAGCTCATCCTCCTCTGCATCAGCCCCCTCCACCTCTGCCTGTGGCTCCCCCTGTACGGGTGCCTGCCCCTGTGCCTGTGCCTGTACCTGTACTGGTGCCTGTACTGGTACCTGTCCCTATACCTGTACCTGTTTGGGACCCTATGCTGCTGGCACCTGTAGTGGCAATCCACCGCGACCCCTCACCACCCGAGCCTGCCTCTCCTCTCCACCCTCCCTCTGAGGTGCAACCCTCCTCTCTCCAACTACTCCCCTCCTCCTCTGTCGGCCTCTGCCCCCATCACCTCCACCATTATCATCATCTCCACCACCATCCCATCTAATGGCTCTCCCGGATCGGTCAGGCATGGGAATGGATGCTCTGCCCAGTATGCTGTGTACTTGGCATCCATGTCGGCGTCCTCAATCTCTGGCCACATGTCCTAGGGTAGGGGCATCATCTCTACCAGCTGCGTAACTGCTTGATCATATGATAGCAGGGGTTCAAATTGTGCCTGATCTCTGATAGTCTGTGCATACATGCCTGAGCCCCGTGGCATCCTCTGGATCCTGCCAAACTGCCTGCCAACCCTGTCCACTAGCTGCCTCTCCAGCACATAGGGCATCCGCCCAATCAGGTACCTCCTCTGGAAGGTGTAGGGAAGCTCAACTGCATCATCCTCCCACTGCTTGCATCCTAGGTATGGCCTCCATATGACCACATCAATATCATCTATCACCCGCCGCCAATGCTCCAACCTGCTAATCCGTGGCTGCGACGTGATCATGTCATACAAGTGAACAAAACTGCGTCCGTGACCCCTGCCTCTGAAGTGTATCGGCCTCGTCACTAGCAGATGCTTATAAGCCCACACTTGCAGCAATGTCACCCCGCAACCCAATCCCACTGATCTGTGGTACACAAACTGATGTAGCTCATAGTACAGGTGTGCTAGCACACACGGTCCCCAGGTATATCTGGTGTGTTGTGTCACCAGTGTCTCCAATGCACCTCCCCAGCCCACAGCGTGTGTGACACTCCCTGTTCATCACAAAGTGTTACTCACATTTGCACTCCCTGTTCATCACAAAGTGCTGCTGATATTTTAGTACTCCCTGTTCATCACAAAGTACTATATCTTGGTACTCACTGTTCATTACAAAGTGCCTCGATCTATCCTAGTCTTCCCTAGAGGACCTGCTTGAGTGTATCCTCTCAACAACTTATCCAATCGACAGCCTATGTTCATCACAGAACTGCCGATTTGACCTAGAAGACAAAACTTCACACTTTTTAAATACAAACGTGCTTACCTGACACAAACGCGCTTACCTGACACAGACGCGCCTAACCAACACAGACGCACCTGACCAACACAGACGTGCCTATGCTCTGCACAGACGTGCTTGGGTGACACAAACATGCCTTCTTGGCACAGACACGCTTGACCATCACAAACACGACCGCATTTGGCACAGACACGGTTTCAAACGCAAACGCGCCTGGCACAAACACAGACGCGTCTCGCAAGCATAGACGCGCTTGGCACCAACGTAGACGCGCTTAAACATTTTTGACATTTTTTGGGACCTTATTCTAAGCACATTTATTACTCTACCTAGCATGCATTAATGACAATAATAAATGCGTCAAAGTATGAGGAGGTTTGGTGGTACTTACCGGCTCTCCTGCCTCAGCTGGCCTCTCAAATCAGCGAACGTGGTCGAATCTGTGAATGAAGGCCATCGCTGCTGACTGCTGCTGCTCTTTTCTCTCCCTGCAATCTACTCTCGTGGATGTGTAGATGACAATGAAGATGTATTTTCCCCCGTGGTCTATCTTATAGACTACCCTAGCCCTAGCCCTCGTTTCCCAAGTCAGTCTTCATTATCCCGTGACTCTGTCACTTTATCCGGTCAGTCCATTCTATCCCGTCTTTCTTATCGAGAGATTGTTTGCGATCTTTTCAGGCATTTTCATCCAATCTCTCGAGGGGGCATATCATTCCCATCTTGGGGCAACTTTGTATCAGTTCATCTTATCTTCTTTGAAACAACGCGACAAGCCGCATTGTTTCAAAGAGGGGCAAAATGTAGACACCCAAAATTGTCCAGTCTAATTAAATAAATATTTTATTTATTTAATTATCTAAGCTTAATTCTTCTATTAATTAAATAAATCTTTATTTATTTAATTAATTCATTTATCCTCTTCTAGCCTTATTTCTCATTTAAATAAATACATTTATTTATTTAAATTATCCTTTTTCTAAATTAAATAAATATTTTATTTATTTAATTATCCCACTTCCTCTATTAATTAAATAAATCTTTATTTATTTAATTAATTCATTAACCTTTTGTACCCATGACACATGTCATTCATCTCTTAATTCATACACTACCTACCCCTTTCATTATTTTATTATTTCTTTTACCTACCCTCTAATCTTAGCCGACCTCCTTTTACACCTCTCAATCTTATCCCTCCATTTCTTATTGTGTCTTCTATATAAGGAGATGCTTCCTTCATTATCAAACCCTAATCGTTCTATGCATTCTAATCATTTTTATGCAATTGACTACACTATGATCCTACTTGCAACCACATTCCGTTCTTTGTTGAGCTCTTGTGCACACATGAAATCTGAGAGCAAATATATCAAGCAAGATCAATGGAGATAGGAAGAATGGAGATAGGAAGAATGGAGATCAAAACCCTATTGGACATGTGATGGTATAGTCTTTGTGATTTCGTTTGATTTGCATTGTCTTAGGTAATCTTCATATGTTATGGTGGATCTTTGTTGTTGTTAGGCTAGGGTTTTGTGGTTGAATTCATTTAGCCTTTCAATATCGTTATTATTGTTATCCATTTTCACCATATACAGAAGTATGCTATGGACTTAGAGAAACAAATGAGAGAAAGAAGTCTGGTACATCTCTTTCCAGACATGTTGGTAGATGAGATCAAAGAACATCTGAAAAACTACCACAAAAAACTTCCTAGTCAAGCAAAGAGCCTTAAAATTGATGAATGGACTTTATTTGGATGTAGAGAATGAGACCAAGGAAAAGTGGCAGTAAATATTTCGAATCAAGAATGCTAGTGAGAAAGTTGAAGTTGAAATAGTTGATGTCATCGAGCAAGATCCTGATGTCACTGAGCAAGACCCTACTGACACTATACAAATTGATGAGGATATCATGGACACCGAGGCACAAGAACAGGAAATGATAGAAGGGAATGCTTATGCCAAACTAGTATCCAGTGAGTCAGTTTTGGAGCAACTAGTTCAGCCCTATCCTCCGGTCACTCAACCTGCTTCAACTGAAGCCCCTCAAGATAATGAACAAGGAACAAAAGGTCACAAGTCTACAGAAGGAGAAACTACTTCTCAGGCCACCGGGGAACAGACCTCTCAAGCTCCTTCTAGCACTGAAAATGTTACAACCGAGACCCCAAGCACAGAAGCACCGAAGGCACAACAAAGGCTACATCAGAGGTTCAAGAAATTGACAAAAGTGTTGCCTCTACCGAGCAACCTACCGAGGGTCAACAAGCCTCACAAGCCATTGTATTAGTTCAACCGGTGAAAGGTAAAGAAAAGAAGATGAAAAAGCATAGTCTCAAATTAGATTTGTCAAAACCAATAGTGTTGCCAAATGTAGACATATCCAAATTAAAAGGGAAAGCACTCATTGAATTCGGTGAACTATGCAAAGCCAAAGCAGAACAGGAGAAGCAAATGGCTATTCAAAAGAAAAATAGAGTACTTCAGAAGGTGAAAGCACTATTAACAGATATGCTACCTGAAGCTATAGTGACAACAGATGCAACCATCCATGTTCATCTGGATGAACTCCTAACTAAAATAGAGACATCTGGAGTAGACACATCTGAATATTTGAGCAAATTGAAGGACAAAGAGCTCACTGCTAAAATGATTGAAGAGGTACATAAAGCTATTGCTATTGGCAAAGTAAAACTTTTCAAATTTATTGCTGAGTTGTCCCCTCAACTCAAGCACATTCTTTATTTATTTTAGAAACTCTGTACATTCTCTTTATTCATTAAAGATATCAAAAACAAAACAAAAGTGATTGAGAAAGAGATCATCGATCTCTCAAATAAGTTGACCACTGAGCCCAATTCTATTCAACATTTTTATACATAGTTACAAAAGTTCATGGCTCAACAATTGGAACTTAGGAATGAAGAGCACAAGATAAGGATGGATATAATGACTCTTCAGACATTATTCATTCCTCATCTTTCATCCATCCAAGAGCAGATCAACAAGGCTACCTCCTTATCCACTCAGCAAGAGGGAAGCACCTTAGAAGGACTAATTTCACTATTAGCTGACATTACAGCTTAGAATTCACTCGTGGATAGTGTCAAGGATGCCCTCTCTGCCGCTCTCACCAAAGCAAAGACAAAGTACAAATCCATTTTTGACTAGTTGCCTCCACTGAATGGTAACTAAGTATTGATGTTTGTCAAAAAGGGGGAGTGAGTTTACCATCAAAGTATCAAAGGGGGAGTATATCGAGCAGAACAGAGTATTCATATGCATAGTTAATTTGAGAGGGAAGTAGTGAACCGAGCAATGAACCAAGCAGTAAACACAGAACATTGATCACCGAGAATGCAAAATCAGAGTTTTGTATAGTATATTGATAAGGGGAGTATATCTAAATATACTATTTCATCGACAAATGTATATACTCTCTGTCTAGTCAAATTTTGTAAGTATATAGATTTTTGAGTTATGACTTTGAAAGTAGTTTTGTCAAACATCTCAACTAATGTCAAAAGGGGAGATTGATACTACTTACTAAGTTGCCATTATTTTTATATCTAAAGTCATTCTATATACTTTAGTCGGTTACTACTACTGAAATATTTAGTCGGTAAGCACAGAGCAGTCGGTTATAGAAGAAAGTAGTCACAGAGCCTAGTATACACCGAGCTGTCTACCGAGTAACACCCTATGTCTACCGAGCAACAATAATGATACACTGAGTTGATATACACCGAGTGAAACATGTTACCAGATTCATTGAACCTAGACACATGTATGGAAATGTGTTACAAGATCGAGGAATAAAGAACCGTTATCACATTGGAAATTGTACTTCTAGATCATGTATGATTTTGAGGTCATCTATCCAATGAAATATTTTGTATGGTTATTCATTCGATAAATCATGTTTGTAAGATCGAAGCAATGAGCAGATCACTGACATAAGAGATCTATATATACAACATGGATTAAGGATAAAAATATGAGATACAGAGATATATGAAGCAAGACATATTTGATAGATAAGGAAGCACTGAGTAATGCGACTGTCAGAGACATAGAGGTCACCGAGAAGGATTTCAGAGAACAATCAAGGAACAGAGTAAACATAAAGGTTTACCAAGTTATTCTATGGGTTACTGAGGTATGCTATAAGCAAGGTAATCTCATTTTGAGAACATAGAATCTGCTATAACATTCCAGATGTAAAGTTGCAGATATTTGTAAAGATTTTATTGTAATATTTTGAGTTGTAAGTGAAACCTTTAACAAGGTAAAAGACTCTAACAATGTCTATAAATTGTAAAGCCTTTAACCAGGTGTAACATTTAGAATTAGTGTTGTAAAATCCTTTAGCAAGGTAGATCTAATGATCTTGATACTCCTAACAGGGTAAACTATCAGAAATTGCTAAATATGTAGCTCTAATCGAGCAACCTTTATTATTGCAGTAGTGAAGCTGTGGGTGCCATCCCCACCGCAGTTTTTTTCTCTAACCAAGAGTTTTTGCGTAACCAAAATATATGTGTTATGGAGTGAATCGTGTATGATTGTTATTTATTTGTTTTAGCTTTATGTTATGTTACAATAGTTTTTGGTTTATGCATAACAGTAAAGTTATTGTTGAAGAAAAGATTTGAAGTATTGATTCACCCCTCCCCTCTCAGTAAATTAGCTTTCCATATTGGGCCTAACACAAATCCTTTTCAACTCAACTCTGCTACACACATGCAGACACTTCAACCTGGTTCGGCAACACCTTCTTCTCTAATCACCAACACACAATCTCTTCTCCAACTAGCCCTTAAATACACTTTTTAGTTAGGTCGTCTACATAAACCTAACTACATTCAAAATAAAATGAATTTACATTATAGATCATTACAGATGATTACAACAAATTTCTAGACAATTTCCACCATTGAATGATCACCGCACATCGATTTGATAAGCCATCAAACCCTTGTCACATTCTATTAAGCACTCTGTTGTTTCCCAAGAAATCCAATCCTTGTACATGCTCAAACACCATCTTATCATTATATACAGATTCTAACACAACATCACTAAGTTATGAACATGATAAGATCCATCACCAAACCATAAATCATTACCGGTTAAAGATCTATTACCGATATACATTCTTCTTCACTGAGTTCATGACAGTCAATCATAACTCATTCAATTTTCTGAATCTGTTGATGAGGTTGCAATCACAGACTCATGCCAATGTCATAAACATATGTTCCAAACCGCAACATCTAACTCTTCACCAATCATCCGTATTGGTGTCTTGATCATTTATATGTTCCTATTTACCTTGTTGTAAACCGGTTCCACTACAGGTTAGGCTATATCGGTAGGCCTAAATGACTTAGATGACTCAACAAATGTGGTTGCCATCAATGACAACACAAATAAAGTCATCAAACAACTTACAACTATATCATCATCATCTAGCCAACAATCTCCATCAACTTTACAAGTTATACCAACAATAACTTTACCGGTCATCTTCTCATCTCATCAATATCTCCATATGCCAACAATCTCACCATCATTATCTTTATTAATTATGCCAACAATCTCCCCCTTTGGCATTGATGGCAACACCAAAATAGAAATACCAAAAGCTCACCAAAAGCTCATCATGCAAAAATGTTAGAGTTCTAGTTATGACTGTTGTACATGTCTTTACTGCTCTTCTCTGATCTTCACTGTTCTTCTCATCCTTTGATTTAATTCTCCCCCTATCATTGTTCTTCTCCCCCTTTGACAACAGTGCCAAAGGTGCAAAATTTTTGTCATACCGTTGGATCCTCTTGGCGCGATGATCACATGTAGCAATGCGATCTATCTCTTCTTCTCTCCTTCTAGGCTCTGAGTGGCTCCAAGGTTTGTGTGTAACAATGACTCCTCATTGGGCCCTTTGTGGCTTATATGGGCCCCCTCAAGGGCCCATTTCCTCCGCAGTCTCGCACTTTCTACTCTTTCTTCTATATTTTCTGCATCTACTTCCTATTTCTTTTTCACTTATCTCCTCCACTCAAATTCCTTCTTCTTTATTTCGAGAATTTTTTTTGTCAATTTTCTTTCGACAAAATTCTCGAGGGGGTATACACCTCCCACGCTTTACGCTGTGCATGTATTTCTTCTTCTTCTATCTTCTTCCTGTCGCCAAATTTGCCGCTGTGTAAAAGAGGGGCAAAATGTAGACACTTAAAAATAATTATTTTAATTATTTTCAAATTCCTGACATAATTAATTTATTAATTATGCCAATTTTTAATTTTCCTCAATATTAATTAATTATAATTAATATTGTCACTATAGTTTGTGATTGATTTATTAATCAATCCCCTTTTATTCTTCTTAAAATCTTCAATATTAAATCTTCTCAAATTCCTCCTCTTAACTAATTAATTTCAATTAATTAGTTAACCTAAGCGATTCCTACAAATCACCTTTTCCTAATCCATCATTAACCTAATAAATTCTTCTAGAAACTCCCTAAGCTCACTTAGCATTATTCTTCTAATTTTTAATTCCCTCCACTCATTCTCTCTCCTAGTCAAATCCTCCTACAAATCTTTACCCTAATCCCACCCAATCTTTCCTCTAATCCCTCTCCTAATGAGTTGCTAGTGGCTAATCATCATGATTAGCCACAAAGTCAACTCCTTGTCCCTTCCATCCAACCACTCTCCTTAAATGCCCTTTTCCTACATTCCTCTAGGCATCTCATCTTCCAAGGAATTTTTAATTCCTCCTTATTCCTCCAATCCCAATGAGCATCCCTTTTGAAGAATTTTTAATTCTTCCTTTCCATCCCTCAAGAAATGTCCCATCCCTTGCTCTTCTCAAGGCACATTGGGAAATCTTCCTAATGTACCTTGAGGAGTGTGGAGAAATAAATGCCTTTAAGACATATCTCTTGGTCTCCACACCTCCTCTTGGGCCTTGTTTGGGCTCACAAGGAATCCTGACCCTCCATCTTGGTTCAATCCTAGCCCTTCATTTCTCCTCCTCTCTCCCTATAAATTGAGGACTCCATCCCCTCACATTTCATCTCCAATTTAGCAAGTTCATGATGCTAGTTTGTGCCTAGGAAACCATCTTTGTATCCTCATCATGCCAAAGTTATCCTTCATCCATACTTAGCCATATTATCCATCTCATCCTTCAAATCCATCACATCCATTTGTGCACAATGTTGGAGAGCCAACCACATCAAGCAATCTAGGAGCAAATCGACATCATGTTGGAGACATTTGGGTGGACTTCAACTTCATCCAAGCTCCATCTGAGGGAGAAGGTAAAGGTTTGTAAGGTAAAAAAACATTTATCTTCATGTTTTCATGTGATTTGATTTATGCTTCATGTTTTTATATGTTTTAGTGTTTTGATTTGTATGCTAACCATCCAAATCCACCTTGCTTTCTTTTCCCCTCTTCATTCTAGCACGCTCGGTGGGACCCATGTCCCTAAAAACTAATATTTTTTGAGTTTTTCTGAGTTTGCAAGTTGTAGGTATCGGAACAATGCGAGAGACTGCAAATTAGCATGAGCGATTTGGGTTTAGCACAACAGACATACCTCTTCGGCGCGTGCGCAGGCGCATCAGCGCGAGCACAAGTGCACCAACACGACCGTTCTTAAAATTCAATTTTTTTTCCCACTTTCTATTTTTTAAAAAAATTTACTCTCTGTTTGTCTATTCGACGCATGTGTAGGCACGTCAATGTGAGGGAAAATTAACCAGCGCGACCATTTTCAAAAATTCCCTGCCTCAGCAAAAAAAATTATTTTTGAAATTTGAATTTCAAAATTTAAACCGCTAAGCCCTTTTTCTTTGTTTTCAGGATTTCAACGTTGGTGCAAGCGTTTCAACACGGGCGTAGGTGTTTCAGTGCGACAGAGAGGTATAAAATCACAATTCTGTTTGTTTTAATTTTTTTTTTTTATTATTATTTTTGGTTTCTGTCATCTACAGCGGGTACGCAGGCATTTTGGCACTTGCACAGGTGCTTCAACTTGACTGACTGCATTTCAGCATGTGCGCTGTATGTGCAGGCCAGTGACTACTAATATTTCTTTTTTTGAGTATTGCAACTTTTCTTGATCATCCAAAACCTAAGAAACATAAAAAACTACTAATCTGAACTGTTTTGCAGGTTGCCTAGGAGTTCCAACCAAATATTGCATCTTTTTCTAACTAGGCACCTAGAATTAATTAAAGGATAAATGAACCATTGTCTTGTCTATTTTGTGAAAAGCATAAAGGTAGGAGAGTATGCTCTCGTCTAGCTAGACGATCAGAAATCTAGACCGTCCAAGTTTTTCATGTTTTTTGCATGCTTACCTTTAGCGGGCCTACCCTCCCAACTTGCTCTTTGAGAAGGTAAGAGGGGAATGACCTAAGTGAGTACACCCAAACATCGGGTTCCCAATTCACTATAATAAATAGGCCATTGATGATGACAGGGTCAATGGTTGGGGCTATATGAGAGTTCACTCTCACATTGGGTGCTTAGTAGGATCCTAGAGATCTCAATCACACTTGCGTGACTACTAAGTTCTTGGTGCTTCATTGGGCTATAGGCCTCAATTGCGCTTGTGCAACTGCGAAGGGTAGCTCCTAACGGGAAGACATATTAAACACCTTATGCATAGTAGCCAAAAACCCTCTAGTCATTGGTGCAGGAGGTCGGACCTCTGAAGCCGCCCATATTTTTACAACCCTTAGTAGAGACACAAAGTTCACCATGAGGATTTTTCATGGGAATTGATGCTTGGCTGCCCCGAAGAAGTGAGTGTCGTGGAGGGGAGCCAGTGGGGTCAACCATCTAAGTGTCCACTTTGGGTAAGCGTAGTTGGGAAACCGATTGGGATCCAATGAATATTGTCCTTTCTAGCCTTAAGAATGTTATACATGAGCATGAGTGTCTTTGAGCTAAAATTCATTTGATCATTGTGTTTTCTTTGCTTGATACTTGCTTACCAAGAGTAGACTAAAAACACATCATTATCCTCAAACACTTTGCAAAAACATTTGTCTAAAAGTAAACAATCACCCAAGTCACTATCCACACAAAGTCCTAATTGCGTCAAAACTCCGTTCATTTCATGTTTCATAAACGTAAGTTGTATAAGCATCCTAAGAAGTCAATCAACCAACCTATCAAGAAGAAGAAGCTCACATAAGCACAACTCATTAGACGTCAAAAATTTTGGTATACAAACTGCAAACTCTTTCTTAAACATAGGACATTCTTGCATCATTACCACGATTATGTCCGTGGTCATAGCAATGAGTTTGATGTTGGTGATGAACTAAGAGTCTGTGCCCTCCATCAAGGTTCAGGTTTGTCTTTCAACACCAATTATCGTCAAAATCAAGGTGGTCGTGTCCCTTCATACAACTTGCCATCCGAACCAATCATCTATTGAGTCATGTTCATGCCAAGGATAGCCTAGTCACCAAATTTCTTCTAATCATCACTATCATCCCTCTTCAATCAATCATCCTCAATATTTTCCTAAGGATTTAGCACATCAATCAATCTCAAAATAAATTACCTTCAATTATCAAATCAATTCTCAAAATCCAAATCAAATCATCCTTTAATCCAATTTAACCTCACATTAAGGTTGCATGCCTTGTGAAGTTCCATTTAGACCTCATCCTTAATCACTTGGCTCTTGTGCTTGAAGAAGAATCCTCTCCAAGTACCTTTGCCTTATCCTTTGAGTCAATCAAGACTCTTAACTTACGCGTTTGCTTTGCTTAGGGTCATTAGTCAACCCTTAGTGGAAAAAAGGCTTTTTAATCGTCATTCCAAGGTCTAAATTCTACCCAACTTGGTCATTACCTCACTTGTGGTTTCATCTACCACCTAAGATACTCATCTAAGGGCTAAGGTGTCAATCCTAATAAAATCTAGGTTCTAATCCAAGGACTCTACCAATCAGAAAAATCCCTTTTCATCAAAGACAAATCCAAAAATCCAAAAGTCTCACTAAGTCCTCTCATAAAAATTTTCTTCCTCCAATCTTTTCTATGGTTATTCTTGCTCGATCTCAAAAGAAAAAGATGGCCGAAAAATAATATGGTATGCTGAACATTAGTGTCCTATATAAAGATCCTACACAAGATTCTACATAAAGTGTGCAACCTAGCACTCAAGATCAAACACAAAATCCTAATATGGTTAACCAAGATGAACTCTCTTCGGAAGTGCAAACTTTCCTAGCAGACTTTTATAACTAAGCGATGATTGAGAAATTTATAGAACACAATCCTACTGCACTTCTAAAGACCCTCCTTAAAAATGGAGCTCAAATCCCACCTGATTTTGATAAATCCACCCTTGGTCAACAACCACAAGGAGACCTCGCTCCCACGCAAAATGTTTAACTTTTTATTGAAACTCAATCAATTACGGCCTCGCCCATCATTCAAACTCAATCAATAGCACTCGCGACACCTCCCCCCATGGTCTCTGTTCCACCTTCTTCCTCATTACCATCTATACCACTATCAAATCCAATCTCATCTATTCTCCAACATGCCTCTATACCATCTTCTTCTACTCAACCGTATATTTCTATTCCACAAACTTCACTTCCTATCAACAATGTTGCTAACCTCATTCGGGTCGTACTTAATCCCGTCACAACAGTTTGTGGGCCACAACCAACTGTCACTCAAGTCCCTGCAACATCGGTCATCACATCTCACATTCCCTCTTCCTCATCATATCAATACATTAGTGGTGGTGCACCTTCCATGATTCATCTGATTGTAGGGGCAAATACAATCCATCATTTTGAGAATCCACAACAAGACCTCATTAAATAAATTCAAGACATGAAAAACATCATCAAGGACATGAAAGAAGGGACTAATAAGAGGAAACCTTGCTCGTTTGAGGAATTTTGTCCTTGTTGTTATGACCCATCTATATTAGTTGCATCCTACCCCCTAGGGTTTGAGATCCCTAAATTCACCAAGTATGAAGGCAAAGGGAACCCCCATGACCATGTCCAGGAATTTCACATCCTATGCCAAGAAGTCTCCTATAGTAACCTATACCTTCAAAGACTCTTCCCTAAGAGTCTCATAGGAGATGCCCTGACATGGTTCTCATCCTTACCACGAGGTTCCATTATCTCCTTTCCAAACTTGGCAGAAAAGTTTGTGGCTCACTATGCCTACAACATGGCTAATGATATTTCCATGATGGACCTATGTAACACAAAGCAAAGGCTCGAAGAGACTCTCACAAACTAATTGCAAAGATGGCGACACCTCATCAAGAAATTCCAATGGGACATGCCTTGTTAGAGGAAGGAACCTTGATACACTACCAAAGATCAACTCAAAATTCTTCCTCTTATCATAATGATAAATAAAAATTTTGGCCCAAGAACAAGAACGTAGTCAATGACAGTGTAGCTGATCCAAAATGGGTCCAGACCGTGGCCGCTCCTCCAAAACCCACCACCACTAATCATCAATTCAATAATCAAAACAATCAAAATCAATCCCAAAAGCCTCACAATAATGTCTCAGTCCAGGGTCGACCACCTCGATCCAATAGCAGGACTCCAAGAGACTTCACTCCTCTTGCTGAGCCTTTTGAAGTGGTGTTTCAAAAGCTTGTTCAAGAAGGTGTAGTGGTTTTCCTGATCACTCGCCCGTTTGATCCCAATCAACCCAAGCCTAGGTGGTATAATGAGAATGAATATTGTGAAAATCATCGTATCAAGGGACATAATACATGAAAATGCATGAAGCTTAAAATCTACTTACAAGATCTCATTGATAGGGTGGAATTGAAGTAGCAAATGCAAAACCTGGTAATAACAATGACAAACTCAAAATGTACCAGGGATCCTTCCCGAAACATGATAAGGGAAAAGGCTCATCATCTAATGCAGTGAACTATGACTACACAAATCACATAACCAGCTTTGACTCTTTAGTAGGTCACATTGAGCCCATAGACAATCATGTTAATGTCATAACTATCCAAGGAGTTAATCCCCCCCCTTCCCAAAGTAGACCTAATCCTGCTAGGATAGTCATTCAAGGTGCTACATCTTCCACCCCCTACTCTCAGAATGACTGAAATGTAACCACGCGCTGAGGTAAAGTCACCGTCCAAGGAGCTCATCCCCAATCAAACCCTCCACCCATGTCTTCTACCCGCCGATATGCCCTCCTTGACCAACTTGGGAAGAACTCCGCACAGATCTCCATTCTAGAACTTCTCAAGACTTCCCCTATCCATAAAGAAATTTTGGAACAAGCCCTCCTCGAGTCTCGGGTTCCCGATAATATCAATGCTACCCAATTCCAAGCTCTCATTGGAAACCTTGCTTCCCAACAACACCTTGTGTTCACTTTGAATGATGCTCCTACAAATGAAGACCATAATAAACCTTTGCACATAGAAGCCCTTATCCAGAAGCACAAGGTCAAACATATCCTGATAGACAGTGGATCTGGACTCAATCTATGTACATACAAGTTAATAAAACAATTGGGACTTTCTGAGGACTTGGTAGACACATCAAGAGGGATCACAATAAAAATATATGATGATGCGGAAAGAGTTTCAAAGGGAATGATCACCTAACCTCTTCAAGTGGGCCCTATCACAATTGAAACCCCTTGCCAAGTACTAGATCTTTATCTCTTCTACAACATCCTTCTCGGTCGGCCATGGATTCACTCCTTGCAAGCCGTACCCTCTACTTATCACCAATGCATCAAATTCCCCTTCAATGAAAGAGAGATCACTATCAAAGGTGATCCACAACCTTTCTAATATTGCAAACTCTTAGAGGGGAAACATCCATATCATTGCCCACTAAATAGACCCTCACCAACTCCTCCATCTAACACATCAAATGTTGCCTCCACCTCATCCCAAACAGACACACAAATCAAGATCTTGGATAATGGCTGTGGAGAATACAAATTGGAGGATGTATTATTAATAGGCAACCTCCCCTGTCTCCTAAGTCATTTGGAAAACCAAAAGAGCTCAAAAAAGATTAGAAACCGGTCATATAATGCAAAGATACCACCTTCTAGCAATGGGGCCCACTCGATGAGGAGATTCTTGACACAAATGTCTCTTCATGGCTGTATTAGGAAGAAGATGAAGATCTAGCAAAAATATCTAAAAAAATGTATCCAAAAGTATCAGCTATAGTTGAAAAAATGGGTTACAAAGGACATGGCTTGGGACCAGAGGAGAAAGGAAGAAAAGCACCCATAAATCCTATCTCCTACAAGTACAATAGAGGCTTGGGGTACACCCTGATGCCTAAGATTACTATCATTGGTGCCCCTTCAAGTCCTTCCTTAGATATCAAAAGCTCTGACAAAGAGGAGTTCCATGAAATGCCTTATGATATGAAAACAATATCTTCTTTGATACTCACGTCAATGCCAGCACCCCCATAACCTCTCCCATTTCACACGAGCTACATCTTGTCCATCCTGAACTCATAGACTGGAGCCAATGAAACAAACCCACTTTAGATATCTCCACCGATGATAATGCTCTCATTACTCTCCTAACTATGCAAAATTTGGAAGACTGCAACAAAGTAGACGGTATTCAACTACATGAAAATGGATACTTTGGTAGTTAGGTCAATGCCCTTAGCCACAAAAAAGATAATCAAAGAAAAAAACATGATTCCCTAGGTGAAAACCTCTCTGAGGTACCTTTGGATGAGCCAAAAAAAAACAAAGGGCGTATCCGAAAGTGAAAACCTGGAAAAAGCACTTGACAATGAGGGACTTGATCGCCCTACCATTGGTTACCTTCCATAAGACAGGTCAAATTTGGTGATAGAAGAAACATACAGGATCAACATGGGCACCAAAGACATTCCAAAAAATGTGCTCATTGCCAAGTCCCTCACAGGAAAAGAGAAACAAGACTTCATCAATTTCCTTACAGAGGTATAAATCAATTTTGCATGGTCCTATGCCGATATGCCAGGTTTAGATCCTGACTTGGTGGTTCATAATCTCGTTGTCCACCCAAACGCAAAACCTGTAAAATAGAAGTTGCCCAAAATGCATCCACATATTTCACTCCTGGTCAAGGTAGAACTCCAAAAGATGTTGGACGTGAAATTCATCAAACCAATAGACTACGCTGAATGGGTCTCCAACATTGTACCTGTCGACAAACCCGCTGGGGGCATCCACATCTATATTGATTTCCGAGATCTAAATAAGGCTTGTCCTAAAGATGATTTCCCACTCCCCAATATAGATATGATTATGGACCTTATAGTAGGGCATGAGATGTTATCACTTATGGATGGATTTTTTGGATATAATCAAATCAGGAATGCAAACGAAGATCAACATAAAAATTGCATTTACAACACCATGGGGGACTTTTTGTTACAAGGTCATGCCTTTTGGCCTAAAAAATGCTGGAGCCACATATCAATGTGCCATGACGATGATTTTTCATGACCTCTTGCATAAAATTATGGAGGACTATGTGGATGATCTACTAGGCAAATCAAAGACAAGACATGAACACATCCCTATCTTAAAGCATATCTTTGAAAGATTGGAAAAATATAAATTGCGCCTAAATCCTAAGAAGTGTGTTTTTAGGGTCACATCAGGAAAACTACTAGGTTTCATTGTTTCTCGTAGAGGCATTGAGGTCGATCCTGCAAAGGTAAAATCCATCATGAAAATGCCTCCATCAAAAACTCTCAGACAGTTGCGCAGCCTCCAGGGGAAACTCCAATCTATTAGACATTTTATTTCACAACTAGCAGATAAGTGCCATCCATTTGTGCACCTGTTGTGCAAAGACACAAAATTCAAATGGGACTGCTTGTGTCAAAAGGCCTTTGAAAAACTAAAAGATTATCTGGCATCACGTCCAGTGCTTATGCCTCCTACTCTTGGAAAACCTCTTATTTTGTACATATGTGCTACCGCAGTAGCATTGGGCGCATTGCTGGCACAAACAGATGATCAAGGGAAGGAACATGCCATTAACTACATCAGTTGGACACTAGTAGGGTATGAACTCAATTATACCCCCATTTAAAGAGCATGCCTGACATCGGTGTTTAGCACACAGAAACTCCGACACTATATGCTGAACAACAAAACAAAACTGATTGCTAAGATTGACCTGCTTAAATATCTCTTGTCAAAAGCTGCCCTCATTGGCAGAACTACTAAATGGGTCATGATCTTAAGTGAGTTTGACATTGAATATGTAGACATAAAATCAATCAAGGGGCAAGTAATCACAGACCAATTGGCTGACGTTCCACTTCCAGGTGACCATCCTATTCTCACAAAATTATCGGATGAATTCATTATGACTGTCACCACATCCTCCACATGGAAATTATTCTTTGATGGCTCTTGCACCCAAAATGGATCGGGGGCAGGAAAACTATTGATCACACCTCAAGGAGATGGCATCCCAAAGTCATACAAGATAGCTTTTGCATGTACCAACAACATCACATCATATGAGGCACTCATTACAAGATTACACTTGGCTATCCAGTGGAAGATAAGGGAATTAGAAGTCTATGGTGATTCCCAACTTATCATAAAACAAGTCAATGACGAATACCAAACAAAAGATGACAAAATCCTCCCCTATCATAGCATGGTTGAAGATATTAAGCAACACTTCACAACAATCAAGTTTGATCAAGTCCCACGAACAAACAATAGGGCTACAGATGCATTGGCCACCATTGGCTCCCTCCTTCAGATGCTAGCACATAGTCAGAAGTGTGAGTTCTTGGTCAAGCAACTATTTATACCGGCATACGATCTACCCAAGTTCGAAATGGTGTGTGTAATCGTTGGTCCTGAGTCCCCCGGATACCTAGAAACCTTCGCTTTCCTAAAAGACAACGCCATTCCCCCACACCTTACCAAAATCCAACAACAAACCTTCATTCTCCGATGTGCTTGTTACACCATCCTTGGAGACACCCTATTTAGAAGGCATTTTGATGGTTCCCTCTTAAGGTGTTTAGATAAAAAAGAGGCAAAATGAGCATTACCTTAAGTACACAGGCATCTGTGGGGCACACTCAAGTGGGATAACCTTGGCTAGAAAGCTTTTGAGAACAAGATATTATTGGCCTAAAATGAAAGTAGATGCATATAATATGTGAAGAAATGCATCCCTTGCCAACAACATGGTGACAAGATTCATGAACCATCACAAGAATTGCAGCCCTTCATTACACCCTGGCCCTTCTCACAGTGGGGGATCAATCTCATTGGGAAAATCCACCCCTCATACTCCAATGGGCATAAATTCATTATCACCACCACCGAGTATTTCACCAAGTGGGTAGAGTCTATCCCTCTTACTTTTACCACTGGTAAGAAGATATCCAAATTCATCCTGAACTACCTAATCTATCGATATGGCATTCCAAAAGTTATCATTACAGATAATGGCAAACAATTTAAAAACAAGGATGTCAAAGAACTCTGCCAGAAATTCAACATATAACATCGCTTCTCCACCCCATATTACCCCCAAGGTAATGGTAAAGCTGAGGCTTCCAATAAAACTCTAATCAAAATCCTCAAAAAGATAGTCAATGAAGTTGGCCATGATTGGCACCTCCAACTCCATCTTGCTTTGTGGGCCTATCACACCTCCATCCGCACACCCACAAGCACCACCCCTTATTCCCTAGTCTTTGGCTTTGAAGCTATGCTTCCCCTTGAGATTGAGATCCCCTCTCTAAGGGTATTGCTGTAAAATATCCTACCAGATGAAGAATACATCATTTCCTACGTACAAGAGCTAGAATTATTAGATGAAAGGTGCCTCAAGGCCTTGAACGATCTCTAGGTATATCAGAACCATCTATGCATGAGTTATCACAAGAAAGTCAGAACCTGAGAATTCCAAATTGGTCATCTTGTCCTCATAGAGAATCAGAAAAACCTTCAAGAAAGAGAAAAGAAAGGCAAGTTCGAGCCTAATTGGCTTGGACCATATGTAATCACAGTGAAATATGGATTAGGGGCCTATCAGTTGGCTACTCTTGAAGGCGATCCTCTGGATGATCCAATAAATATCATGCACCTCAAAAGATTCTATGCCTAGTCCTCAGAAAGTCTTAAATTGTCAAAAAATTAAAAAAAATAAATACAAAAAATCATGAAAAATACATAAAAATGAGAAAAAGATCCTTAAAAAATCACCACTCTGGTGAAAACCTAGCAAACAAGCACTCTGTGACACAAAAAAAAAAACACTTCGTCCATTAGTGAAAACCACTTTGTGGCGGTATGGACAAGTACCTTGGTGAAAACCTCTATGCAGGTGCTAAGGTAAATAAACCGGATCCATTGTCTACCAGATCGGTGCTCCAATCACCCTCCCATCCAATCAACCTGTCGCAACATTCCTTCCCTTCCACCTTCGAATAAATCATGCGTATGATGATGAGTCTTCACCTAAATCATGAATAAGGAATATCCCATCAACTAAGCTTGTGTCCCTCTATGTGAGATTCATGAAGTGTTCAGAACAATCCTAAGTCCACAAGTTAATCTTCAAGGCCATATGATCACTTTCCCAATCCAAAAACTCCACCTGCTTTATCTTTTTCCCTAGGGATGAATCCTTCCCTCGCCTGGCAACTTAATACTCCACCCTAATCCTACTCTTGGCAAGAGGTGTGAGTTGGTCATGAATGAATGACTTGTTAGATTTCTTGGATTTTTCATTTTAGACTTGCATCTTTTACCCTATGATTGCATCTATTTACGACTACCCAGATTTTCCATATCCAGGTATGTTTACAATAGGTGCATACTGGGGCATATTTTCATAGCATGGCATATTTTGGATCTCTCTTGTATAAACCAGCGACCTGGTACTAGTGTTTATCAACACTTAACCTCTCGTGTACAAGAGGTATCGATGTGTTTGAGGGTTTCCTCACACATACCCACAACTTTGTATTAGTGTTTCTCAACACTTACATAGCTGTGTGTAAGGAATTCCCATTTGACTGTAAGTTAGTCCAAGCCTTGGATTTATCATGGCATCCTGATTCCTATAATTAGTGGTGCAAGCCACCTGGGGCAATATCAAACTAGGTTGGCTCTCCACATTTTTGAACTAGGTTGGCTCTCCACATTTTTGTGCACAATTTTCACCATCATTCCATAAATTCCTAATCTAATAATCCCATGGAGTCCTCAATTTACCCCATTCCTAGTCTATTCCATATTCTTCTATTTTCTATCTAAAGATCATTGTATTATTATCGACATATTCCCTCGTTTCATTATTCATATAGATTGCATTTCATTTTATTGCACTACTCATTTAGATTGTCATTCTTCACAAACATTTATCACATAGGTTGCACTTAGATTTCATCACATACATCATTTATAAATAAATGACATTAATTCATCCACGTAGATTACATTACATTACTCATTCATTTAGATCACATCATTTACATATCATGACATTACATTCATTCCTCATATAGATTGCATCATAAATCATTTACACCTACATATCCATCATACATTTGCATATGCAACATATATACACATCAAAAAGAATGATCACTCATCTTGCATCCAAAAACATGTCAGCAACATATCATAGGCATACATATATAAACATCCACACTGCATCACAAATAGGTCAGCACATCATATCCATAATTACATCCATACATCACATCACAAGAAAATAAAGAGAATCCATCATAATAAAGTACACACATCATCCATCATCACAAAATCATATATATATAAACTCAAAAGGGATGAATATGTCTGTCATAATACAATGATCACCCTGAAGGGTCAAAAGATGATACACAAGCCAAAATGGAGCTAGCTCTCCCCTCCTGTCTCCCCACCCCTTCTGTTGTACCTCCTCCACCTGAACCTCCTGCCTCCCCTCCTCTCGGTGGCCTAAAACCCACCGATCCACCTGTTTGTTGGCTCTATGTGGGCCGCTGACTATGTGTCCTGTGAGATCACACACTCTCAGTGTATGAAGCTACTTGCTGTGCTATAGGTACTGCTCTATGATATAATTCCCTATGGTACGCTGCCTCCCGAACTGCCCTCTCTGCCCTATCTTGCGTATATTTTCCCAAGCCCTGCAAGAACCAACACTTGTCGAGCTGCATCCCTCTCCCCCTGCAGGCATATCACATCTGCCTCTGCCCTATGCACTCTACCCCGTAGCCCCTCTATCTCACCATCCTGCTGATGGATAACATCCTGAAGGGCCGCTATAGTTGTCCCTATCCATGCCTCCTCTAACATCCGCTTAGACTCCTTCCTCTCTTGCCTCAGGGAATCCACCTCTGTCCTCGCTGTATGGAGGCTCTCCATCAAATATGATATCTCCTATGTCAGCCGCTCCACCTCTGCCTCGAGACTCTCCCTCCCAACTCTCTCTCTCTATCTGTAGCTCATCCTTAAGAGAATGGAGCCTTGCCCAAGTAGTATCCTGCTCCTGCTACACTCTGTCAAAGTCAACCTACAACACCCCTCCCCTCTCCTCCACCCGTGCCTTGGGAACATCCATAGGTACAACATCCTCTCCCCTGCCACCCACGACCTCTGTGACCTCTCCCACTGGTGCTCCCTCTCCCTCTCCCTCCTCCCTCTTCCTCCTCCATACCACCCTCACTCTCCTCTGCTGACCACCAACACCACGCCTTGCACCAACCACAACTCTCTCCCCTCGGCCATCATCCTCACCACCAACTACCTGATCTACGGTTGGCTGTAGCTCATCATCCTCCAAAACCCCAGGAATGGTAAGATGTACTGGAAAGTGTCCCTCCCACCAACTCCTATATCCTCCTATCGTCTCTAGATCCTCACCTGCCCCCATCCGCTCATCCCAGACCAAATGAGACACTATCTGAAAACTAGTCCTACCCTCCAATGGACTCGTCGTCGGGCCCCAATATCTCACCTCTCGTGTAATTCGAGGATACACTGGGATGTCCCCCACTATATCCTGAACCTATCCTAGTTGTCTTGCTACCCTGTACGGTTCATAATACTCCATAATGTACACTGATTTGCCAAACATCCACATCTCCACCCCAACCCAGTGTAGTTGCCAGTCACCCCTCCATCTCTCACACCCCAAAAATGACCACCATGTAAACTGCATAAGCTCATCCAGAATCTAGTGGAAAAACCATATAGACCCTATCTGAGTATAGTGCAGTAGTACCCTGTACCTATCCACATATGGCTGTTGATTCCGCTTGTCCAGTACACCCAATGGTCGAGTAACTGCAATGTTCTCCCAAGCCCAGATGTGGAGAAGTGTCACTCCTGCAGACAAACTAGCATACTCCCTATACACCACCAGATGCATATCATGATATAACTGAGCTAACATCACAACTCCCCACGCATACTACATGCTATTATGAACCATGAAATAAAGGCACCTGCTCCATCCAACAGGAAATCCATGCCCGCTCAAGAATCTACAAATCACCAGTACCAAGCGAGGAATCCGCCAAATACCCATCGCCCTAACCAAGTGCATCCTACTCCTGTCTAGCATCGGTGGGGTCTCATACTCACAAACCACCTAAAGATAAAAATATGCTACATCCAAGTGGTACTTTGGGATGACAACATGAACGGGGATCTTCAAGATCCTCCATACATCCAAAAGGGTCACCATCACCTCAGCAATAGGAAGATGGAAGGTGATATACCTGTTGTCCCACCTCTCAACTAAAGATGTCATCATCACAGTATGAGCCTGTATCCTTGGCCACCTGACCACATAGTGCAATCCTAGAGCAGCTAGAACCTCCAACTCATCACACCCCAACTCCTGATATAAAGTAATAGTAGCAAGCCAATGCTCCCTCGAAGCCAATGACCCCATCTCTGCCTACATCCAACAAACCAATTCATTATTTCCATGTCTACAAGTCCTATTCTACCCTCCAGAACCAACCATACCGTCACCCTATCCCAAAAATTCTTAACCTATGCCTAACCTCCCCCCTCCCAAGCACACGCGCTAATTTGTCCATTGCTTATGCCAAAACCGTGGCGTTCACACCAATCTTCAGGTGCTCATGCTAACAGATAAACCTAACCCTCTCCAACCCTCCCTGTAACCTCCATCAATGCGAGAACCCACGCGGATGCGCGAGTGCCTGCATCAAAGTGCCAGCTTTCGCGCTAAACATTCCCCCTCCCCCAAAAACCTATTCTACCTACCTCCTCCCAATGAGCGCCCGTGTTGTTCGCTAGTGCTTGCGCTAACCCATTGGCATAGAAACAATGATCAGCACATGCGCCTCGCAAGTCTATGCCCTTAATTTAGCCCTAATTCTACCCCTACCCTAAAAATTTCAAAAGGGGGAATGGTCCTACATATCGGTAGCCCATAGCTAGTGGGTCTATTGTATCGTCAGATCCTCTTGATGCGATGATCACGTGTAGGAATGCAACCCATCTCTCCTTCTCTCCTTCTATGATCTGAGTGGCTCCAAGGCTTGTGTGTAACAATGACTCCTCATTGGGCCCTTTGTGGCTTATATGGGCCCCCTCAAGGGCCCATTTCCTCCGTGGTCTCGCACCTTCTCCTCTTTCTTCTAGATTTTCTACATCTACTTCCTATTTCTTTTTCACTTATCTCCTCCACTCAAATTACTTCTTCTTTATTTCGAGAATTTTTTTCGTCAATTTTTTTTCGACAAAATTCTCAAGGGGGCATACACCTCCCATGCTTTACGCTGGGTCATCTATTTCTTCTTCTTCTATCTTCTACCCATCACCAAATTTGCCGCTGCATAAAAGAGGGGCAAAATGTAGACACTTAAAAATAATTATTTTAATTATTTTCAAATTCCTGACATAATTAATTTATTAATTATGCCAATTTTTAATTTTCCTCAATATTAATTAATTATAATTAATATTGTCATTGTAGTCTGTGATTGATTGATTATCCCCTTTTATTCTTCTTAAAATCTTCAATATTAAATCTTCTCAAATTCCTCCTCTTAACTAATTAATTTCAATTAATTAGTTAACGTAAATGATTCCTACAAATCACCTTTTCCTAATCCATCATTAACCTAATAAATTCTTTTAGAAACTCCCTAAGCTCACTTAGCATTATTCTTCTAATTTTTAATTCTCTCCATTCATTCTCTCTCCTAGTCAAATCCTCCTACAAATCTTATCTACCCTAATCCCACCTAATCTTTCCTCTAATCCCTCTCCTAATGAGTTGCTACTGGCTAATCATTATGATTAGCCACAAAGTCAACTCCTTGTCCCTTCCATCCAACCACTCTCCTTAAATGCCTTTTTCCTAGGTGAATGTGAGATTTTCAAAATCTCACATTCCTCTAAGCATCTCATCTTCCAAGGAATTTTTAATTCCTCCTTATTCCTCCAATCCCCATGAGCATCCCTTTTGAAGAATTTTTAATTCTTCCTTTCCATCCCTCAAGAAATTTTCCATCCCTTGCTCTTCTCAAGGCACATTGGGAAGTCTTCCTAATGTACCTTGAGGAGTGTGGAGACAATAAATGCCTTTAAGACATATCTCTTGGTCTCCACACCTCCTATTGGGCCTTGTGTGGGCTCACAAGGAATCCTGACCCTCCATCTTGGGTCAATCCTAGCCCTTCATTTATCCTCCTCTCTCCCTATAATCTTTATCAGGGGTGAATCTCCTCCAAATATGATATCATCAACAAACACTTTTGTAATCAATAACTTATCTCCTACTATCTTCAAGTAAATGTTGTTGTCGTCACTGGTTCTTTGAAATCCAATCTTTATTAGGTGTGAATGGAGTCTCTCATACCATGCTCTTGGAGCTTGCTTTAACCCATATAAATCTTACTGCAATTTGCACACCATGTCCTTATCTTTAGTCAATGCAAACCCATATGGTTGTTCAATTTAAACCTCTTCTTCTAGAATTCCATTAAAAAATGCAAACTTAACATCCATTTGGTATACCTTGAATCCTTTGAACTCTGCAAATGAAAGTAGCATTCTAACTCCTTCAAGTCTAGCAATCGACGCAAAGGTTTCTCCATAGTCTTCACCTTCTTCTTGTGTACATCCCTTGCAAACTAGTCTAGCCATGTTCCTAATCACTTCACCATCTTCATTCAATTTGTTTCTAAACATCCACTTAGTACCAATCACATTTTTATCAGCTGGTCTGGGGACAAGTGACCAAGAGTTGTTCTTCTCTATTTGATCAAGCTCTTCATTCATAGCCTTTATCCAATCATCATCCTTAAGAGATTCCCTCGTTGTCTTAGGTTCAACTGTAGAAATTAGATAAGCACTTTCTCTGATCTTTCTTGTTGTTGGAACTCCAACATTCCTATCTCTAATTATCTGATTTGTAGAGTAATTCAACTTTACATATCTAGGTATAGCCGATATCAATATAGAAGTTTCTTCTCGTTCTTCATCTTCTTCTTCATCCACCGATTGAGCAGTATCCTCCACACTGTTCTGCTCAACATCATTTTGAACTTCTAGTTCAATATTCACTATCTTCTGTTCTTCTACTACATTAGATTTGTTGGTATCATCAGATTTCTCTACAACTAGGGTTTCCAGTCTGAATGCTCTTCCACAATCTTCACAATCCACTATCAAATTTGCCAAAGTAGCAATCAAAATCTCTTCTATGTTTCTGTCACTCTCCAGATGTGCTCTCAAAAATTCTAAGTGAAACATGAGACCATCAAACACCTTTTTATTTGCCTTTTGTTAAATCCGGTTGAACATCCATAATCACCATTCAACTCTAGAACTTACTACCGATTCATCCAATTTACCAGTTTGAAATGTAACCAATTCAAAATCACTTCATAACATCATATTACATTAAAATATGCAGATTCGACATACTGCACACTATTTAGGGGGTCTAGAAATGGATCTGACAATATGTCCCCCCTAAGCTTCATCATAGCTTAGTTTTTTGGTGAGAGATTCTCCACACCAGGTGAAGAATTGGAGTCCTCTAATGGTTTCTCCTCACTTTTCTTCTTCCATATCTTATTCATCTCACTTCTGGTTTCTTCCAAATCTACCTTCTTCTTTCCTTTCTAGTCAATATACTTATTAACCGGCTGGTTCATTCTAGCTCTACAAAACTTTGTAAGGTGTCCCGGTTTGTGATAGTGGAAACATTCCATTCCAGATGCTCTCCAGGGTACAAAATTGCCTCTACCAGTTCTTCTCTGGTAATTCATAGCTACATGAACAAAGTTGTGACAGATTGAACATGTCACGTTCCATCTATTCTCCATTTCATATGGACTAGATAGTTCACATAAGGTCTGTGCCAAGTAGGGTTCCTCCAGTCATTGTAAGATCTCTGTCATTCACCATTAGGCCTTTGACCCATGTAAGATCTCTAATTGTTCACTCTTGACCTACACTCAATAGCTCTATGCCCATACTTGTTGCAATTGAAGCAATATAAACTAAAAGTACTAGACTTATATCCTTCATATGCATTAGGTCTATATCCATCAAAATTACTAGATCTACTTCTACAAACATTTGCAGTATGACCTACCTTATGATAGTTAAAACATACTGGTTTGTAGGTTCTCTTACGAGTGTTTTTCTTGGCCTTTGGTGCAGATTTGGCTTCATGCATGGTGACCTTAGTATCATATGGCTCTCCTTGTTCAAAGGGTTGTGTATCCCAGGCCATGTGTATCTTCATTTTGCCTTTGTGACCAAATCTGCTCATCAAGCATAGCAGTGCTCTTGTTGAATTTATCTAGTAACTCATTTGCATCGGCCAACTCTTTGGTAAGCACCTCATTCTTCTTTGTGAGACTTTCTCTAAGAGACATAGCCATGTCTAGATCAGCTTGTATTTCTTCTTTTTCCACTTTTTTCTCTTGAATATGTACATGCAAGGTACTAATCTCCTAGTTCAGCTTTAAGATCTCATCCTCCTTATCTCTTATTTTGTCTTCTGTTGTCCTTCTGGCTTCCAACTCTTGAGTCATCCTGATGGTAAGGGCTTCCAACTCTCTCCTCAGATTTATCTTATCATCATTCAACTTTTCCACCTCATTAACCAAGGCATCAATGTTTGCTTCATCAGATGAACTATTTTCACTGAGTTCCAACAACTGGTCAGCCAACTTTTTTCTCTTAGCCAATGAAGCTTTGTACTTGAGCTTTAGTTCATCATAGGCTTCTTTAGATTTTGCAAGCTTTTGTGAAATCTCTCTGTGACTCATTGAACCTTCCCCCATGTTAGCCTTAGAGATCCTTCCCAAGTGGTTAAGCCTTTAAGAGAATTAGGCTATGATACAAAATGTTATTATGAGGTTCTAATTACTACTAAGAGGGGGGGGGGAGTGAATTAGTAGTTAAACATTTCTGCAATACTTCAAAAAATAGTACCGGTAACTACTCAAATATTCTGGTAAACTGATTTACCAAACCATTCACTCAAGTGTTCATCATCATGCAAATAATGTAAGGATATCATAAGCTTAGACCAATAATGCAACCACCATATGAACATAGAGATTTTTCATGTGGAAATCCAAATGGGAAAAACCACAGTGGGAATTAGCACCCACAAAATATTTGCACTCTTTCGGAATGTGCTTGGTTAAAGGCTTAGCCCGATTAGAAGCATTACAATATGCCCAGTTAAGAGCAGACCCTATTAGGAGTCACTCGATTAAGGGATTTACCTCAGCTCTGTTAGGAGATCTACCTCATTAGGAGTAACCTTGTTAGAAGATTTTAAATTCGAGTTAATGAGCCACTCGGTGAAGGGATTTACAAATAAGACCTGTTAGGATTTACCCGGTTAAGGGATTTCAAATTGTTGTAACTGTTAAGGAACAACAAGGCAAATGATATGATCACAACACTTCCTTTCTTTCTAGTACAGATCCTTTTCAACTCAACTCTGCTACACACATGATGACACTTCAATCTGGTTCAACAACACCTTCTTCTCTAATCACAGACACACAATCTCTTCTCCAACTAGCCCTTAAATACACTTTTTAGTTAGGTCGGCTACATAACCCCAACTATATTCAAAATACAATGAATTTACATTACAAATCATTACAATAAATTTCTAGACAATTTCCACTGTTGAATGATTACCACACATCAATTTGTAAGCCATCAAACCCTTGTCACATTCTACTAAGAAATTTTTTGTTTCTCAAGAAATTTGATCCTTGTATGCGCTCAAACACCATCTTATCATTACACATGGATTCTGACATGTCATCACTAAGTTATGAACATGATAAGGTCCACCACCAAACCATAAATCATTACCAGTTAAAGATCTGTTACCGGTATACATTCTTGTTCACTGAGTTCATGACAGTCAATCATAACTCACTCAATTCTCTCAATCTACTAATGTGGTTGGAATCATAGACTCATGCCAATGTCATAAACATATTTTCCAAGCTGCAACATCTAACTCTTCACCAATCATCCGTAACAGTGTTTTGATCATTGATCTATTCCTGTTCACCTTGCTGTAAACCGGTTCCACTACCGGTTAGGCTATACCGGTAGGCCTAGATGACTTAGATGACTCAACAAACATGGTTGTCATCAATGACAACACAAATGAAGTCATCAAACAACTTACAACTATATCATCATCATCTAGCCAACAATCTCCATCAACTTTACAAGTTATGCCAACAATAACTTTACCGGTCATCTTCTCATCTCATCAACATCTCCATATGCCAACAATGCCAACATCATTATCTTCATCAGGTATGCCAACAACCTTTATATCTGTACATGAAAATTTTAAAATATTGAGAATAAATAAAATCATCATTAGAAATGAACTTCTCTCCTACAGGCAGTTTGACATCTTCCTTGTCATTCTCATCTTCTACCTCTACTATTTCTTTTTCTCGAAGGATGTGAGATGGGAGTTGTTCTCTAACATCTCCTATGTTACTCTGAACTGAAAAGGAGGGTTGTGGTGATGTATACATGAGAGGTGTGATTGCTTGTGCTCCTCTCCCTAGGATCTTCCTTTCATCATTTTGAAACACACTTGGAGAGACCCCTTCTTGAATATCATCTAAGTGAGAAATCTTCTCATTGGCATGGGCAATTGGATCTTGAATGCTATCATAAGCATTATCCTTCAATAAGTCATGGCTTCTTCTCCACTCTTCTTCTTTGTAGACCTTATCATAGGCCTCTAACTTATCCATAGCCTGTCCTTCGTCCAGATTCCTAATCAAGTCATCATTTTATAGTGGCACATGCTCATAAGGGCACAACTTCTGCATTTGTTTGGCAGGACTGATAAATCCTTTAGGGTCAAATTTCACCCTCGACTCTCTTGGTGTCATGCCATAATAGGATAATTTATCTTTAATGGACTCATAACCTTTAGTAGAAAATACTATAAACTCACCAAAAGACAAATAGCCTGGTATAAGAGACTGTTTTCCATGTATCCCCAAATGGGTGTAGCTTGACTTGACCAATTATCTCACAATTTATAAATAAGCAATCCTATTTGGTACAATTTTTGGTAATAGAAAAGGAGAACCCTCAAATCCAAATACCCCGATCTTGGTGCAGTCACTAAGTGCATACCAACCTCCCCAATTATGGTTAATTGTTGGCTCCTCATCAAAGTCCTTGGGTCTCAAAAAATTCTTTATTTTAGGTGACAAAGTATAGGTTTAAGGATGACCAAGAAGATGAAGTATGAGCTTAACAAAGTATTCTTCAAAGCACAAGTATTGAGACCATGGGCATCTTTGATCCCACATGACTATCCACATTTGGATCAGTCTCCTTAAACCCTGTCTGTCATATTCTATGACTCTGAGATTCTCAGACCATAAATTCTTTTCCTATCCCACATACAATAACATGTGCATCAATACAAAATAATTTTTGAAATGCATTTCTTTAGAGTTACCCTTTAATCTCTCTAAACCATGAGTTATCTGATTAACCATTATAGATACATAATTGAATTAGCTAGCATCATGTGTTTCTACATCGACAACCAACACCATCGGTACCACATCCATCAGAACACTTGCTTCATACCCCATGATTTGACATATGGCATAATAAGTATACCTGAAATATTCTTGAAATTGGTCTATCTAGAAGGGAGGGTTTTCATTTTCTTGAAAAAATTTCCCTTTGTTTCCCTCTTTCTTTTTGTGGATGGGAAATCTCTATCTTTTATATGTATCTGTGAGCGTGGTGTATTCATTTGTCAGAATTGTAGGGTCAATGGGTTGGTCCAATGTTATATCTAAATCAAATACTCTGGACATGAAATCCCTTGTGATGGGTAACAATATCTGCCTAGCGGCATCCTTTGATTATTTTTGTGCTTGGGTCATAGTTTTTTATCAATGCAGTCATTAAATCTGTATTCATGAAAACATTTGGGACTGCTAATTTGCTAATGTTGTAAGTTCATGGGTTGCAAATAGGTTCTGGCTAGTTCCTCTTTCTATAGTGGTAAAGTACTATATCAAATCCCCTCATTGGTGTCCATATATCTCCTAGGCCCTCATTCTTATCTCCTAGTACATCCGATCTTACTTGTGAGGATCATTTGGATTTTGGGCCAGAATCGGGAAATTGATCCATTAGATCTTGATTTAGGTGTCTCCCCTCCTTTTTTCTGCTTTTTAGGTTTAGGTTCTTGGGAAACTTCTATTTTAGTGGTTTCCTTTTTCTATTTTTTAGCCCTAGTTTTCTTCGAAGTTCCCTCCATCATGAAGAAATGTAAAATTAATCAAAAGATTTTCTTCAAAGATAAAACTTACTTACAATCTGGGAGTTAACTCTGATCCTTTGTCTGCTCACCTGGCTCAAAGTTATCTTCGTATGCGTCGTCTAAATTTTGCACAATTCACTTCTTAAAAATCTCATGAAACGTTGCCTTGAATATATTTGTAGAACGATCATGGATGCTTTAAATTCAAATTCATGTAACATTGATGTTAATTTTGGTGTGCATTAATGTCGAGGAACTCTACCTATCACCTTGCCGTTACCTAAGTATTTTCGGTGTAACTTGCTAGTTCATCAAAACTCCTAATCCTTTCTCTGTTGTTTGCAATTTCATCGAAGTGTAAATCCTTGTCGGTATAATAAATTTTAGTTATCTCGATATGACCTTGTTTTGGTGTAAGATTGGATTTTGGCATATGCACATCCTTGCTTTGTAGAGTCCATTCGTCATACCGATATCTATTCTAAATGTTTATATATATTGGTGTAAGTTTTAGGGCTATATTCCAACAACTTTCATTTTCACTATAGCACATACTTTTGGTGTAAGATTCACATCCTTTCCCATTTTGCTTCATCACAACAAAATCACAGAGTTCGTCATAGGTTCCTGGCCAATTTTGTCGACACTTATTTACTCATAGAAACGGGGCTCACCAGTCTTTTTAGTATAGAAGTAGATTTGGGTGTAATATTCCTCCACTCTAAAATTCTTTGATCATTATATCGAAAACCCATATTTTTGGTTGTTAGACACAATATGCCACTGAGATTGGGGGGGTGAATCAGTGATTTACAAAGTTTTCCCTTTATCTATCCTATGTGTGTATACTAGTTATCAGATCTAACAAAAAATAGACTTACTGTTTAGATGGGAGACTATCACAAATGCAATCACACATGAAAGGGACATCACATAACACCAACATATAAGAGGAAAAACCAAGATGGGAAAAACCTCGGTGAGAAATGCTGCTGGAGTCTACTGCTCCAATCCAGCCTCACAATGAAACTGTGATTACAATGTTTAGGGCTCCAACCCCTGATTTAGGGCACCAACCCCTACACCGAGCTCCAACTCAGTGGTCTTCAATGAACATAATCATTTACACAAGTAATAGTCCTGTTACAAATGGATTTTGTAACTCTTCTACAAATCCCTTTACTGGTTCTCTTCTTACCAATTCACAGTCAGTTCTCTGCTCACCTCTCTACTGCAACCCTATCTCCTGATGCAACTTACCCTCTGTTTCACCTTCACTGGTTCAGTCTCTTCTTCTTCTTTACCAGTTCTCTCTCTACTGGTTCTACTCTCTACTGGTTCTGCACTCTGTCGCTTTTTCTCTCTGTTGGTTCTCTGCTACACTACTTCTCTCCACCAGTACTACACTCTGTCAGTTCTTTGCTTGCCTTCTCTACAATCTTTTGTAGTTCTTCTCTACCGGTTCTATCACTACAGATTTACTCCTTTGCTAGACTCAATGGTTGATAGCCAGTTCTCTCTCTCTCTCTCTATTGCCGGTTGAACACTTCAACCCTATTCTTTCTCATACTCAGTCTCTTCTTCTCCTACTTGGTGAGCACTTGACTGATTTCAATTTTTTAGCAGCAATACCCTCTCATTTAGTGGCAACCATCATCGATTTTGGCTTGCATATTAATAAATTGGTTTTCCCACCAAAAACCAATTCAAACTTCAGGCGGTTAGGGTTTCCTCATCGACCTCGAGGAAAACCAAATCCAATCAGATCTCATTAGATCACCTAGATTGATGAACTACAACTCGTCAATCAATCCTGTCATTGTCGTGCCTTTCAAAACATGCCTTCCATATTTAGAAATATGCTTTTAACATGTCGACGGATCTCTTGGTTGATCTCCAAGAATGGTTTCATAGTTTCCTTCACCTACCTCGATCTAGTCAAAGAGTCTGTGTTGGATCTCTATTGTCCATCTGACTTTGAGCTGCAAACCTCTGCTATGCATCCCGTGAATCACGCAGTCAACATAAATGTTGACCTGTCACCTTCTACCTCACTGCCTAACACTTTACTAACTCAACATGCCAACCTATGCATGTATGCCACTTCAACTCCACATGGCCACTTTGTCAGCATCCACCTTTGCTAGGTTTGTTATGTCGGTCTGGATGGGATCACCAACCAACTCCATTACTAGGTTCATCTACTGACTCACTAACCTGTCGGTTACACCCTAACCAGTTTGCCATCACCTTGCACTTAGCATCTCTTCCAGTGGAGCACCTTTGTCAGTTGCCAAACATATCAATCCACCACATGCTCATCTTCATCAGAAAGGAGCACATCACTTAGCCTCTTTTCTCTCTCACCAGTTCTCATACTTATCGATAGGCACCTTTAACTATTTCCATATAAGGCATCTGCATACCGGTTGCATTCTCTATTTGTAGTTGTTGTAGCCTTGTCTTCTTCATCATCAACCTGGACCATATCTCAACCGGTTTGTCAAGGTGACAAACCCATCACACTTCAATTGTTCCAGTACCTCATTATGCCTTCTCTATCGGTCCAGTGCATATCTTTGATTTCATGCACTTGAGGCATCTTCGTGATTCACTGGTAGATCTGGTGTGAGCCTTCAAACACCTACCTTTAACTCTTTTGTCTTATCTCACAAAACTATGATGCACACTTTGCATAATAGGGGATAAGCTCCACTTACCGATGGGAGTGGATCCTTGTCATCTGCATCCGAAATTGCATCATTATAGTTTCCCTGTTTGAGAAAAATATCTTCAAATAAGCACATGTGATCCAGTTGGTGCACATTCACTATCAATCATCACTTCAAATGGTGACTACATCTTTATCTTGTGGGGGTCCTGTTATTTGACATCCACACAACATATCGATGGCCTACACATACTTCTCCTCTGGTGTTGATGTGATTTAGATAAAATTCCCCCTCTTCATCACAATCAACCGACCAACATCTTGCCCTCTTATAGATGTCATCATTTACTGGTTGTTATATCATACCAGTCTCCTATCCATATCTTCCACACAAGTCAAACACTAACTTGTGTACCAGTGACTCCAATGGTCATTGTACTGAATGACATTCTCTCCCTTACTGGTGACCTACGACACTAGGTGATATCAAAGACATCACATCCGGTATGCATCAATGACAGTGTTGCACATACATCTCTTATACCAGTAGCCACCCTATACTAGTTGACATCAATGACAACCCAATTCCAACATCGATGAAGTGGCTAGACACCTACTCTGATATCACCAAAAACCCTTATATTTTATGCTTTTGGTATAGCTTATATACTGTTGCCGAAAAAGTTTTTCCTTTCGTTGTAGTTTACTCTTTCGGTATAGCATTAATGTATTTAACAAAACCACAACATTATGCTGGTAGATAGATTTTTGCTGTAGATTTGCAAGAGTCATACCAAAAAGGGCTTATCGATATAACTTACCATTTAGCCATATTGTTTCCTTTTTCCATCGGGGCTGCAGGCTATTCCGAAAAGCCATCCTTTCGTTGTAATAATTGGTGAGTTTTTCCGATACAAAATTTTCTGCATAATGAAGAATATAAGGGGTTAAGTTTGTTAATCCGGTAAAAACTCATTCACCCCCCCCTCTCAGTTTTCATTCATTGTTGTTGCCAACAGGTGTTATGGTGTTATTGTTTTTTGCTTTGTGTTTTTGTACTTTACTTTTATTCATTTGCATTAAGTGGCTTAAAGGACAGATTAAGAATGTTAAAAATTGCAGAACACTGATTCACCCCCCCTCTCAGTGTTCCTTGTTCCCAACAATTGGTATTAGATCTTTGTTCCTCGAAAGAATCGTAACAACTTGAGGAGGATCTAAGAAAGTGAGTCAATGGATTCTGGTAGTTTGAAGCAGTAGCTTGTTGTAGCACTTGAGGATCTTGATCATGCCCAAGATGATGTTCGACAAGTAAAAGAAAACCTTAAGGATGCTAAGAACTTCATTGAATCATTGAAAGATCAGTTGAACAACTCAATGGAGAAAAGAAATGAACTTGTTGATAAGCTGGAAGATAAAGAAAGTCAAAGCATTGATGGAGAAGCTCTAAATGAGAAGACAAAAGAATGTGAGAGACTTGCTAGAGCTAATATAGTCCAAAAGAATGAGATGGAATCCATTGTGATGAGATTGACAAAAGAGATTAAGGAAATGCAGAAGAATGAGGAGAATCTTGCTCAGTCCTTGAAAGACAAAACTGAAGAATGTTGCAGACTTGAGAGTGAGAATGGACAACTGAAGCTTGACCTGCAAGACTCTAGACAACATGAGGAAAATATTGAAAGACAAATCATTCTTATTAGTTATGATCTTGATGTTGCAAATAAGTACAAGGAGAAGTTTCGGGTCAGCTCAACCAAGCTTGATGAGATGCTTGCAAGTCAGAAGAATCCTAATGATACTCAAGGTCTTGGATTTGAGAAAGGTGAAAGCTCCAAAGTAGCACAACAAAAGAACAATTCAAGAAGTCCTCTGAAAAGGCAACCTAATGCTCATAAATTCAATGGTAACTATTTTGTTTGCAATAAATTTGGTCATATGGCTAGTCAATATAGGAATAGGATGATCAATAGTGGTCCATCGTTCACTGGTCAATGTTTTTAATGCAATAAGTATGGCCATAAGGCAAATGAATGCATAAGTGTGATGAACAATTTTCAAAATAGGAGAAATGTCAGATGTTATGCATGTGGTAGGTTTGGACATGTTGCTAATTAGTGCAGATTAAGAGGAAATCATATGAACTTCAGGCCTAGACAAGGAAATGTTGTTTTTCATGCTTGCAATAGATCCGGTCACATTGCTAAGTATTATAGAAGCAAAAATGTGAATAGGAGAGGTCCAAAAGATAAGAACAAGAATGTGAAGCTAGATGAGAAGGGTAAATAAAAATTTGAAAAGATCAAAGATCAGATGAAGAATACATGGGTCAATAAGAGTGGTTCAGAGGAAGGAAATGGGTCCACATCTGATTCTAGTGTTGGAACCTCATCTAGTAACTAAGCTAAGGCATCTGGATTTGGGGGAAGCTATCATGAAAATATTTCAAACCCCTTGTTTGAGATTTGTGCCTGATTCCAACAGGTTGCAGAGGTGCATGTGATAATCTCAGATGTTTTTGATGGATTTACAAAAGAGTTCGAGCAGATTTGAAGGTTCACAAAAGATCTTTGTGTAATGCAAAGTATACATAAGTATTAGGGTTAAGTGCATTTATTATACCTAAAATTTAGGTAAGTGAAGGATAAAAAGTGAATTAACCTATTCATTTTTCACTTTGCATTCAAAGTGAAAGAGAAGAGGAGCGTAGTGAAGAAAAATCTTGTGAAAAGAATATTTGTCATGTGATCTTGCATCCGGTTGAAAGGCATTTAACAGTGAAACCCCTTTCAGTTGAAGTTTGAAATTGATAAGATGGCTGCATCTAGTATTGCGACCCCTTTAGTTGTTTAAATCACTGAGCGTGAATGACCAAACTTCAAATCATCCATTCATTTTGATGGAGGATGATCCCAAGTGTGCATTTTCATTGGTGCCCTATGGAGTATTACACATTGAAGATATTAGGGTATACACGCACTATCCCATTGAGGAATTGGGAAGCTCAAAAATGTTGAATCTATATAATAATCAACTATCCGATAAGAGTTTGACGTTGAAACTATAATTTCAAGGATTAACAGACAAGGGTTTTGCGCAATTTGTTAGGTTTCCAATGTACTATGTATAGGAATGGATCTGGTTCATATTGAGTTGAGTACACGATAAATTCATATGGTTAGACAAGCCCCATAAGATCACCAAGACAATTATTCAAGTTGTTACAAGATTATGTGCATCCAGTGAGCTTCCATCTCTGAAGGCTGTAAAGAATGACATTGTGACTAATGCAACCAGGTCAAAATTTGATAAACGGGCGATGACAATTAACGACATCCTGAAGCATGATATTAGGTTTGCATCAATGGTCATTGGCTGTTAGATCTATTATTCTAGCAAAGAAAATTCTATTTCTGGTACTTCCATATATGTTTCCTATGAAATAATGAGAGAAAACAAGAAGTATGATCTTTAAGAGTTGCTCCAGAGTGAGCTTATTAAGAATATAAAGAAGATTAAGGAAACTAAGAAGCATCCATTCAAATATGGAACCCTGATTCTATGCATATTTTTCTACTTGATGAATGAGATTCCGAGTGTTGGGTAGGTACAATGGGCCTTTGACAATTCGGTAGGAGTTCAAATCTAGGAATATTTATACAATTACAATGACTCTAAGGTCTAGAATAAGAATCTATGGGGTTATTTCAAAAACTTTAGAAGGAAATGCATGAGAGGGAAAAAATCTCTAAGATCATTATGGAGAAATATCAAGACACCATCTATTTTATGGTAGACATAGATCAGTGTTTGATGGAAGCAGTAGAGCCCCAAACGGTATGGATTATACCTATGGGTTATGAGGTTGAAGAACATATTTTGGAACTGTATGCACAATATTTGTTGAGTAAATTGGTGGATCCTAATGAGGAAAGGTTTGGGACATACAAAGAAAAGAGCTTAAAATTGCATCAACAGTTCAAGAAACCGGTGATCCAAAATAAGGTGAGGAAGGAGGTAGAGGCCCTTGCAGAGAGCACATGGATATAAAAGGAAGCAGTTTAGAAAGCTAGAGAGGAGAATATTATCTCTGAGGAGAAGAATGTGAAGAAGGAAACTAAACCAGAAGCATCTAAGCCTAAGCCAAGGCAATCTAGAAGCATAACTCCCTCCTCTAGTCCTGCAAAGCCTACAAGCAAGCTCAAATCTTCAGTCAAACTATCCGGTAGTGAGAAGAAGTGGAAAGAAGTAAAATTTGTGACTATAGATGATGAAGAAATTGAATTAGATGAACCTATAAAGGAGGTGAAGGTTAGAGCTGCTAAAGCCACTAAAGTTGCAAAAGAGAAACCATCTAGTGGAGCCAAATTTGGTAAGAAATCTAAGCCATCTAAACTTGATGAGGTATTGAAGAAAGGTAATATTGAAGTTAAGCCTCCTATGTCTTTGAGTGAGATTGTTAATGAGGTTGTGAAGAATGTAATCTGAAGCCATTAACAAAATGGTATGAAATTTTTGATGAATCTGACAAAAGGACATTAGAAGAAGCAACTATAGAGTACTTGAATGTATATAGTAAAGCTTTGATTGAACTAATGAGAGTCATACCCAAGAGCTTGTATGAAATTTTGGATGCTACGAGACAAACAACAAATAAGGAAGATGAGAGACTGAAAGAATATGTATTAGTTAATCTATGTTTAGTTATTTCTAAAGAGGATATAGATAGATTACTTAAGTTAGCAAAGAATGAGTTCAGAAGTAAGCACAAAGTAATTAAAATAATGTTAGGGAAAATTAATGAAGTTGCAAAGGCAACTGAGAAAATTTTGACCAAAATTTTGTTAGCTAACCAGTATCAAGTTAATCAAGCAAAAGGACAAGAATAATATCATCTCGGAGAGAAGAACATGGCATCATAGGTTAATCCAGAAACTATGTAGACAATGGATGATACTTCTATCCCAAAAGTTAAGACTGTTGAGCAAGTAGAGGTTAATGTTGAGGGAGAAGATGATGCAGGAAAAGTAAATGAAGGAAAGGACAAGGTTGAGAATCCTTTGGTTGTTGCAGTTAGCCCTCTGGTTCCTGAGAAGAATGTAGAAAAAAGAAAAGGTGGAGGTTAAGGTTGAAGTTAAGACTGAGGAAAAAGACATTGTAGAGACAATGAAGGGAAATCAAGTCATTGATGATCATGAGTCTATTCAAGGTCTGATTAACCTCTCTTATCTGTCTCCAATTCAAAAGATTCAACTTGCATCATTTACACGAGTGAAATCCAGTGAGTATCTTTTGAAGCCTCATACAAAGGATAGTATGTTACTAACCCTAACAACTAGTGTTTTTGAAAAGCTAGTGCCCTTATTTTAAAAGGATACTTCAGACACTTCATCTAGACAGTTAAAAAGTTTGATCAATTTTGTAGATAAACATTTTGAGTCTTTTGAAAAGTCTGCTGAGGAGAAGGTTTGAGATGAATTCAATGCAAAGAGGCTCTGAAATTTGAAAAATATGATTGCCAAAGACATAATCACTTTAGATGCATGTGTGAAGATCATGAAGGATGCATTGTCCAAAGGTGGGAACTTATACAAATCATGCTTATCTCAGTCCAAGTTCACTGCAGAGATTGAGAAGAAGTCTAAGGTGCACAAGGATAAGCTTGAACACATATCTCAGTCGGTTGATCCTCTATTAGTATCATTGAGCATTCATTAAAATGAGGTAATATCATTACTTGAGAAAATCATAAGTCTGAGCCATGACTGAGAGAGAATAATTGGTAGAGTTGGAGAAATTAGGAGTCTCATTACTTCTAAGATGGACATAATGTTGAGTACTCTTAAAGATACTCAAGATGCTTTGGCCAACAATGTTCTGGAAGATGTGAACAAAACAAAAGTGCAAGCTTACTTGTTCAGTGGATTCATAATGGTGTTGGAGTATTTGCAGAAGGGTTGGGACAACCACTTGGACACATTGAAGAATTATTATGCAGACCTCTTCAAATTTTGGTGAGTGTATAAGGACTATGTGTACATATGTAAATACTATTTTTGGCTTAAATTTTTGATTTCGGGAACCCTACATTTTCCATTGATGTCAAAGGGGGAGAATAGATAAGTGAAAAGTGTTGATCTTAGGGGGAGTTGTTGATTTTGGGTTGTTTTTTGGAGCCCAATAGTCAAATTTTTGGTTGCAATGTATATATCTTAGTTTTGGTTAGACGCTTAAGTAATTTTTCACTAAGTATTGCCATCTATGTCAAAGGGGGAGATTGTTGGCAAGATACATTGCATTGTTGTTCAGATGTTGTCATTAATGGCAACTAGAGTCAAATATACAATCCACAATTCATAATTCATTCATACCAGAAGATTGATTGAGGTTCGGTGAGGTCCGATGAGAAGGACAAGAAATCTGATAGAGCGTACAGTGTTTTGATTGGTAATTCATTTATGTTGAGTATTTTGTGTTGCATATCTCAGAGATGAATTATGGACGTGTAATATGCCTTATTCCAGGTTTATGGCCTCTATTGTTGAGTCGTGTGTAAATTGGAAGATCCGGTAGACTGGTTTTTTAGTAGAATAGTGCTTATCAGCATTAGTGTGAAGATTCATTGTGTGGATCGTGCAGAGTGATTTTGGCAATTGTTTGTGTGTTTGAGGTTAGTGAGACGACATGTGGGAAGTGTGTGGATAATTTATTTTTGTCTATATGATTGTTTTGGATTGGATTGAGCCGACTTGGGCAACACATTTCATTTGCATGTTATGTGTTTTTGGGTCGACATGATGAAGACCTAAAATGTTGATGCGGATCATTTTTTATATCAATGATTATCTGTGTTATGTGTATCGGATATTGTGTGCAGTTTCACTTGCGCAATTGTAAGATTTGGAGCTCTGGAATACAACAAAATATCTGAACAGAGCAGTGTTGCAGAAGAGAGTCTTTTGTGTTTAACCAGAACTATTTCTAGCATTTGTAGATGTTGTTTATCAGTTCAGACATTCCAATTATTATTTGTAATCATTTGTAAGGCAGTAAGCCTTCAGGGTTGTAGCCCTTATTGAAATTTGAGCAGTGAGCTATAGGTAGTGTGCTTGAATGCATGTGCATTCCTCTCATGTAATATTATTATACTTCTAACAAGGTATATGAATATTGTGGGTCTCAATCCCATCGTGGTTTTTCCCTTAATCGAGTTTCCACGTAAAAATCATGTTGTTATGGTGTTATTGCTATTTGCTTTGTATTTCTGCACTTTACTTTTATTCATTTGCATTAAGTGGCTTAAAGAACATATTAAGAATGTTAAAAATTGTAGAACACTGATTCAAACCCCCCCCCTCTTAGTGTTCCTTCTTTCCAACAAGTACAAAGATATGTTACCTTTTAATGTTTTAGATGTGTAAAGATTTGTTATATAGCTACTATATGTCTGGAAAAGGGAACAAGACAAAAGTTTAAGGAAAACAAGGTAAAGTTCAATAAGAAAGCCTATTATGTTAAGGATGATGCTATCATTTCAGGTGATGAATCAGACTATGAGGAAGGTGATTGTTTATTTGTGGTAGAAAAGGATGTTCCTAGGTTTGATATTTCTAAGACTGTCGCTAATGCATTTCATGCTAGAAGAAACATGAATGAATGGTTGATTGATAGTGGATACTCAAATCATATGACTGGTGATAAGAGTAAGTTCATAAAGCTTGAAAAATATGATGGAGGTTCTGTTAGGTTTGGAGATGATCAAACAACACAAATTGTTGGGATTGGTTCAATTACTTTTGATAAAAATAATAACACTGACAATGTTTACTATGTGAAGGGTTTGCATCATAATCTTTTGAGTGTTGAATAGATGTGCAAAAATGGATATAATGTTGTTTTTCAGGATGATGGATGCGAGATCCAGAAGGAGTCCGGAACAATTATTGGAGTTGGAAGAAGGACAAATGGGAATATGTATGAGTTGGAAGGAACTACAAGACACTGTTTAATACCACAACTTGATGACAACTGGCTATGGCACCAAAGGATGTATCATATAAACTTTGACAACTTGGTCTAGATTAGTTCAAGGAGTGCAGTGAGAGACATACCAAAACTGACTAAACTAGGGAATAACATTTGCAGAGAATGTCAAGTAGGAAAGTGGACAAAGAGCACATTCAGAAGAAAAGAGTACTCATCCATTGAATTTTTGAAGTTGGTTCACACAGATCTGTTAGTCCCAACTGGTGCTGAAAGGGGAGGGGTGAATCAACACAATCAAATTTTAACAATTTAACTTTTAACTTAAATCTGCATTCATCTAAAATCCAACAATATACTTAATCATTGAAGTAAAATATGCAAGCATGAAAAGTTGATAGTGACACCAAGAAGTTATCTCGTGCAAACCCAAATGGGAGAAAACCACGGTGTAAGTAGGAACTCACAAAATTTGTACTCTTCTGAATTATGCCCGATTAAGAGCCATCCATGTTAGGAGACTACAAAGACACTGTTAGGTGCCACCCAGTTAAGGGATTTTGTTCAAGGCTGGTAAGTGCCTTTACCCTATTAAGAGTAGCTTGGTTAAAGGACTTAGAACATCAATTAAGATGTCACCCAGTTAAGGGATTTTACAATAGGGATCTGTTAAAGTCCACCCAGTTAAGGGATTTATGTTGCAGTGGTTAGAAAGCAACAAATGGATGATTTGCTGAATTAGCTACTGATAGCTTGATCGGATGTCAATATGCATCACACTCAATACACACCAGTTGTGTCTTCTCTACACAATACCGATTTCTTCTTACACCTTTGACTCTTCACTCAACCGGTCACCTATCCCTCGACACTGCACTCTGTCAGTCCTCTGACCTTCGGATTTGTACTCTATCGATCCTCTATCCTTCAGCTCTGCACTTAGCCGATCCTTTTTCCTTTGGCTCTGTACTTAGCCGGTCCTATGTCCTTCGGCTCTATACTTAGTCGATCTACCTAAAACAAACTCTACTGTGCTAACACCTCTTAGCACTTACTCTCTCTCTGCTCTTCACCTTGGATCGCCTTCAACAAGATTTCCTTGTTTCAAATTTCACGATCAAAAAAATACTGAATGGAATCAAGAACACTTTATACAATTTCTGTCGACACTTTCAAGCATTCCCTCAATCAAAGCAATCATGAATTTGGGAAGATTTCAAATTCAAAGTTTCCCTCTCTTTCTCTGTGCACCTTACAACAATTCTACCAAGTGTTCAACAACTTTTGCCACCACATCTCCCAAAGATAGAAACTTCTGAGTTGTGTTCAGTCAAATAAGTGTGAACTAAAAAATCCACATGCAATCATGCTTGTCTGCATGACAACTATAAGTTGACCTTACCAACATGTGATTTGGTGTAGGCACAAGCTCACCAACTCATCCTTTGCCACCACAACTGAATAACCGATCACCGCTCCAAGATTTATGGTGATTACCTATCTATCATACCAGTGTACTGGTATGCCACTGCACTTCTATATTACTGGTTCATCCTTTAATTGCCAATTTATTGTGCTAGCATCAAGTCTCTTCCCCTGTTTGCCAATGAGTTACCGGTTTGCATACAACTTCAAGTTTTCTTGCTTGAGTCACCTTTTGTGACTTCATCATCATCAAAGTGACCGATCTTCCTGAATGATAGACCAATTGGCTTAGTCTATCTTTCCTTGAGCTAATTGAACTTTTGATCATTCAATACCAATGTTGTTTCCATGTATTTTAAGTCATCAATTTTTCTTACTGAAACAACACCACTCTACCTATACCACTTCACTGGTTAGTATCTTCACCAGTAAGTGTTGGACATCAATGACAAATCGTAGCACATACACCGATTCTCTAGATTGACCAGTTTTGACAATGCCGCCAATCTCCCCCTTTGGCATTGATGGCAAACACTTCAAAATATGGCTAATTAGTTGCATGTTCCTTCATCTCTGTACTAGTCCAGTCATTACTTCTGCCCTGAGTAATGAATATCTTCCCCTGTCATTGGTCATACTCTGATACAACAACTTCAGCTCAATCACTACCTGCCAATGCTCAAGCACTCTAATCATATCTCCCCCTTTGAAAACAATGTCAAAGAGTCCTTTTTGAACACTTACAAGTCTGCTCCCCTAACCAGAGTAGTCCACACTCATCAATCTAGTCGTTTCTAAAAGAAAACTTGAAATCATATCAGATTGATGTAGAACCCATTTTGCTTACTTTACTGAATGGAGGGGCATAACCCCCAAGTTACCTCTGAGATAGTCAAAGGTGTCCTTCTGTAGTGGCTTGGTGAAGATATCAACCACCTACTCTTTTGTTGGTATGTACTCCAACATCACTTCCTTTTATTGAACTTGTTCCCTTAGATAGTGATATTTGATGGATATATGCTTCGTTTTGGAGTACCGGTCCAACCACGTTTTCTTGTATTCCTTCCAGCAGTTGCTTGATCCAAACTATCTATGTGCAGTTGATTGCAGCAGCAACATACTCAACCTCAACTATGGATTGAGATATGCAGTTTTATTTCTTACTTGTCCAAGATACAATCCTCTCTCTAAGAAAGAATGCACCTCCACTAGTGCTCTTCCTGTCATCGATGTTTCTAGCCCAATCTAAATTAGTGAATACACTTAAACTGAAGTCTCCCTTGTGTGGATACTAGAGACCATACTCATTAGTCCCCTTTAGGTATCTAAATATTCTTTTGATTGCCATCATGTGAGTCTCTTTCGGATTTGCAAAAAATATGGCAACCAAGCCAACAACTTGTGCTATGTCCTGTCTGCTATGTACTGCATATTGTAACTTACCGATTATGGACTAGTAAAGTGTCTCATTCACTTCTTCAGCCTCATCATATTTAGATAGCTTGTAATCTGTAACCATTGGAGTTCCAACAGGTTTGGAATCTTCCATTCCAAAATTTTTTAGAATTTCCCTTATGTACTTAGTCTAACTGATAAAGATGCCATTCTTTAATTGAGAGACTTGCAGGCCAACAAAAAACTTTATCTCGCCAATCATGGACATCTCAAATTCTTGCTGCATTTGTTCTGCAAAGCTTATATACTCATCTCATCATCTCCCCCAAAGATGATGTCATCTACAAAGATCTCAACAATTAGGTGTTTTCCTTCAGCTCCACTCTTTAGATATAGGTTACGGTTATCACTAGTTCTTTTGAACCCTATTCTTAGCAGATATGAGTGTAACCTTTCATACCAAGCTCTAGGTGCTTGTTTCAGTCCATACAGAGCCTTCTACAACCTGCATACCATATTCCTCCCATCTTCAGATGCAAACCCTTTTGGTTTCTCTATGTATACTTCTTCCTCTAACACCCCATTTAAGAATGTCGATTTGACATCCATTTGGTATACAATTTCACCATTTGTCATTGATAAGTAGCATAGGCCAGCAAAATTCTGACCCCTTCCAGCCTGGCCACCAATGTGAAGGTTTCTCCATAGTCCAAACCTTCTTCTTGAGCATAGCCCTTACAGACCAATCTTGCTTTGTTTCTTATCACTTTACCAGTTTCATCTATTTTGTTTCTCAACACCCACTTGGTGCCTATTACATTTTTGTTTCTCGGTCTAGGCACCAGAGTCCATGTATCATTTTTCTCAGTTTGCTCCAGTTCTTCTTCCATGGCTTTGACCCAATCATCATCTTTTAGAGCCTCCTTTGTTGTTTTGGGCTAAAAAGTGGAGAGCATACACCCATTCTCTCTTGCTCTTCTTCTGGTTAGAACTCCTGAATCCTTGTCACCGATGATATTTTCTGCAGAGTGATTATTTCTGACATATTTGGCCAATACCGGTTCACTCCTAGGAGATTCTTCTACCGGTTGTGCAGGTTCTACTTCACAAGCTTCTTCATTAGCCACTTCAATAGGATCTTCTTTAGTAGGTTCCACCGGTACATTTTACTCAAACCCTTTATAGTCCTCTGGTTTGCTCTTACTGTTCTGTTAATTTTTCTCAGAGTACTCATCTACTCTGACATTTGCACTTTCCACAATCTTACCGGTCCGTTTGTTTAAACACCGGTATGCCTTGCTCTTTGTTGAGTAACCTAAGAAGGTTCCTTCATCACTCTTGGGATCAAATTTTCCAATGCACTCATCGCTCTTGATATAACACCTGCTTCCAAATACTTTGAAATAAAAAAAAATTTAGGTGAGTATCCACTCCATAATTCATAGGGAGTTTTATTTGTCCTTTTCTTTACTTGTATCCAGTTCAAAGTGTATACAACAGTGCTTATTGCTTCTCTCGAGAAGATATGTGGGATGTCCTTTTTTATCATCAGAGTCCTTGCACAATTGATAAGAGTTTTGTTTCTTCTTTCAACAGCTCCATTATGCTGAGGTGTTCTAGGTGCAGACATTTGTCTCATAATCCCCTATTCCTCAGAGTAATTCATGAACTATTGAGAGGTGAACTCTCCTCCTCTATCTGATCTCAGACACTTCAGATTATTACCAGTTCCTCTTTCTACGCGAGCCTTAAACACCTTAAACATGTGAAAGGCTTTAGATTTTTCCTTCAAGAATACAACCCACATCATTCTTGAGAAGTCATCCATGAACAACATAAAATAACGATCTCCATAGAAACTCTTGGTTCTCATGGGACCGCACAGGTCTATGTGAACTAAGTCCAACACATTTTTCAGATGAGAAAGTTTTACTGCTGAAACTAGATCTAGTCAACTTTCCTAGTTGACACTCTTTGCACATAGCATTTTCAAGTTTTACTATGTCAGGCATACCTCTGACAGATTTTGCCTTACTGACTTTTGCTATGCTATCAAAGTTAACATGACACAATCTTTTATGCCACAACCAACTATCTTCAACTTTAGCCACTAGACAATTACTTATGGTGTTATCTAGATGAAAAATATTGCCTCTTGACTATTTACTAGTGGCAATCAGACTTCCTGATTTGTCATTTATTTTATATATTCCTTCATTGAACTCTAACCGGTAACCCTTATTGTTAAGTTGTGCAACACTTAACAAACTATATTTTAATCCTTCTACCCAATAGATATCATCACAATTTGTTTTATCATTCAAGGCTATAGAACCCTTACCTTTTAATGCACAAGGGGCATCATTTCCAAATCTCACAGTTCCTCCATTGTTGTCCTCAATGTTGAGGAATTTGATCCTATCACCGGTCATGTGGTGAGTGCAACCACTATTGATCACCCATTCTCCACACCAGTTTGTGCTAGAAATCAATGCCATATCTCCATCCTCTATGTTGTCCTCCTTGACAACCAAAAATGCAATGCCATCTCCATTAGATCCCTCTAATTCTTCATCAGTAACTCCTTCTGCAAGATAACATTCCTTCTTGCTCTTGTCCCTGTAGCTTTTGAAATTATCCTTCCCATCTCTATCATTGTTAGGACATCTTGAAGCAATATGACCTATCTTATTATAGGAGAAGCACTTTAAGGGTAGTTTACCTTTGTATTTTCCTTTACCTCTTGGCAATATTCTTGCCAATAGAGCTTCAATTTCATCTTGCTTCTATTCCTCAGATAGCAGATTGTCATTTTCATGGGAATGACCAGTTCTGGTAGTAGAACTACTACAAGTTTCTTTCCTTCTCCTTGTTGGTGCATGCATCATGGATGCTTTGAAAGCAACATCAATCTTTGGTACGTTGTTGTCATAATTGCTCAACTCAAAAGCAATCAACTTACCGATCAGCGAGTCAAGATTTACATTGACTATTTCCATGGATCTGAGTTCCTGGATAGCAGAGACCCTTATTGCATATTGTGGTAGCAAGGTTCTCAGGATTTTTCTAACCACATCCTCCTCCTCAAGCTTTCCTCCAAAACTTTTAATGGATTTTACTACATCCTTTATCCTCTTGCTATACTGCTCTATGTTTTCTCCTTCCTGCATCCTCATCTCATCATATTTTCCTCTCAGGCAGTCTACTTTGGCCTTTTGAACATGGGGATCTCCCCCATAGATTGTCTTCAGCTGATTCCATATCTAAAAAGTTATTTTCAAATCTTGTACCTCAACAAATTCATTATTTGAAAGTGTGCAAACAATCAGATCCATAATATCAGTATTATCTTGCCTTTCCTTGATCTGGTCCGGAGTAAGAGTTCTTGAAGGTTCATTGTACACTATGATCACATGATTCTAGTAGTGTGCATCTAGGGATCTTAAATAGAGTTTCATTCTTCCACACCATAAGGTGTAGTTCTCCTTAGAGAACTTAGGACCCTCCTTACGCATCATCTTGGTTCTCTCCCTAAGTCGATTAAGCTTCTTCTTAGTCTAGGGACCTGAAGCTCTGATACCAATTATTAGTCCCAACTGGTGTTGAGAGGGGGGGGTGAATCAACACTTAATCAAATTTTCACAATTTAACTTTTAACTTAAATCTGCATTCATCTAAAATCCAACAAGATCTATGTTGTCCAACCAGAATAAGGAACTTGCAAGGTTAGACTATTCTAGGATGACGGGTTGCATTCTTAAGAGAAAAGTTTGAGGTATTAGAGAAATTCAAGATTTTCAAGGCAAAAGTTGAGAAAGAGGTTGATAGGAAAATCAAGTGTTTAAGATCTAACAGAGGTGAAGAATTTATTTATGATGAATTCAATGATTTTTGTGAGAAAAATGACATTAGAAGATGGTTATCTGCCCCTCAGACACCACAATAGAATGGTGTAGTGGAAAGAATGAACCAAACTATACAAGAGGCAGCTATAACTATGATGAAAGTAGCAAATCTATTGGAAATTTACTAGAGAGAAGCAGTACACACAACAACATGCACTCTTAACATAATTTTGTACTGGCAAAAATATGGGAAGACATCCTATAACTTTGGCATGGTAGAACTCCGACAGTGAAATATTTCAAAGTATTTGGAATCAAAGTGCTATATCCGAAGAGATGAGAATAATATTGGAAATTTTGACAATAGAGAAGACAAAGGCATATTCTTAAGCTATTCAACAAAGAGAAAGGCATACTGGTGTTACAACAAAAGGCTAAATAAGATTGTTGAAAGTGCAAATGTGAAGGTTGATGAAAGTAATTCAAAAAACTCAGAAATAGTGGCATGATATGAATCTAATGAGTCCAGAGAAAAGAAAAAAGAAGAAGAAATCAGAAGTGAAGAGAAGAATGATCAAGATGCTCCGACATCTACATCCAAGACTCCAAGGTATGTTCGGAAGAATTATTCAGAGGATCAGCTTATTGGAGATAAGAGCAAAGGTATCATCTCAAGAAGCAAAGTAGCTCAAGAACAAGTTTTGTTATGCTTACTATCTGAAAATAAGCCAAAAACAATATAAGAATCTTGTAATGAAGAGAATTAGATGAAGGCAATGAGAAAAGGGCTAGATCAGATTGAGAAAATTCAAACATGGGAGTTAGTCAACAGACCAGAAGACAAAAATGTAATTGAAATTAAATGGGTATTCTAGAACAAGCTGGATGAAGATGGAAAGGTTGTAAGAAATAAGGCAAGGTTGGTTTGCAAAGGCTATACTCAAATTGAATGCATTGGCTTTGATGATACTTATGCCCTAGTTTCTTAGATGGAGACAATCTAGATCTTCTTAGTGTTTGCAGGATTTAAGAACTTCAAAGTCTATCAGATGGATTTAAAATCAACATTCTTGAATGGAGAATTGAAAGAAGAGGTTTATATTGAACAAATAGAAAGTTTCAGGTTGAAATATGATCCAAAAATTATTTGCAGATTGAAAAAGGCTCTGTATGGACTAAAGAAAGGCCCTAGAGCCTAGTATGGAAGACTAGACAAGTATCTAACTGATTAAGGATTTCAAAAAGGTTCAGCTGACAATAATTTATACTTCAAGACCGACTCAAGTAAAATCCTAATTGTTGTAGTATATGTTGATGATATAATTTTTGGAGGAAATGAAAGTATGTGCAGAAGATTTGCTAATGAGATGGGTGATCCCACAATATTGGGTTACACTTTTTGGCCTAACTTGACACAAAAATCAACATTTTGCATTAGATCTTTACTTTATAAAACCTATAATAGATAAACCATTAAGAATTTGAAGATGAAGTAAACTACTAATTTGTGAGATTTTTCATATAGATTCTAAATATATATTTTTTAAAATAATTAGAAAATAATTTTCCATATTGTTTTTTATTACGGCAAAAATAGGTTTTGAAGGGATCCTGAAACCAATTACAAAAGATCCTTAAAAGATAATAGCATTAAGAAACATGAAAAGACATTCTGCCAAAAAACCAACACAGTTATGGGCATAAATCAGCATAAAAGCCCAACAAAACCAGCAACATCCAACCATAACAGAAAAAAGACAAAAGACAAATTACTTAATGTTTTTTAGGGCATTAGCCAAATTTCCACTAATCCCTTGCAAATCTTTAATATTATCCCTAAGCTTAGGGATATTCTTGGAAGAGGCCACATCAACTTTTTTCATGCTCGCCCTTGTTCTTTTTGCTGCACCACCAGGAGCACTTTCCACTGTCCCTGCCTCAATAGCATCCTCATCAATATCTAGGTCCACAACAAGTTTGGAGGTACTGGAGCCATCAAGGAACTTGATAATTTCCTCTAAATTCTTATTCATAGAGGTAAGGATATCCAAAATCATTACCAAAAAGTTTTTCATAGCTATTTTTCCTTCCTCCAGTTTACTAATCTGAGCTTCCAGCTTCTCCACTTTTTCCCCCATACCCTTTTTCCACAACTCTTGGTTCATTTCAACTTTCTTTCCTTTCTCTTCCTATCGCTTATCAATTTTTTCCAGATTCTTGATTCCTTCATAAACCCCCCCTTCAAAACCCATTCGAGCCTTGGACTGGTTTTTGAGTTTATCCAAAATCATCCCCTCTCCAAATTTATCTTGATCCCTGCTCAAATTCTCCTTGTCCTTGTCCTTCTCAATTTCCATTTCCCTTTCCTCATTAATCTTATTGTCCTGCTCCTCCATTGGCTGGCTGTTGACATTACCTATACTCACACCGTGGGTAGGACTATTCTGATCAGAAACATCCTCAGCTCCTCCTTCCTCTTCCCTCACTTCCTCTTCTTTCCAGCTCTCCTCTCCTTCGGACTCATTAGTCTCCATCTTGCTTCCTGTGAAGTGTATACCTGCAGCTGCAACACAAAACACTCAATAGATCATTACAAGCATGGTTAATGAATTTAAAGAAAAGAGAGATAAAACCATAGCTAAGCGATCTATCGCCTCCTAGTAAATGCGAGTATGAATTTTGCTCTCGGATCTAGTTAGGCAAATTCTAGTGACTTGACTACACCTAGATGGAGGATTTAAATGATAAATGATGTATTTAAGCTAGCAATTATAATGATTCCATGGTTATTCTAGAAAATATGCTAAAATGACGCAATTAAGCTATGATAATAATGCTCAAATGATAAACTAAACTTGCATAGCTCCGACACATTCTTTACTAATATACCTTTAAATGATCAAAGGCATTTTGTCTTCGTTCATGGATCAATTCTAACTCTTGTAATATAGATACTCGTTGTTCTTCATCTAGGATGAGACCTTTTAATGATACTCATAGAGAAGGTATCTCTACTTCTATTGGTAGTATTGCTTTGGATCCATAAACAAGAGAGAAAGGTGTGGCACCTGTTGGTGTGTGAATACTGTTACGGTAAGCCCATAGAGTAGGGTTTAATTGAATATGCCAATCTTTTCCAGCATCATTCACTGTCTTTTTGAGAATTTTCAGAATAGTTTTGTTTGATGTTTCTACTTGCCCATTCCCTTGTGGATAGTAGGGTGTGGAGAATCTGTGTTGAATCTTGAATTTCTCACATAGTTCTTGTACATCTTGATTCTTGAATGGTCGCCCATTATTAGTGATAATGGTCATGGATATTTCGTAGTGACAGATGATATAATTCAAGATAAATGCAGCAATTTGTTTTCCTGTGATATTTATGAGAGGTAATGCCTCAATCCATTTTGTAAAATATTTTGTAGCTACAAGGATGAATTTGTGACCATTAGATGAAGAAGGATTTATCTTTCCTATGAGATCAAGACCCCAATGGCAGAAAGGCCAAGATGTTTCCAAAGCATGAAGTTCTTGTAAAGAATCACATGTTGTGGCAGTAAAAAGGAATTTTAGATATCTGAAAGGCACAAAAGAGTTTGGTTTTTGGTATCCCAAGAACTCTGACTTTACCCTGATAGCTTATACAGATGTAGAATGGGTCGGAAGTGTTGATGACAAAAAAAGTACTAGTGGAGGAGCGTTCTTTCTTGGCTTCCGATTGGTTGCTTGGCCAAGTAAGAACCAAGACTCTGTGTTCCTATCTACAACTGAAGTAAAATATATTGTAACGTACTCATGTTGCACACAGATCTTATGGATGAAGCAAACTTTGAAGGACATCGATGTAAATTTTGATGACCCTATCTCCATCATGTGTGATAATACCAGTGAAATAAATATTTCAAAGAATCCGGTACAACATTTCAGAACAAAACATATATCTATTCGGTGCCATTTCTTGAGGGAAAAAGTGTTGGACAATGAAGTCAAACTTGAGTATGTACCTAAAAAGGAGCAGATTGCAGATATCTTTACTAAGGCATTGTGTAAGGATACTTTTGAGTATCTTCGACAGTTTTTAAGGGTATTACCCCTTTCTAGTTTGAACTAGTATGCATTTTGATGTGCATTGGTCCAATGAGCATCTTGCATATTTTTATCTGTACTGATGCTTGGGTGATTCCTCTTAGGGGGAGCAAGAGTGAGTTTCATATGGGGAGTTTTTCCTGCCTTGTCATTGTTGTCAAAGGGGGAGAGAAAGTATGCTTATATGTTGAGTTGTTGTTGGTGGTGGATGTTTGCATCAACGACAAATGGTGAGATTGTTAGAATTACGCTATATGTTGTCATTGATGTCAAACCGTGTAGTGTGGATTAGGTTTGGATGTGGTATGTTGAGCAACAATGTTTGTATGAGATGTTGTTGGGTGTTTGGATATTTTTTGGATGTCATGGCTTTTCAAAAGATGCGTTGCTCATACTACTAAGTGCTATTTTTGGGTTTGGATTGATTCGAAAGTCGAGGTTTTTGGTCCAAAAGATGAAGTTGTGTAACGACAGTTGTATAGCATGTGGATAATGTTTTGGGTCTGACTTTGGTGATGTATGCAACATGTTGATGTGTTCGATAAGGAACATTGTGATTTGGTCCACTTCTCATTTCTTCCCACCACCAAAATATTTAGTGTTGACCTATTTTAGATTTCTATCTTTGCCGAATTAGAGATTATGTTTTTCCGAAGACAATATATGTAGGAGTATGATTTGGATGAGTTAGTATGGCTTTTTTGTTGTTGAAGACATGGAAGATTGAAAGAATCTAGTTGATATCCAAGTATTGTGTTGCGGATTGCTACTGAAAATAGTTCCAATAGAGATGATTGCATTTTAGTGGTGTATTCTCTTTTATCTTTCTCTCTTCGGTAGTGAGCCTTTTTCTGGGTAGTGAGACCTTCGATAATGAGCCTTTCTGGGTAGTGAGCCCACTTGCAGTGAGCATCTTGGCAATGAGCCATCATTTGTAAAAATCACCTTAATGATGTTTTTATATTGTGAATTAGCATTCTCTATGGTTTTTCCCTTCTTGGGCTTTCCACGTAAATTATAGTGTTCTCTGTGTCTGATATGTTGTGTGCATATGCTTTCATGCTTTATCTGTTTTGATTAATTCTGCTAGTTGTTTCGGATCTATGAATGAAAGTTCGAAGAAATTTTTTATTGTCAACTGATTCACCCCCCTTCTCAGTTGCCTGGATATTCAACAAAACCTACTCATTTTTCCTTCTAAGAGTGATTTTTATTAGTAGGCATAAATTTTGCCTCAATAGTTAATTTTCACAAACAAATAGACAATAGAAAGTTGGTGATGAGAACTTTGTAGCCATTCTAGTTTTAATCATATTTTCTTCTTCTAATTTTATAGCAATTACAAGTTGAAGTCATTTGTCACTCACATATTGGATAGGCCATAACTCTCACCTTGAATCTTCATTTTTTGGAAACATATAGGTGTTGGAAAATTGTTGAAGAGATCTACACAACTATACATATTTTTTTCTAGATTTTGTATAGTATTTTGAGTTTGTATTAAAAATTGTTATTATAGCCATTTTTTAGGCCCTAAAATTTATAATATGGTATAAACATTGCAAACACACTAAGTATAAAGTGCCAAAATTGTGATAGTTTTTGGGGGTTGATTCCAAAACTAGTGAAAAGGGGGAGGTTATTATGTGCCTTATTTCTAAAATTTTGTGCTATTTTTTGCACAACAACTAATACTACTATACTATTTATTTCTACTCTAAAATGGATTTATTAATAGTTCATATTCTCACACCATGTAACTACTTTGAATGAAAGTCCAAAACTATAATTTATCTTAAAAAAATAAGGGTTGCATAGGGTTACAATGGGAGGGTTATTTTCATCATACAACAATGTGTAATGTATAAATTCATACGACTATATACAAAATAACACCTCAAAATATATGCATAGCCAAAAAATTGCCTCAAAAAATTTGACCTCCAATTTTCATGAATGGATAGGTGTTCATAGGGTTTTTGGTCTTTTTTGACACGAAGGTGAGGTTGGTTAAGGTTATGAGGCACCAAATTTTTTCTCCAAGACTAAACATCTTAAAAGTTAGATAAAGAATCACAAATCTAGAGCTCTAAGACCATGTTAGAATTTATTTGTCAACCCCATACTTTTGAAAGATGACCTAAAATGAACACTTGTCACACACAAAGATAAAAAAATAAACTATAGAGGCCAAAGAAAAAATTGATCTAGAAAGATGAATCATATTGAATGTGCAAACCTCAATTAATTCAATAATGATACAATGAATCCTTATAAAGAAAAATAAAAAGGAAAAAAGACAAAACAAAGTGAGGATAGGACTAGATCATGATGTGGGCCCTCATCTTATGAATTGAGTCATAAAAGGGGACATGACCTAAGTAATCTTAAATCCTAGAGTACAAGATTACTCTAACAAATCTTTCACTTATAACTAAGCCAAAACATCACAAACTCCAATATCTCATTCACATAAAGATCCTTACATCCATACACTGATGGCATTAACACCTCGTCATGTTGATGTCATTTTTTGGGAAGACAAACCTAATAATCCACTTACTTGATGATGACATCATCATATCTTTAATGAGATCACTATCAATACTTTGAATATGAACCTGAAATTCAACTCCAAAAAAGCTCAAAATATCACACATGGCAGTTGCAACTGAAATCTCCACGATTACAAGAAAATAACTCCCAATTGAACTAGACCCAAAATCAATGTAAAATGAGTATTATAATTAAATTTTTTGACAAGATTTGTGGAGCTTTGCATCCTAGCCAAACTTAACCAATTTGAACATTCATAAGTGACCAATTGGTATACATTTAAATTCATACAGATTTTGTAACTACCATTGATTTATTTCCCATTGCCCACTCTTTGTAATGAAATGCACCTCGAGGATGTGGATTTGACACCATTAAAAATGCAATTTCATGTTTTGATCACAAAAGTGATTAAGAGAATGAAAAGGGGATTACAAAGTGAAACAACAAAAAATTTCCTTGTGCTCAACTCATTAAAGAAAAGTTGTAGATACTTTAATTGCATTCTCCAACAATAGATTATCTATTCACAACACCATTACTTTAGAGTCAATAAAGGTTTGGCACTTTCAACATAACCGAGTATGTATCAAACAAACCCTATTGTGAATTGAAAATACATCAAGATGATTTAATCATGGTTTCTTTTAATTAAATATAAAATTTATTTTACTTGTTATTGAGTCCAATTAAACGTAAAATTCACTCCATTTAAAGCTTGATAATGCATAATTTGTAGCAACTATGATTGTTGAGCAATATAAAAAAATAGTAGGTCAAGTAAGTGAAAGCAACTCAAACCTAAATAATTATTCTTTTAATTATGGGAATTTATTGATACACAAATTTAGGGTATATCAACAGTGATGATTTTTCACAACGGATGACTACAGACAATGCCACTCCATGGGCCAAGAAAACAACATTGAATCCATTGCATAAAGTTGTAGTTTTCCCCATGTCACTAGTAACCCCTAAGCTAATTCTAGAGTGTATTCACTATTATGATGAAAATCAAAGATTGGTTGTTAAAAAAGGTAGTGTGTGCAGAATTGATTCCAAAGGAAATTCACCAAACCTTCAACATTCTCCATTATCTAAATTTGCATCATTTTGATAAAGATACATTTTGTAATAATCCACTTTACTTGACCCAAGAATATTTTACTTTTTTTTTTTAATCTAATCGTGTTTGATTCAATCACATACTTTGGGCATCTATCCAATTGGATTAGTCATTCATCTATCTGGGATGAACATCTAACCATACGGGTTAGGCATACGTCCATACGAGACATGGGGTTTCTTCTATCCAGTACGGGATAGGTATCTACCCAAATGTGGTAGACATCTATCTAACTTGGGATAGGAGGTGCTATGGCCAGAGACTTAGACTCATCGAGACCATCCAGGTCTTGAGTCACTCACTAAGTACTACACTCATCTTAAGGAGTGCACTGAGGTTGTCGTCCTTGGGAGCAAATAAAATAATATAATGCAAGCTTGAATTCCGTCTCAGAATTTGGCCTAAAGCCTCGAGAAGTCAAGCGAATCCATACAAGATTCCTTCCATGTATGCGTTAAATTACATTTTCCTTTATTTCCCTTATCTTTCAATTAGGAGACTTTGCAATCCATATACTTCCTAGACCCCATCCCCGAACGCCTAAGTACTAGGGACAACTTCATCCCTAGACTTCCTACATACCCGTTTCGACACGTGATCAAGGCGTAAAGTATGTATTTCTATTTTCTAATCTATGGTTTAATGTAAACTATTTTGGTGGGTACGCAACCCTTTCTAGGGTCAATGTCCCAGACAGTTTCTCTACGGTTGCTACCCATGATGGTAGCTTTAAGCAAAGGCTCAAGGTGGCCTATTGCTTGTGGCCTAAAACAACTAGGTCCTAATTCTTATCATAAGCATCACCCTTGACCCAATTATCAATCGTCAACAATCATCAAGATTAAGCCAAGTTTTTAAAAGAATTTCACTCAATCAACCCTAAAGGGGTTTCAAGGTTTAACTAGCGGATGTAAATTCATTTAAAGATTATCTTATTAGATTATTGATCCAAGGGGGATTACCCGCCCCTTGGATTTTAACTTCCAGGTGATCCTTATTACTCCTCGACAATTTATAGGGACAATGCCACATACGTCATTGATGCAACTTTATTAGGCATTAAGTGTAGTAGTTCAACACGACAATATTACCCATAAGTGTGACCCAGAGGCACCATAAATACCGAATGTTGCTAGGTTTTTATTTCCATCACCTCTTTTTTAGTTTTCCTTCATCTAAAATGCTTGGTAAGATTTTAAATGAACATTACTCCAATGTAATTGAGATCATTTTACAAGAATTAAATAATTGGAAAAGTTAGCTCATGAACTGATTCTACAAATAGAGGAAGGAGAATTACTTGAAAATATCAATTTACTACTACTAGGTGAACATTATTTGAGAGATAATTACCATTCAAAAAAAAAGTAACATAAGTAACGCAACTAGGTAACAAATATATAATTTGCAATTAAAGTGGAAATAATTGAGTAACTTGCATATGGGCAACAACTACTTGCATGGAAATTAATATACGCATAACATGTAAAAAATAAAAGAAATCACCAAATGACCCAAGTGCATCTATAAATTAAATTCCATTTGTTTATCCTTAACTAATTTTCCCTTCTAAAATTGTCTCATTTATTATTAAGGAATAAATGGATCATGATGTCAATTTCATAATCGAAGTTTAAATTGATCAACGCAAGTCTATATTCAAATTTAGCAATAGTCAAAATTAAAGTATTAATTATATTGTAACTCAAAATTATTACATCAATACAACCAATCAAAATGATATTTTTGGCCAATTAATACCTTATCATTTATAAGCAAATCTTACTTTGATTAAATTTGTTTATAATTAATTAAGTTTAATATATTAATAATTTATTATTAAATCTAATTAATAAAACCCAATTAACCATCAACCGGGATTTACTAAATAAATTTTCGCATGCCAAAAGGGTTATAAATTTTATTGTATTACCGCTTTTTGAAAACGGTTTGAAGATTGGGGAAAGGGGAAAATGGGGAGGTGGTAGGGCAGAGGGTCGCAGGGAGTTGGGTGAGTGGGGTCCCACGTGCACACCCCACCCCACCTTTCCCCAATAATATGGGTAAAGCCCGATATGATTGAAATGCCAAAGTTTATGAAATTAAAATTTTATAACGCCTGATAATGATATGCAATTATAATTATTATAACGCCCGATAATGTTATAATTTTATAACGCCGAATGCAGTAATATATATATATATAACGCCCGATAATGTTATAATTTTATAACGCCGAATGCAGTAATATATATATATAAATGATTGTTTATAAATGGATTAATGGTAAAAAATATAAATAATAATTATATGGTCATAGGGAACATAGGATTTGGAAGTGAAGTTACAGAGAAATAAAAAGTGAAATTGCATAGAATTAAATCTTATTCCCAAAAGAATAGGAGGAGCAGTTAAACTTTTCAACAAACATTTTTTTTGGACGAGTTTTCTGAGATATATATTTTTTTTTCATATCAAAAAGTTATTGAAATGAATCTTCACAATATGTTTGGGTTGAGGCATATAAGGTTTTAAGTAAGATTTAGTTAAAGAAATAAAAATTGCTTCAATGATCAAACTCACATCCCAAGAGATAGGTTTTACTCAAAAGAAAAATAAATAAAATGTGATTTATTTTTTTAATTTTTTTTTTTTGCACTCATAAAAATAATAATTTAGAAAGCAAAAACATAAAAAAAATCTGATTTCTTTCTTTCTTTTTTCTTTTTCCTAAGAAAATTAAATAAATAATAAAAATAAAAAAATATCTTTTACATGCATTATGTGAAAGGTACTTTTATCAATAATTATCTTAATTAAGAAGAAGGAATTTACTTTGATTTTAAACAATCTAAATTTTTTATATAATTGAAGATTTAAAAGAAATGATAGAAACTATTTTTTTGATAACACAATTTTCTTCGGAAAGTGAGAGAAGAGAACCTGGTTGTCGAAGCTTGATGTTGAATCCCCTCTAATCTTCCGGCTATCCTTCCTAGATCCTTCTTTGCAACTTGGTGAATTTTCTTCAAACAAACTTAACAATTCTACCAATAAAACATGATTACAAAAGAAATCCTATTTCTATCAACATGAAACATGAGAAATTTCTTCAAAGAAATGAATCAAATCCCCTTCATTTCAAAAACTTGCATACATTATATAGAAAAGATCCCTCAATTCCACTATCAAGAGAATTAATTGAAAATGAGATTCTTTTTCCTAAATTATCCTCATGCCAAATTGATTGATCATTAAATGGAGGAGTTACATGCAAGAAAATGGACGATGAAGAGCCCCTCTAGAAGCTTCTAATTTCTCCTACGATATGTGCTTATATGAAATTGAGCAATTAAATGATTTCTTTTTAAATCATATACTTTTTTTTATGTGTGTATGTGTGTGTTCATTATTATAATAACTTTTCCAACCATATTCAATAAATTCATTTCTAACATAACCTCAAACTGATATAATAGAAATAACAATAGTAGAAGCAAATCAAAATGGTAAAGGAGGGTTATGACACATTTGCTAAATTACTAAAGAAATATGAGGAGAAACGTAAAAGAGCTATGTAGACAAGTTGGTTAAATAATGAATTACAGGAAAAATCCTTATCAAAATTACCTAAAACCCTTTGTAGGAGCAATTCCAAAAATGAGGTAATATAATCACTCTCTTAAGTAGAGTAGTTGGTTTTCCCAATATAGGAATGTTTCAACTGTTGAACATAGGGTACCACTGAGAGGGGGGTGAATCAGTGGTTCCTAAATTTTTTATCAAAGCAACTTCAGAATACCAGTTGTTATCTTAAGCACTAAACAATCAAACCGGTAAAGCAATAAGGGAAAACAAACAGATCACTCACACAAATGCAACCCATAACACCAGATATACGAGGAAAACCCAATATGGGAAAACCAAGGTGAGAAATGTTGTTGGAGACTATTGCTCCAATCCAACCTCACAAGTTAAACATTGGATTACAAAGATTTAGGGCACCAACCCAAGGAGCACCAACCCCTGCACCAAGATCCAACTTGGCGATGTATATATTGAACTACAATTTAGATACAATTAAGGCTTCTTGTTGCAAATGAATTATACAACTCCTGATTAAATATCTTACTGCTAGTTGACTATCTTTTCTCCTTCACTGAATCTCACACTACCGGTTGTGAGATAACTCTCTTTGATTCTTGGCCTCTATTATCTCTCTTTCTCACAGTCTCACAACATACTATGTCACACTTGGATGCTATCTTTCTTTGCCACACCTCATCGGTTTTCTTAATTGTTGGACTACAGTTATACCGGTACCCAATCACTGTCAGTTAAACCCTCTCACCGGTTTGCTTGCTCACTTACTCTGCAAATTTCTTAGAATAAATTATAAGGCCAAAATTCTACTCTGTACTTAATCTCTCTTCTCTCTTTTTCTTCTCTGCAACATCAACTTGCTCTGTCTCGAACTCATATATTTATCACCATGGTTTCCCGCCAAGAAGCAATTCAAATTCAGAGCGGTTAGGGTTTCCTTTACCCGACACAACCTTCATGAGATCCGATCTAGTTTGTCTTGGATCGATCACCTGTACTCCAGGGATGCATCTATACACGTTTGCCATTATCCAATGCATACTTGCTAAAGATAGCAATCTCGTACAAGATTTCCTACTTTGAAATTTGTTGACTCATAAAACGCTCAACTGTTTCCTTTTCGAGGTCTTCTTGCAATCGGATTTCCTTTACATTGATCCAGGCGCCAACTATTCCCTGATCTTCCTTTGTCATTATTTCCTCCCCAAGCCGCATCAGTCAGTTATAATCCCGTGATTTGTGGCTGTTTCATTAATGTCGACTAGCTATTTCAACAACAATGTTGATGGAGGCTTCACCGACCTCTGCATGTTTGCCACCTCAGATCTACATGGCATCACAATGGTCAATCACTTAGCTCACCGACACACAGTCGGTTCATACTTGATCATTCAACAAACTCATACCGGTACATCCCTTTACCGATGATACCTTCTTCTGCTAACAGGCATTGCACACTACACCGGTAACACATCTTCACCTCTGGTGATTTGTGATAACTTTAACATTCTACCTCTTCATCAAAAACAGGTAGCCAACCTCCAGACCAGTTTATTGCTCTATCGGTTGTTACTCAACATGCTAACATACACACAGTCTTCATCCCAGTTTATGCCTTACCGGTAAGCCTTCATTCTGTCTGCTCACTCTCATGTGAATTGCCATCATACCGGTCACTCCTTTCTTACCGATGACCTTGCCAAACTGGTTGACATCAATGACAACTTAATGCCAAAATGCCAACAATCTCCCCCTTTCACATTGATGTCAACTTATCGCAAGCCACTTCATACCAGTACATTTCTCCCCCTTTGACACAATGACAAAGGGTATTGTACACTCCCCCTTTGATCCATACCGAGCTCCCCCTTTGACTACTATCAAATCCCCCTTAGCCACATAAATCCTTCCTAGGTAGATGACACAACTCCCAACTTGTGTTGGAGGTACTCAAAAGTGCTTACCGGTAATGGTTTGGTGAAAATGTCTCTACTTGTTCTTCGGTAGGGACATAATCCATCCTCACCTCCTATCCTTCAACCTTTTCTCTGAGAAAATGATACTTGACAACAATGTGCTTTGTTCTGGAATGCATCACCGGATTATTTGCTATGTTGATTGCACTCGAATTGTCACATCGGATGAGAATAGGATTAGTGATGTCCACCTGTATGTCTTTGAGGGTCTACTTCATCCAAAGCACCTAAGAGCAACATGTAGCAGCAACAATGTACTCAGCTTCAGTAGTAGATAGAAAGACTGAGTCCTGCTTCTTGTTATGCCATGAGACCAACTGGTCACCTAGAAAGAATGCACCACCACTTGTGCTCTTCTGATCGTCAATGCAGCCTGACCAATCAACATCAGTGTATGCATCCAAGATAAAATCTCCTTGTTTAGAATACCACAATCCATAACTGAATGTCCCTTGTAGGTACCTAAATATTCTGCTTACAACATTCATATGTGACTGCTTAGGTGCATTTTGGAATCTGGCCACTATGCATACTGCCTGAACTATATCCGTTCTTGAAGCAGTTAGATACAATAGACTTCCTATCATGGATCTATACAGAGTCTAATCCACCACCAATGATTCATCATTCTTGCTCAATTTACTGCCGATCACCATGGGGGTACTTACCGGTTTACAATCTTCCAGTTGGAATTTCTTCAACATCTCCTTTGCATACTTTATTTGTGAGATAAATATTCCCTTATCTTGCTTTAATATCTGCAAACCAAGGGAGTATGTCAATTCACCAAGCATTGACATCTCAAATTCTGACTGCATCTAATCAGCAAATTCTTTGTAGAGGGTGTCCTTGTTGCCTCCAAAGATAATGTCATCTAAATACACAGCCACAATGATCATGTGGTTCCCATCTTTCTTTATGTATAGATTGCTATCAACACTCCCCTTTTTGAATCCCCGCTCCTTTAGGTATTGATCTAATCTTGAATACCAGGCTCTAGGGGCTTGCTTAAGGCCATACAGGGCCTTCTTCAACTAGCGCACAAATGTTTCACCATCATGCAGCAGAAACCCTTCTGGTTGCTCCATGTATACTTCTTCTAAATTTCCATTTAGAAAGCCAGATTTTACATCCATTTGATATACTTTATAACCCTTGTAGGAAGAGAAGGCTAGAAACATTCTAATTGCTTCTAATCTAGCTACCAGTGCAAATATTTCTTCAAATTCAATACCCTCTACCTAAGAGTATCCTTTGCACACTAGTCTAGCTTTATGCCTAACTATCTTACCTTCTCCATTCATCTTATTCTGGTAGACCCATTTTGTGCCAATGATGTTCTTGTTTTCCGGTCTAGGGACTAATTCCTAAGTCTTGTTCTTCTCAATTTGTTGCAGTTCTTCTTTCATGGCATCCATCCATTCTTGTCATTTGCTGGCCTCATTGAATGTTTTAGGTTCTACTTCAATCATGAGGCAGAAGTTGACTTGTTCATCATTAAGGGCAAGTCTTCTTCTAGTGTACACACCATCACTCTTATTTCCTATAATTTTCTCTTCCGGGTGATGCAAGTGCACATATCGGTTGGGAGCCTTCTTGGATCCTTCTTCTGGTTCATTGTCTGATTGAGCCTCATCACTTTCATCACCGGAATCATCATACCGGTTAACTTATGGTTGACATCCTTTGTGCATATCCTCATCAACTTTTACATGCACACTCTCAATGACTCTCCTTAGTCTTTTGTTGTAGCATTTGTAGGCCTTGTTGTTCGATGAGTAACCAAGGAAGATTCCTTCATCACTCCTGGAGTCAAAAATTCCTAGAGCATCCATATCTTTCTTGATAAAGAACTTGCTTCCAAATACTTTGAAGTATTTGACTAATGGCTTTGGGTCATACCAAAACTCATAAGGTGTCATTCTGTTGTTTGTTCTTAATTGAATCGGTTCAAAGTATATGCAGCAGTATGAACAACTTCCCTCCAATATGTGTCTGGTAGACTAGCCTCATTTAACATGGTTCTGGCCATCTCCTTGACTGTCCTATTCTTCCTTTCTACCACACCATTTTGTTGTGGTGTCCTAGGAGCTAAGTATTGCCTTCTAATTCCATGTTTTTCACAATAATCTTCAAATTCACTTGATGTAAACTCTCCACCCCGATCCGATCTGAGGCATTTTAACCTGCACCCACTTTCTTTCTCCACCATCTTCCTAAAGATCTTGAATCTTTCAAATGCTTGTGACTTATCTTGCAGGAAGGTGACCCATGTTATTCTTGAGTAGTCATCAATAAAGAGCATAAAGTATCTTTCACCTACAAGTGCTCTTGTCCTAGTTAGACCACACAGATCTGTATGCACAATTTCAAGTGGTCTTAAGGTGTTGTGCTCTTTTCTCATGAAGCTCACCTTAGTTTGCTTACCTTTCACACATTCATCACAAAATGTTCTTACCCGTTTGATGATGAGTGGAATATTCCTCACACACCCCTTTTTGCTTACTACAACTAGGTTATCAAGATTTATGTGCCCTAATCTTTGGTACCACAACCAACTTTCATCAACCTATCCTAACATGCATTGGGACTCATAGCATTCCTTCAAATTATAAACATTGCCATCTATTCTCTTTCCTTCTGCCACAACTTGCCCGGTACTGTCTTTCTTTATCTGGCAATCGGTTGAGTCAGGTGAATTTATAACCTTTTTCACACATATGACTCACACTCATCAGATTGTGATTTAGGCCTTCCACATAATATACATCATGTGCCTTCAATTTTCCATCAATACGTAGAGTGCCTTTTACTGAACCACCATTCCAGTCTTCAAGTTTGATGAATTTATTTTTGTCTCCAGTCATGTGGTTGGGGAAACCACTATCTACAACCCATAGATTTTTCCTTTTAGCATGTAAGACAGTCTGCACTATGAGACTTGATTCTACCTTTTCTTTTTCTTTCTCAACCCATACCGGTTTGGTTTCCTTCTTCTTGTCAACTGCTATATTGTGCTCAGGTTCCGTTACCGACTCTTGATCAGGATTTGTTTTCTTCGGCTTGATCTTCCTATTTTTACACCAACCTTGCTATGTGTCCAAAATCTTGACAGTTATAGCATTTCACATTTTCATTAGAAGGAAAATCCTTAAAATTATTGTAGGGTACCGGTTTATTCTTCCTACATTCAAAACTCTTATGACCATATCCATTGCACTCATAGAAGACAACATTCATATCCCAGAGTGCTTTAAATGGATTTCTATTTTCATAACTCATAGAGGACTTATTTATTAATCTACAGTCAACTATTCTATGCCCAAATTTGTTACACTGGTAACAGTAACCATGAAAGTTTGAAACATATCGGTTAGGTTACCTTGGTCCTGAATGGGATTGCCTCATCGGGGGTCTTCCCTTCATGTTTTTGAATTTGGTGAATCTTTCACGGTCAACTCTTGCATTTCTCCTTGGATCTGCATGTCGATACAAAGAGTGTGGCCTCTGGTTCATTGCTTGTGTATACTGGTTTGAGTGGCGATTTCCAACACCATCTGCATATGTCTTTTTACCAGTATCCTTGCCTATAGTGAATGTCTTCTTTTCTTCACCTTGATTTGAAGAGGTGAACTTTATTTCTTTGCTGCATGTACCTTTGTTGGTTGAACTTTGACCTTCTTCAAAGCCTAAGCCACCGATGTCTTTGGATTGCTTCTATTTGCTCAACATCTTGTCTAAGGCCTAGGTGTTTCCTTCATATTTGCTCCTTAATTTTATTTATTCCTTACTTTATTCAAGCTCCTTTCCAAGCTTCACTATTTCTGCTTCCAAATCTTGATGCTCCTTTTCCTTCTTTGTCATATCAGAGGATGTAGCTTCACATATCCTCTTAGTTTCTTCCAATTGCAATTTCAAGTTAGATATAACTTGACTAGATTCATCAGGGATTGTTTCAAGAGATCTTATTCAGTTACTACACCAAGCTTGACCTTTTTGAGTTCTCTTCTTGTTTTACTAAATTCCTCAAGAGCATTGGTAAGCTCACCTTCCAAATCCACTTCAGCTTCAATATCCTCCTCTTCCTCATCTTCATCAACTAGTTCATCAAGTGCCATGAAGAGATTGACTTTTCTATCATTCTCATGGTAATCATCTTCTGATACATCTTCTTCATCTGTCGTATCATCCTCAATAGTATATAGGCTATTATGATTCTGGTAGCCTCTCCTTCCTTGCTGGTAGACATTTCTTTCTCTATCTTTGCCAGCAGATTCGTTGAACTCTCTTGACTCATCTCCATCAGTTTCTTTGTGGGGACATTTTGAAGCGAAGTGTCTGACCTTTCCACAATTGAAGCATTTAAGCGGTAGCTTTCTTTTATACCGGTTGGATCCTCTTTTGAGCTTCCTAACAAAGTTTGCTACTTCTGCATCAGAATCTTCACTGTATTTTTTGCGAGTAGCAGCTTCTTTGCCCCTTTTGGTGGTGTTGAATGTTGCTTCTTTCCTTAAAGAGATATCATCGGTTGTTCTCATTTCATAGGTTGTTAGTGAGCCAAATAGCTTATCCATTGTAAAAGTCTTCAGATCCTTGGCTTCTTCTATGGCAGACACCTTAGTATCATACTTGGGTGTGAGAGATATACGTACCTTCTTGACAAGAATCACATCTACAATCTCTTCTCCATTTCCTCTGATGGTGTTCACGGTTTCATCAAATCTGTGAAGATAGTCTGCAATCTTTTCATCATCTTTCATCTTGATGCCTTCAAGCTGGCCCCTTAGTGCTTGCAGCTTGGCCTCTTTGACTTTTCCATCTCCTTCAAACAACCTCTGCAATTTATCCCAAGTCTCATTTTCTAAAACACAATGCATGACTTTGACAAACTCATTATCAGACAACCCACTCAAGATAGCATGTTTGGCCTTTGCATTGTTCTCTTACTCCTTTTTGGCATCCAGATCAGTGGGAGGAACACTAGGAATAACATACCCATTCTTGACAGACATCCACACATCAAAACCCAGTGAGGAAATATAGGTCTCCATTATTCTGCTCCAGAAGGCATAGTTGGATCCATCAAACATGGGGGATTTTGAGGAAGAAGAGTCATTTCTTTCCATTGTGTTCATAGTCCAGAATCTACCTAAGGTTTAAAGATAACTGAGAACCTATGCTCTAATACCAATTGTTGAACATAGAGTACCACTGAGAGGGGGCTGAATCAGTGGTTCCTAAATTTTTGACTTTCAAAGCAACTTCAGAATACCAATTGTTATCTTAAGCACTAAACAATCAAACCGGTAAAGCAATAAGGGAAAACAAAGAGATCACTCACACAAATGCAACCCACAACACCAAATATACGAGGAAAACCCAATATGGGAAAAACCTCAGTGAGAAATGTTGCTAGAGACTACTGCTCCAATCCAGCCTCACAAGTAAAACATCAGATTACAAAGATTTAGGGCACCAACCCAAGGAGCACCAACCCTTGCACCAAGCTCCAACTTGTCGATGTATATATTGAAATACAATTTAGATACAATTAAGGCTTCTTGTTGCAAATGAATTCTACAACTCCTGATTAAATATCTTACTGTCGGTTGACTATCTTTTCTCCTTCACTGAATCTCACACTACCGGTTGTGAGATTACTCTCTTTGATTCTTGGCCTCTATTATTTCTCTTTCTCACATTGTCACAACATATTGTGTCACACTTGGATGTTGTCTTGCTTTGCCACACCTCACCGGTTTGCTTAACTATTGGACTACAGTTATACCAGTACCCAATCACTGCTACTTAAACCCTCTCACCGGTTTTCTTGCTCACTTACTCTACAACTTTCTTAGAATAAATTATAAGGCCAAAATTCTTCTATGTACTTAATCTCTCTTCTCTCTTTTTCTTCTCTACAGAATCAACTTTCTCTATCTTGAGCTCATATATTTATCACCATGGTTTCCCGCCAAGAAGCAATTCAAATTCAGAACGGTTAGGGTTTCCTTTACCCGACACAATCTTCATGAGATCTGATCCAATTTGTCTTGGATCGATCACCTATACTCCAAGGATGTATCTGTACACATTTGCCATTATCCAATGCATACTTGCTAAAGATAGCAATCTCCTACAAGATTTCCTACCTTGAAATCTGTTGACTCATAAAATGCTCAGCTGTTTCCTTTCCGAGGTCTTCTTGCAATCAAATTTCCTTTGCATTCTTCTGCTAACTGGCAATGCACACTACACCAGTAACACATCTTAACCTTTGGTGGTTTGTGATAACTTTAACATTCTGCCTCTTCATAAAAAACAAGCATCCAACCTCCAAACCAACTTATTGCTCTACCGATTGTTACTCAACATGTTAACATACACAAGGTCTTCATCCTAGTTTATGCCTTACCAGTCCTTCATTCTGTCTACTCACTCTCATGTGAATTGCTATCATACCGGTCACTCCTTTCTTACCAATGAATTTGCCAAACCGGTTGACATCAATGACAACTTAATGCGAAAATGCCAACATCAACCATGGATGCATGCTTACATACAAACTATTCATGATTTACGAAAGATGAATCACTAGTTGTAGACCATAAGTGACTCAATTCATACTCAAATGGTAAATTTCAAAAAGACAAGGATGATGAAATAGATTTGATAACCAACAAACAACTGAGATGGGGGGGGTGAATCAATTGTCTCACAAACTTATACAAATCAAACTGATTATTAGATCTAATAATTAAGCATGAAAGCATGAATCAACAACACATTAAGAACACACATAACACCAAGATTTTTGACGTGGAAAAATCAGTCAAGGGAAAAACCATGGTGGGAACCTACCCACAATATGATGATACTTTGTTAGAAGTATATGAAATATTACAATGGGGAATGCACATGCATTTAGGTACACTTCCAAGAGCTTACTGCTCAAAAACAACAAGGGCTACAACCCAGAGAAGACTCACTATATTACAAACAGATTAAGATTACATTCAGAAGATCATGAATTGAAGAATAACATCTTCTTAATGCTTGGTTACAATTTCGGTTAAGCACGTAACAAATTTCTTCTTCTCACACTTCTTCTCTACCTTTGAAAGACGTATGCATTCAATGCACATGCATTTTGATTCTCATCCATACACCATTAGCACAATTACAAAGAAATTATATTTATTTATACATGACATCAACCTTATCAAGGTCAACTCAACACTCATTACCTAATTACAAAAATATAACTACACATGCTACATAATCAAATGCGGACCAAGCAATGTCAACCAAGACATAGCACAGGCCCATATCACACACTTTGAATGTGAAACACCTCCAAGAATTATGCATTGAACATCAGCAACATGCTACAAGCATCTAGTCGACCCCAAATATGAAGAACACTAATACACCAGAGAAAATCATCAATTATGCGCACAACGATCAATGCAGACCACCAACACAAAAGGCACATGATCGAGAAACATCCACAAGCATCATAAATTACCACCGCAACATCCCTACCAACACAAATTACTAGAATCACATCATCATTATACCAAACTTCAAGAACACTAACTAGAATGATTGTCAACCTTGAAAAATAACTTGCAGAGCTCCAAATCATGAACCACCTGAATTGTAGATACACATCAACATCCCAAACATTCCACCAAATCCATAGAACAAGATGTTATGATGCAGAGCCACAACACAGATATCCATAACTTACTCAAATCTTCATGCAGACCTATGAAAATTGCACTAAATCATCTATACACAGTCCTCTACAAACCCTTTAATCTGCAAACTCTCATCATTAATATGATGACAAACCAACACTCTGAACTTTACTACAACACTATCACAGATAGAGAAATATGTTGACATCAATGCCAACACATCTCACAGATGTCTCTGAAGCACATATTTGCAGTATACTACTAACAATCTCCCCAAACATCCAACAATCTCCCCCTTTGGCATTGATGGCAAAATATGATGTGAAAAACAATCAATGACAAAGAAAAGGAAAATATTTCTCCTAAATCTCTTATGATACTCTCTCCTCCTAAAATCTTCATAGTTTTTCATATGAATCTCTCCCCCTTTGACATCAATGGAAAAGACACATATTTGTACCACAAAACACAATAATTGACTCAGAAAACTGTCTTACTGACTACTCCCCCTGAGTAGCAGCCTCCACTCATCAATCTGAATCACAAGATATGTCTGTGAAATGCATTGGATTGAAGCATACCAATGCACCTTAGTTCTAATCAGGAGGGGAAATTACCCCTTGCTTTTCTTAGAGATACTCAAAATTATCCTTTGGCAAATGCTTCATGAAAATGTCTGCAATCTGTTCCTTTGTAGGCACATACTCCAATTTGACTTCCTTCTCATTTACCTTGTCTCTCAAAAAGTGAAACTTGATTGATATATGCTTAGTCTTAGAATCCAACACCGAATTCTTAGAAATTTTAATTGCATTTGAATTGTCACAATAGATAGAAATAGGCACATCATACACTACTCTGATATCTTTCAACATCTGCTTAATCCACACAACCTGAGTACAATTGTTAGCAGCAACAATATACTCTACCTTTGTAGTAGATAGAGAAATTGAATTTTTCTTTTTACTCAACCATGAAACCAATCTCTTACCCAAGAAAAATGCACCACCACTAGTACTCTTCCGATCATCAACATCTCCTGTCCAATCAACATCAGTAAAAGAACTCAAAGTAAATCCATCATCTTTAGGATACCTTAAACCAAAATCAATAGGTCCTTTCAAATATCTAAAAATTATTTTAACAACTACAACATGAGATTCCTTAGGATCAGCTTGAAATATAGCAACAAGACAAACAACATTCATGATATTCGGTCTAGTCTGAGTCAAATAAAGTAATCCACCAGTCATATACTGGCTGGAATTAAGGAACATTGAGAGGGGGCTAGGAGAGGGGGGGTGAATTAGTGTTCTACAAATTTTGAACTTGTTAATCTGATTCTTTAACCACCAGATGCATAAGAAAGAAAGTAAAGTGCAACAACACAAAACAAATAACCATGCAACCATAACACCAATATTTTTACGTGGAAACCCAAAAGAGAAAAACCATGGTGGGATTTGAACCCACAATATTATTCCACTATGGCCAGTAGCAAAACAATATTACATGAGGGGAATGCACTTGCATTCAGGCACACTACCTAGAGCTAACTGCTCAAGTTACAAAATAGGACTACAACCCCATAGGAAGGCTCACTGCCTTATAAGAGATCAAAAACTGATTACAATAAGTAGTGAACTAGAGAATAGCATCTAATTATGCCAAAAATCAGTTTTGGTTAAGTGCAAATTGATCCACTACAACTGATTATCTTATCTGATATGTTCTGCTCTGCAACTACTTACCGGATCAACCAAGATCAAAATGCACACATAAAATTGGGCTCAATCGCTTCAAAATGGTCTACCACATCACACATCACACCAAATGCATCATCCAAAATAGTCTTATATATCTGGACTAGCAAAAATTAATCTCCCACAAGTCCATTTCACAAAACATCAAAAATGAAATGTGTAGCTGCAAGTCAACTTAGATCTATTACTGAACAATATTCTGGACCCAAAATACAAAATCGCACACTTCTTACAGATCTCACATATCACCCTAAACACATTTCCAATCCCCAGAATCAACTCTAAGAATCTGAACACATGATACACTACCAAACATGAACAATACTCTGCTTTATTTCTCTACCGGATACCAAATCTTCAAACAGGTATAGGAATTAACACCGGAGGATGGATTGTTGAGATAGTTTGCTCCATATACCCAACCAACTAATCACTAATCACCAAAAGAAAAATATGCTTCACTAGAAATGACAAACCTGTATACTGCACTGCACTGATAGTCTTAATCCAGGAACACTCTATCCAAGACATCCGATTAGCCAAAACTTCATACCGGATCAGATCAAGAGACTGAGTTGCCATCAATGACAACTCCTAAGAATCTGCAAGCATCAGGAATCACCAATATTCATTGGAGCATCACCGGAACATCAAATGCCAACAATATCCCCATTTGGCATTGATGGCAACATAGGCAAAAAAATGATAAGTATCCCAAAATCTGCAAAACACCAAAAAACTAAATTTTGAACACTCAATCTGACTGACTCCCCCTGAACTGCTTTCTCCATTTTTCACTACTCTCTCTCCCCCCCTTTGAAATCAATGGCAAAGGGTGGGAATCCCCCAAAACTTATGTATAGCAGAATGAATGAATGCAATTGTTTACATGAACTTAAAGATGTCAGAGTAAGTCATCTTCAGGGATTCCAAATATTGTTTCCACCCTCTCAGGAAACACTCCAAAACACTTATTAGGGAACTGTACATAAATGCATGAACCTCAAGACTTTGAATATCAGATGACATCAGTTTACCTAAGGCACTGATTGCATCTTGTTGTACTCCCAACAAGTTATCCATATGGGGAGTTATCAAACTCCTCAGATCTCCCACTCTGCTCAAAATTTTCTCCTTCTCTTTATTCAAATTCTTTATTTTGTCAGTGAGTTCCAAAATGTGTGCTTCAAGTGAACTCCGAAAGACTGATTCAGGTGCAAAAGATTGACTGATACCAGCTAACTTACCCTCAAGATCTTTTATTTGTTGATCAATGTCTGCAGTAAATTTGGACAAAAATAGACATGATTTGAAAATTTTCCCACCTTCATCCAATGCCTCTTCTAATACTCTTCATTGCAATCTTCAGGCTCACTCTATCTCTCTCAACTTATTTCAAATTCTCTTGCAATCTCATCTCATTAAATATCTTCTATATAGTATAGATTAATTTGTAGCCTTCTCTAGATATACAAAATGAGTGTTAACAACATTTAACAAGTTCTTAAGCTTTCCAGAGGGAGAAGTATTCGAATCGTGACTGAAACTAGGTAGAAACTTTTCCAAAACCTCAGTTGCAAGAGAGATGACCTATTTATCTTCTGACTAAGATTTCAAAAGGTCTTCACTTTCCTTAATCTGATCTTGGGTGGCAAGTTTCAATGCTTGAAGAGGGGAAAGAGTGCTTAAATCAACCAGACCATGAGAAAAGTCATCCTCGACATCAATTTGCTTACCTTTGTTAGTGACATTGGCTACAGTTATGGTTACATGAGGTTTCTCTATAGGTTCATCACTCTTCTCCTTCTCAACCTCTGTACTCACTCTTTTCAACTTTTACAATCTCCTCAGCTAACTGTGGTGGCAGGAAAAGCGAGATTGGGTGACTAGTACCTAATCCCACTTTATCCAACACATTGAGAATATGAAAGAGCCTAGGGAGATAGATCACTTTGGATACTTCTTGTGGGAAAGAGAGATCCAAGGATTATCTCTTAGGGTTTCTATTCCTCTTGTTGCAAATGATGAGAAAAACTAGGGTTTAATTGATCAACTAGACCAGGAGATGATGAATGAAGCATAAAATCTGAAACTGAGATACTAAAAGAATGAAAGAGGGAGGATTCTAAATGTGTACCTGATGCTGCAAATTGAACAAAAGCAACCTGGACCAAGGTGCCATGCCACTATCCTATTTCTGCAGACAGGAAACAGCAACTGAGACACTGCAAACTGGAGGTCCTGATTCTACAACATGTCAAATTTGACTACAAAATGGAGGGACCAAGGTGCCATGCCCCTGTCCTGGGTAGGACCAAGGTGCCACACCCCTGTCCTTGATATATTTCTACACTTCTGAGACTTTTGAGTGGTTCTTATACCTTTTCCAGATCTGAAATTGCATCTAGATGCCCATTTTTGCACCTGCAACTGAAAAGATAGGGTTTGGGTGGCTATATGGGTTTTTGCCTTAGTCAAACCCCTGTGTTGGTGATTTCCACCTCCACAAATAGTTGATAATGTATTGAAAATGTGTGTGCTAGAACCTTGTGTGTATGCAAGATCCTAAATGATAAGAAACTAGAGCTACCCTATGCATGAGAGTAAACCCTAAATGTAAATGTGAACGTAAATGACAATGATTCAAACCAAATATACTAAATAATATAAAGCATGAATGTAAATATGCAAATTGATGTAAATAATCTCATACAAAGACATGAAAATAACATGAAATCATACCAATCCCCAAGGGAGAGATATTGCCACTAGATCTCCTATTATTCTTCAATGTCTTCAAGGCTCCTAAATGATGATGAATGCTTGATAAGTTCTTGATGAATTTTGTTGAATGTCATTGAAGACTCCACATAGGCTTCTCTTTCACTACATAGAAGGCTCCTTGTGCTCCAAAAACCTTCTCTTAGATTCTCAGATCCCATCCCTTCAAATGAAGAAAGAGAGCTCTTATGTATGAAACCCTAGATCTTAATTTTGACTTAATTCCATCTTTAGGCCAACCTACGAATTGAATTTCCCACCAATATTTTGGGGTTAAGCATTTAATATCAAAGAATTGTGCTCCTAAAATTTCAGGAAAAAAGCCGAGGACCGTGGCGGGAATGCACATGGTCCGACCAACTTTTCACCAAATTTTTAGGGTCATTAGATATGATGATATTAGAGTGAATCCCAAAGTTACAGCTGGTTTCAAGGTGTTTTGATATGCGAAATTGGGCCTTAAAGGTCAAAATAGGACATAATTAGGGTTTATGATTAAATAATTTATTGGAGGAATAAAATAAAAAGGGGCACACATAGGGTAAAGGGCCCAATTTTATAATGTGTGAAGTGATGAAATATGACTTTAGATTTAATTAAATTAATTAAATAAATGCTTAAAGGGAAATAATAATGCAAGATGCAAGACACACTACGGAGGGTGCTAACCTAAATGTGAAATTGTGTACAATTTACGACACTACACTACCATTTCTGCAATTACTTCTATGTTAGGAGGGTCTTGAGTAGCTTCATCAGAGAAATTTGCTATTGGATTATCAAAAGGTGTATCTTGTGCTACTTCAACTAGATCAATAGATGGATGATCCTTTTGACCACTGGAGACGTCTACATGTACTTCTAGAAGGGAAGTGTCTTCAGGAATGCGCTTTTCTGGATGGGTGACATCCTCTGTCTGATTCACCTCATATCTCAGTTCTAACAAAAAGTCTTTTATTATTTGTTTTGTCTCTTTTGAAACTTCATCAATTTTATTGAGAATTATTCAGTTAACTCTCCTCTTGTTCCTGAACTTTTCTATTGTCAATTTCAATAATCTTTCAACTTCATCCCAAGAGATAACTGATCAGGTTTTAACCAATACATATTCTTGCATTTCTTCATCTTTCGGGCAGACATAGTTTCTCTGAATATCAATAATATCATACAGTTCTTTAGGTAACTCAGATGATAATTCAATTAGAGCTCTACTGAAGTTGTTCATTTATTAAACAACTGCTTCCTCAAATTCTCTCTGCTCCTTATCATCCACTTTCTCATAATATATAGCAAGATTATTCAAATTTCCATCCTTAATGACTTCATTCTTTATATCTTCTTAGGATTTAGGAGGGATGAACTCAACCTTACCAGACTCCAAAGCTTCATCTATCTTAGATTTTTTCTTCTTGATTCCTCTAGATTTTCTGGATGGGTCATCTTGAGTCTTTGTCTTCTTGGAGGGTGGAGCATCACTGGATGGCTTTCTAACTACTTGAGCATAAGTAGCAGTCTTCTTAACTTTATATTTATTCATCTGACTTTGTCTCCTCGTCAGCTACAACATATTGTATTGAAGGCTTCTCCTTTTTCCTCTTCTCAACTCCATCGGTAGATACTGTTGGCTTGGGCTTGGGTGGAGGTACCAATTTCTTCACTCCAGAGACAGGTGCAGATTTACTAGGTTTAGTTTTGGATTGCTTAGTATAGGAGGACAACAATTTAGGATATGGTTTGATCACATCCTCTTCCTTCAGAATATTCTCAACTCTAGCCCTATGTAAAGCTTCCTTAGTCAATCCCATCTTCTCTGCAACCACCTCTGCTTCCTTTCTGATCTTTCTCTTCCTAATGACATCAGTGAATTGCTTGTGTAGACTTATGTCCTTCTCCTTTAAGGTACCATATCTTTCTTCATTGGGATCTACTGGTTGGCTTAATAGATGTTGAGCATATGCTTCAAGCATAACAAAATCAACTTCATATCCCATGGGCATGATCCAAACTATCCTTGGCTCAATCGCTTCCATATGGCATTGATCTTTATCAATCATGAAGCAAATTGTCTCCTCATACTTCTCTAAAATCTCCTTAGGGAATCTTTCTTGGGCTTTTACCGAGGCCTGAAAGGTCTTGAAATAGCCCCATAATGCCGATATTCTCATTGTAACATCACCTATGCCCCACAACCCTTGCTTGATCTGCATTGCCACCGGTTTGTCATAGGCCCATTAGACCTTCCCTTTTATACCAGGGATCTCATTTAAGAAATATAATGCCAAGCAAATAAGAAGAGACCCATACTTGAAAGTGTGTTTCTTGTCTTGTTTAATCTTCTTTAAGTTACTTATCGAGTCCATTCAGAAGGAATCTACATAGATCATACCTCTTATCTTCCTTAAGCATCTGATATGCTGAAGATATTGTCTTCCCGGAGACCAAATTCAGTTTGCTTGATTGATAAACTTTATAGCCAACCACCATTAATGCAAATAAGACATTATGCTCTAGGATGTCGCTGATAGTCATTGCTCTATTGTCAAACTTAGAACCGGTAGTGGCTATTACAGTGTTATTTGATACCTTTATCAGACCAGGTACTTCATCGGTTTCACTCAGGCATATCACAACTTGAATTGCCTACTTAGTGATCTTATAGGGACTATCTATCCACATGAACTCATCATGGACCTGACTGAGGATGTACTAGATCCATTCGTCTTCATCAAATATTCGGAAATGGATGAACTACGCAACACCCTTGACTTGAAGATTCTGATATTCCGGTTTAAGTTTCCCCAAGTTGTCAGCCAAACATTTCTTGTATAGGGACAACATATTAGCACTGTCAAGCTCCTCAAGATCACAATGGATGTATGCCTTGATATCCTCATTGTGAATAATGTCATAGGGTAATGAATAAAATGCTCCTTCCGAATCATTATTGTCACAAAAATTTGCACCTTTGGTGATCAAACTTGACCACCAACCTTGTGAAACATGGAAACAACCTCTCAAGTGTGGGACCTTGTGTTGTTGTGAGGTTGAGTCTATGGAGAAGGCTAACTTCCTCTTCAATTTGAATGCATAGTGTTGGACCAACCCAACACTTGGAAGTCTAATCTATTGATCTGATAGGGAAAAGGGAGAGAGAGAAGGGAATGCATGAAAGAAGGGAAAAAGGGTTTGCACCTAGACTGAAATGATAATCTCCCATGCCTACGACTGCACTATATATCAATAAAAATACCCCAGGTATGCACTATTTTCTATCCTAATTGTCACCTAAATGCAAGTGAAGGTTGGAATTTGGAAAATGGCAAGAGGAACTAAAACTAGTTCATAGGTGCCACCCAAAGAGGAATCAACATTGCACCTACAGCTCAAGAAAACCAACAAGAATGTATTCAAATAAAGAGGTAAGGCATTACACATATTGAGTGAAATGAAATGAGGCAAATAGACTAATTTTATTAATGAGGAGGCAAGACAAATTTTACAAGTGCAGAGAAACATAGAGAGTTCTGCAAAAGAAAAAGAAGGAGAAGATCCGATCAAAATATTATAAAATTGCTTTTATAGTTTAAGCATAGCTCAAATGGTTACAATCAAGAAACCCTAACCCCACCCAGGTTAGGCTACAAAAATATCTAAGAGGGGAGAAGATCAGATCGATAGGTTTGATAGCGTGCTGCATCTAGCTTTGAGAGCATCCTCTACCTCTGAAGAAACAAAATCCCACAAATCAGGGAAAACCTTGCATCTGAATGCGTCTCTATATACCTGTAGAGCCCAAAAGTCTCCAAATTGCATTGAAGAGGGCATGGGTGGCATCTGGAATCAGCCTGCAGGGTCATGTCTGGAGTTACAACGGGCAAATCTGACAGCTGGAGTGAGATCGGGTCCAAAATCATGCACTGATTGAGCAAAGAATGTCCTCCACCATCGAGTCAACAACCACCCTCCACAGAGAATTTAAAACTCAACGGCCATTGCAAAATCAAAAGTCCACCATCAATATGAGAGATTAGCATGAAGATGGACACACGATATCTCTCCATGTAGGCATCTAACAGGCCCAATGCAAGATTAAAACATGGTCGTCGGATTGGGCCTTTATGAAGATCCGACGACTGCAATTGGTAAACATGGCACCCCGGGTCCACATTTTCCTTACTGTGCTTGACCGCTAAAAGACCCTTCATACCACGTGGGATAAGGGGGAACAACCATCCCCTTTGGATTCACATTGTCTTCTTATCCCTCGGGTCCCTTTGTACTTCTTGCTTACCTTGCAGGATAAGCCCTCTTTGTTTCTGATTTGCTTTCTTATCCTGCGACATCTCTCTTGTCTTTGTTCTATTCCATGGGATAAGGTTCTCTTTAATTTACCCTTATTTTCTTATCCTTCGGGACCTTTGATGCCTTTATCTTCTTCTCCTACGGGAACGCACGGGATAAGAAAGTCCTTCATTTTCTCTTTGTCCTCTTATGTTGCGTCACTTCTTGCACTATTCACTATCCTCAAGGGATAAACATATTCTTCATATCCTCCTTATCCTACAACATCTTCTTGTTGACCTTTTTACCCAATAGGATATGGGAAAACACACATACGCCTTTGTCTTCCTTATCGTGCGGCCTTCTTTGTGCCTTCACTTTACCCCACGGGATAAGCATTTATGCTTTCACTTTGTTCTCTTATCCCATGGGAACGCACGGTATAAGAAATTCCTTCGCTTTGTTTCCTTGTAGGTCTTATCCCGCGAGCCTTGGCGATGCTTCATTTTACCCTGCGGGATAACGGGGAAACACATTCCTTGCCCTTGATGTTTCTTATCCTACACGGTCTTCCTGTTGCCTTTGAAACTTTGCAGGACAAGCTTTCTCTGTTTTTGCTTTTCTTTCTTAGCCTGCATGACCTTATCTCATGAGACCCTTTCTGTTTTATTTTCCTTAGCGGGGGGAACGAGGACCTTTGTAGCTGAGAGAAAACCGCCATTAGCTAGTAAGAAAAAAGGGGGAAACCGGCCCGCTAATGACCAGGATTCCTCCAGCCTGTGAAACTTAAGTGAGTTGATCGACCGACCCAGTCAACTCAGAAATAGAATTGGAGTCTGAAAAAGATGCAAGGGCAAAAAGAGACCCCTCAATGTTGCTTCCAATGTGCTACAGGATAAGGGAGAAGCCCACCTACCTAGTTAATCCTTATCCCTATTGGCTTGATGTTGATGATTTGATGTAACAGGTTGATTGCTAACTTGTTTTATGTTGTCATTGATGGCAACTATGTTTTGATAGTCATCTAAGTATTTTAGGCCAATTGGTAAGGCATAACGGGTAGAGGAGATAGTTTGCCAATGAACCGGCAATAGGACTTCAATCAGTAAACAGGAACAGAGTTGTATTCAAGCAACTGGTATGAGTGATCTATGAAGAGTTAGGTGATGTGGTTTTCCAGGAGTGTTGGAAATTGTATCAAGTAGCTATGTTTCACACCACAATGACAGATTCAACAAGATGAGAGAATTATGTTGTACAAAGCAGTCAATCATGAAGAACAACTAACCGGTAAAACAAAGTCACTAAGATCGGTAAACCGGTAACGATTATGTTTTATTTTTAAGTTGTTATATTGGTGGCCGACATAAGTAAAGCATGTAGTGCAAGATTGACTAGATTCATTGAACCTAGGAAATTGTTCGAAGGTTGTTAGCCAACTAAGTTAATGCTTATAAAAAGTGTAATGAGTTATGAGATGAAGCATGAGATCGAGAGCGAATATTGAGAGTTTGATTGTGCGGTAATCTGAGAAGCTTTGTATGGAAGTGTTGTTGATGTATTAAGAAGAACTGAAGTAGATCTTATCAAGCACAAAGGTGCTACATGCATATCATTTTACTATTGTTTTCCTAATAGTTGCAGTAGTCAAATCCCTTAACCGGGTAGGTCATAACAGGCCTGAAATTGTAAATCCCCTAACAGGGTAGCTCATTAACTTGAGTCTAAATCCTCTTGCGAGGTTGCTCCTAACAGGGCAAATCTTTTAACAGGGTTGAGGTAAATCCCTTAACTGAGTGACTCCTAACAGGGTATGCTCCTAACTGGGCATGTTTGTATGACCTTAACCAGTCAAAGATTTCTATTCTGCAGATAGTGAATCTTGTGAGTATTAACTCCCACCGTGGTTTTTCCCTTTTGGGTTTCCACATATAAATATTTATGTTATGTGGAGCTTGATATATTGGGTGTTAGCTTATATGGTGATATTTATTTTATGTTTATTAAGCTTTAAGTTATTTAAAGTGGTGATCAAATTTGTGTTGTGGTTTTTGCTTGCACTATTTCACCCCCCCCTCTTAGTGCCTTGTAAGTTTATCAATTGGTATCAGAGCCTAATTCCCTTAAGGCTTAACCGCTTGGGAAAGATCCCTAAGGCTATCATGGGCGATATGAGTTATAGAGAGATGTCTAATCAACTTGCAGAAGTTGAGGAAGCCCTAGATACATTGAAAGGCAAATATAAAGCCTCACTTGCTAAGAGAAGAGAACTTGCAAAACAATTGATGGATTTTACTGAAAATAGTTCTTTTGATGAAGCCAACATGGATGAATTGGTTACTGAAGTTGAAAAACTGAATGATAAGAAAGCAAACCTAAGGAGAGAGTTGGAAGCCCTAACCATTAGGATGAGTCAAGAGCTTGAAGCAAGGAGGAAAGCTGAAGACAAGATCAGAGAAATAACATGAGATATTTAAGATGAACCAGGAGGTTGGAACCTTGTATCATCATCTTCATGAGGAACAAGAAGAAAAAGAAGAAATAAAGGTTGATCTAGACATGGCAATGTCTTACAAAGGAACTTGTTGATGCTAATGAAACACTTGCAAAGTTTAACAAGAGGTATACTATGCTTGATGTGCAATTCTAGTCACAAAGGATGAATGAAGATACACATGGCTTGGGATACACTACTTTTGAGAAAAGTGAGCCTTTTGGTACAAAGGACAACATTGAAGAAGGTAAATCTGCACCTAAGATCCAGAAATCCACCAGTAAGAAAACCTACAAACTAGTATGCTTTAATTGTCATAAGCTAAGACATACTGCTAATGTTTGTAGATCTAATGTTGTTAATGGTTGTAGACCTAATGCCTATCAAGGATACAAACCTAGAACCTTTAATGGTTATTGTTAGACTTGCAACATGTTTGGGCATAGAGTTGTTGAATGCAGGTATGGAGAAAATAATCTAATACCCCACATGAATCAGAGATCTGGTGGAGATTGGCAAAGAAATTTTAATGATCGGAGAAATGCAAATTGGCAGAGACCCTATGCTAACCGGTCTAGTCCCTATGAGATGGAAAAGAGAATGAATGTGATTTGTACAATCTTTCATAACTACAATCATGTAGCTATAAATTGCAGAAGGACTACTAGAGGCAATGTTGGACCCTGGAGAGCATCTGGTATGGCATGCTTTCATTATCACCAACTGGGATAGCTTGCAAACTTTTGCAGAGCTAAAATGAGACAACCGGTAAATCAATCTATTGACTAGAAAGGGAAGAAGAAAGTTGATGTGGAAGAGACTAGAGAAGAGATGAAAAAGATTTGGAAAAAGAAGAGTGATGAGAAAGATGAAGACAAACCATGAGAAGATCCTAACTCTTCATCTAGTGTGGAGAACTCATCACCAACAAACTAAGTTGTTAAAAGTCTTAGGGGGGGCTTAATGTCAGATCCATTTTTGGACCCCCTAATATGGTGTGCGGTAAGATAAATCTGCATATCTTGATGCTTTATGATGTTTTGAAGTGATTTTATGATCAAACTAGTAGGTTTGATGTGATATGAGAACTGATAGTATATTGAATGGTGTTTTACGGTTTGTTTGTTTATACAACCGGGAACAACATTTAATGCAGCAGGTATTGAGAAAATAAAAGGACTTTTTGAATATCATTTGTCACTTTGCATTCTTCAAAGCACCTAAAGAGAAAAAAGAGAAGATTAGAGCTTGTGTGAGCAACATTTGATGAGATTAATAGAAGATTTGAAGTGATCTACGATCGATAATCGGTGAAAGTACATTCTTAGTGTTGAAACCCTAGTTGTGGAAGCATTGAAAGGTATTTATCCATTAAATCTTGTTATTTGTTTCTAATTCTGAATCTTTGAAGATGGATGCACCACATCTAGTAGATGTTACAGTCAAGCCTCATCCATAGTTTAAGAGGCACCCTTTTAAATCCATTGAAACTGATCGTGTCGGAGCCCTATTTGGAATCCCATATGGAGTTTTGCATGTAGAGGATATTAGATCATACATTCATTGTAAGTTGGAAGATTTTGGTATTTTTTCTATATATGATCAATATAGGGTAATGTGTGATAAGGATGGAGTATTGAAACAACAGTATAGGAGGGTTGCCAATAAAGGTTTTCACCATGCACTAAATTCTATTGATGATTTTGATGATGATCTTGTGAGATATGTTTTGAGTCGTGTGCATGATCAGTTTATGTGGCTTGATCAAGCACATAAGATCACTAAGGAAGTGATTCATGCAGTAACTGGATTATGTTCCATCAGTGAAGTTCCAATACTAAGATCAGTTCCTAAGAATGATGTTGAAAAGATGACCAAGTCACGATGGGATGGAAGAGCTATCACTATTAATGAGATTGATGATCCTGCAGTAAAATTTGCTTCAATGGTCATAGGATATCAGGTATATCATTCTAGCAGGATGAACAACATCCCCGCTGCAGCCATCCATATTGCTTACCGAATGACCAAAGAAGATGTGGATTACGATTTGTCTGAGGCATTGAGAAGTCAGTTAGTGCTCAATCTTGAATCCATAAAGAAAGACAAAAGACTAAAGTTTAAATATGGACAAAAGATTATTCGATTGTTCTTCTATTTTCAGAATTTGTATCGGTGATGTTCAGTGGTTTGCGGATACACTGGCATTGTTACAGATGAAGAACAACATCAAGATGTTGGGTAATGATTTTGGTAAGATTTCTTGGGGTTATTTCAAAGATTTTCAAAAAAAGATTCATGCAAGAGAGAGGATACCGACACAAGTTGTTAAGAGATATGAGGATACCATCTATTTTTTGGTTGATACTGACACATGTCATATGGAGGCAATTGATCCCAAGACAAATTGGGTGATGCCTATGGGCTACAAAGTTGAAGAAGATCTTTTGGTGGCATATGAAGAACATTTGTTAGCACAAAATGTAGATACTACTGCAGAAAGGTTTGGTACTTATAAAGAGAAATCTTTACTAGTGCATTCTGAGCTTGCCAGATCAGTAATTGCTAAGAAAGTTAAAAAAGAAGTTGAGCAATTTGTTGAGCAACAAGGATTTACCAGGGAGGTAATTGTAGAAGCTAGAGAAAAATATGAAGCTAAATAAGCAAGATCATCTAGTGCCCCAATCGGTACCAGCACCGATATGAAGACAAGAAGTGATGAGGTTAAGAAGGAGAGACCTGCAGAGGCAAATAAGGAGAAACTTTTCAAGATACAATTCAAGAGAAAAGGTAAAGTCATTGAGCCCCCTGCACCTAAAGCACCCAAGGTGAAAGAAGTTTATAGGAAGAGGAAAAAGGAGCAAGCAAAGAGACTGGAAGCTGATGATGAAGAAGAAACTAAATCAGAAGGTGAGAAGAAAACTCTGAGAGCTAGTGGCAAAAAGTCAAAGGTTGTAGGAGCATCTACTGTCAAATCCGTCAAGAAACCAGTAACTAAACTTACACCTTTCGAAAATATGTCTATGCATATTAAGGAATATGGTGTTCTTAAGGGTTTGGATAAACTGTATGATAAGTTTAGTAAGGATGAACAAAGGCAGATAGAGGATGCAGTTATTTTTATGATGAATAAATAGTAAATCCCTAATTGAATTGCAAGGGCAGATTTCAAATTCTTTGTATAATAAGCTTGATGCTAGATGGCAAGCATCCATGAAACAAGATAGAGAATTTATTGAATTTATTCTTAAAAAATTGCAACTTGAAGCCACAAAAGAGGAGATAGATGAAATTCTTGCAAAGGCTAAATCATCTTTTAGATCCAAGAAAAGGTTGACAAGACTATTAATTGGCGAGACCCAATTAGTTCATATGGAAACTGAGCAGATATTGAAGAAGTTACTGGGTTTGATACCTGATGAAGAAGAAGAGCAACCCAAGAAGTTCAAAGTAGAAGATATTCTAGACAATGTTGATATCAATGATTTTACACCTGATGAGTTTGTTATGGTAAATTAAATGAAAGATGATAAAACGGTTAATGTACAAACTAAAATAGTTATAATTTTAGATGATGATACCAGTACTGGGGAGGAAAAGAAAGATCAAACTGAATATATATAGGATGAAGGTGTTTAGATGACTGAACAATAGGAACAAGAACCAAAGAGAGGAGAAGAAAAGAAGACTGAGCAAGAGCCATCGATAATCACTCAAACAGTTGATACTCAGACACCACCGGTAAAGAAAAAGGAGAAGGCAAAAGAGAACAAAGAAGAGGAATTGAAACTAGAACCTAAAGTGATATCTCTATCACTTACTTCTAAGAATAAAATTGAAGATGATGAGGATGATGATGCATTAAGTATTCAAGGACCCATCAATATGGATGCATTGAGTTCAACAGAACTAACGGAGATTGCAACTGCCATGCAATCTAGAGCTAAGAAGAAAAGAATGGAGGAACAACAAAAGGAAGCTCATATAATACATTGTGCAGTTGAGATTTTGTCTAGTCTGTTACCAGAGACGGACACAAATAGACTGTCTACACCAATTGATAAGTTAGGTCAATTGGTTGCTGATGTTGGTGAATAGATGATTTTTTTTTAAGATATAGCATTTTTGAATGTGGGAAAGGTATACAAGAAGAAGAGAGTAGAGTAATTGATGAATGATATTGACAAAGACAAAGTTGCTTTGACGATTAATTAAGATCATATTAAAGATGAAATTGAAACCGGAGGTAAAATCCTATCCACTATTGCAAATTTTTCATTATTTTTTGATGATCTGATAAAAAGGAAACATGAAGTTGAAAAGGAACTTGATGTTCTAAGTGAATCATTTAGCCCCCTAAATGATTTTGCTATAACTTATGGAAGATTTGTTGCTGAACTTCAACATAAGCTAAAAGCTTATGAGGATGAACAAGTCAAAAGGACTAAGTCACTGCAAGAGCTACATACACTTTTGATCCCTAAGGTTAAAATTTTGTAGAGAGGATACAAGGAAACTAAAGCTATTCTAGCTACACCCGAGATCAGTACAATTGATGTCATGGAGGAGCTAGCTTTCCAGATAAGGACACATGTTGAGATAACTGGCACTCTTTTGGAAACTTGGCACAATGATTTGAAGTAGTTAAAGGCTCATTTTGGAGATGCATTTTCTAAGATGGCATTGTAAAACATTTTGAACTTTTATATCTATATATGATAATGCAAATTTTTCTATATATTGCATTTATCTTTCATGTATTTACTTACCTTTGCCATTGTTGTCAAAGGGGGAGTAGTAGTATAATCAAAATTTTGTTGTAATTGTAATGGGGAGTAGTAGTAAATTTTGTAATAGCATGCAATTGTCAAGGGGGAGTTTGTGTCATGAGTTGAGTCAATTTTTGTATTGCACACTTAGACAAAAATTTTCCTAAGTGTTTCCATCAATGCCAAAGGGAGATATTGTTGGCTTGATGTTGATGATTTGATGTAATAGGTTGATCGATGGCTTGTTTTATGTTGTCATTGATGGCAACTATGTTTAAATAGTCATCTAAGTCTTTTAGGCCAATCGATAAGGCATAACAGGTAGAGGAGACAGTTTACCAATGAACCGGCAATAGGACTTCAACTGATAAACAGGAACAAAGTTGTATTCAAGCAACCAGTATGAGTGATATATGAAGAGCTAGGTGATGCGGTTTTGTAGGAGTGTTGGAGATTGTATCAGGTAGTTATGTTTCACACCGCAATGACATATTCAACAGGATGAGAAAGTTATGTTGTACAGAGCAGTCAATCATGAAGAACAACTAACCGGTAGAACAAAGTCACTAAGATCGGTAAACCGGTAATAATTATGTTTTATTTTTAAGTTGTTATGTCAATGGACAACATAAGAAAAGCATGTAGTACAAGATTGACCAGATTCATTGAACCTAAGAAATTGTTCCAAGGTTGTTAGCTAACTAAGTTGATGCTTATAAAAAGTGTGATGAGTTATGAGATGAAGCATGAGATTGAGAGTGAATATTGAGAGTTTGATCATGCAGTAATTTGAGAAGCTCTGTATAGAAGTGTTGTTGATGTATTAAGCAGAACTGAAGCAGATCTTATCAAGCACAGAGGTGCTACATGTAGATCATTTTACTTTTATTTTCCTAACAGTTGCAACAGTTAAATACCTTAACTGGGTAGGTCCTAATAGGCCTGAAATTGTAAATCCCCTAATAGGATAGCTCATTAACTTGAGTCTAAATCCTCTTGCGAGGTTGCTCCTAACAAGGAAAATATTTTAACAGGGCTGAGGTAAATCCCTTAACCGTGTGACTCGTAAGAAGGTCTGCTCCTAACCGGGCATGTTTGTATGACTTTAACCAGTCAAAGATTTCTATTATGTAGATAGTGAATCTTGTGGGTATTAACTCCCACCATGGTTTTTTCCTTTTGGGTTTCCATGTATAAATCTTTGTGCTATGTGGAGCTTGATATATTGGGTGTTAGCTTATGTGGTGATATTTCTTTTATGTTTATTAAGCTTTAAGTTATTTAAAGTGGGGATCAGATTTGTGTTGTGGTTTTTGCTTGCACTGATTCACCCCCCCTCTCAGTGCCTTATAAGTTTATCAATCTCGTGCCCCGCTAAGGTTGGCACAAAAAATGCTAACAATCATCTTCAATAGAATTGAAGAGGTGTCTCTTAAAAATAGGTCTAGCTCGATCCTTAATCTCAACAACCAACAAGGTAACAATTTCGAATGTTGATGCCATTATGAATCTAGGGTTTGAAAACTAATAGCTTCATGAAACAGATAAATACCTTTTGATTCAACTAGGCGCAAGAAATTGCTTTTGGATCACTACAAGCTTGATTTAGATCGCCAAATCTCCTCTCTTCGTTGCTCTTCTCTTTTCTCTTGACTGCATTGTGAAAAATAAACCTTTCAAATTCCTTTTTAACCTCAGAAAACCTAATTCTATGTTGTAAGAAATGATTCAACCAGTTACCTTGATTTTCATGAAATTGCTTACTAGAGCCTCAAATCTCCATCAAATCTTTTGGATAACATCTGCATACATGATTTAAACCTTCTTCAACCTTCATGAATCGATTACAAATCACCGAAGAGGGGTATCTATGAATATGCATGCAAAACTCCCCCTAAGGCCAAAAAGCCCCAGTTACCAGATGAGGTTCCATCACCGGATTCAGGTGGGGAGCCATTTTGCACATTAGAATCGTCTTTATTAACGCACATCTTCTTATGCTAATCTTTGATTTCATCTACTTTTTCTTTTCCTTTCTCACGTGATTTGTTTCTGTTTACCAAACCATTATTCTTGCTTCTGCAATGTTTTGCAATGTGACCTTGTTTGTTGCATGCATGGCAAACAACATCTCTTTGCATAGGCTTGAAATTCATCTGATTTGGTCTTATCCTACATTGGTTAGAGATATGTCCAAACATCCCACAAGCATAACATCTCTTGTTCTAAAAATTATTCATTACTGCTCTGCACATGTTTGACTTGTGACCAAAATTGTTGCATATGAAACACTGACCGGTAAAGGTAGGACCATTGTTTACATTATTCATTCCATTATTCACCCTGCTTTTGCATTGATTTTCCATATGACCAAATTATTGCAAGTAAAACATCTACCATTGAATTTATAAGCATTAGGTTGTCTTACCAAAGGATTGTTGCTCTTCTGATGATTAGACTTTGCATTGCTCTATCCAGAACTGGAGGATTCTCCTTTCTCATATCCAAGTCCTTGCATCTCTTTTCCATGTCTCTGACTATCCAACATCTCATCAAGCCTTGCTGAGCTAGCATCAAAATTTGTCTTTATATTCATTTGCAGTAGCAAGTTCATCTCTTAAAAGGAAACAATCCATCTTTCAAGTTCTTGTCCATCATCACAATGGATTGCATCTCATTCTTCAATACAACATTCTCTCTAGCAAGCTTTTCACATTCTTTATTTTTTCTTTGGTCTTCAATGCTTTGCTCTTATTTCTCCTTCAACTTGTCCATCATCGCTTTCCTCTTGTCCCTTGAATTTTTGACTTGTTCTTTCAAATATTTAATGAAGTCTTCAGGTGCACTCAAATTTCTCTTTAAGAAACTTATTTCATTTCTTGTTGCATCAAGATCCTCAAGTGCCACACAAAGTTGTCTCTACAAACCGGAATCCATTGATTCAATCTCTCAAACCTTCCTAAATGGTTAGGTTTCCTCAAATGAACTAGGCTCTGATACCAATTGTTGGAACCAAGGAACACTGAGAGGGGGGTGAATCAGTGTTCTACAAATTTTGAACTTGTTAATCTGATTCTTTAACCACCAGATGCATAAGAAAGAAAGTAAAGTGCAACAACACAAAACAAATAACCATGCAACCATAGCACCGATATTTTTATGTGGAAACCCAAAAGGGAAAAACCACAGTGGGATTTGAACCCACAATATTATTCCACTATGACTAGTAGAAAAATAATATTACATGAGGGGAATGCACTTGCATTCAGGCACACTACCTAGAGCTCACTACTCAAGTTACAAAACAAGGCTACAACTCCGAAGGAAGGCTCACTGCCCAAGAGATCAGAAACTAGAGAATATCATCTAATTATGCCAAAAATCAATTTTGGTTAAGTGCAAACCGATCCACTACAACTGATCTTCCTATCTACTTTGTTTTGCTCAGCAACTGCTTATCGAATCAACCAAGATCAAAATGTGCATGTGAAACTGTGCTCAATCATTTCAAAATGGTCTACCACATCACACATCACACCAAATGCATCATCCAAAATGGTCTTATATATCCGGACTAGCAAAAATTAATCTCCCACAAGTCGGCTCCACAAAACATAAAAAATGAAACGTGTAGCTGCAAGTCGGCTTACATCTATTACCGAACAATATTCCAGACCGAAAATACAAAATCACACACTTCCTATAGGTCTCACATATTTCCCTAAACACATTTCCAATCATCGAAATCAACTCTAAGAATCTGGACACGCGATACACTACCAAACATGAAGAATACTCTTCTTTATTGCTCTACCGGATACCAGATATTCAAACAGGCATAGGAATTAACACTGGAGGGTGGATTGTCGAGATAATCTGTTCCATATACCCAACCAACTAATCACTGATCACCAAAACCAAAAATTACTTCACCAAAAAATGACAAAATTGTATACTGCACTGGACTGACAGTCTTAATCCAAGAATACTCTATCCAAGACATCCGGTTAGCCAAACTTCATACTGGATTAGATCAAGAAGCCGAGTTGCCATCAATGACAACTCCTAAGAATCTGCAAGCATCAGGAACCACCAATATTCATCAGAGCATCACCGAAACATCAAATGCCAACAAGATCTATATCTGGTCTGATTTACTTTAGGAGAATCATCATCCTTAGTCAACTTACATCCGGCTACCATAGGAGTTCCAACTGGATTTGTATCCTCCAAACCAAAATTCTTCAATAACTCTTTCACATACTTGGACTATGATATAAAAATTCCTTTTTCTAACTGTATAATTTGCAATCCCATAATTAATTTCATCTCTCGAATCATAGACACCATAAATTCATTCTTCATTTCATTAGCGAACTATTTGCACAAATTATCATTTTCTCCAAAAATAATGTCATCAACAAAAACTTCAACAATCAGAATGTTATCATGATCAATCTTGAAATACTAATTACTATTAGCAATACCTTTGTTAAATCCAAGCTTCAGCAAATACTTATCCAATCTGGCATATCATGCTCTTGGCGCTTGCTTCAATCCATACAATGCTTTCTTAAACTGACATACCATATTACTCTGATAAGTCAACTGAAATCCATCTAATTTCTCTATGTATACCTCTTCTTCCAATTTGTCATTTAGGAATGTTGACTTGACATCCATCTAATAGACTTTGAAATCTTTGTAAGTAGCATAAGCAATAAATAATCTAATAGCTTCAATTCTTGCCACCGAAGCAAAAGTCTCTTCAAAATCAATTCCTTCCATTTGAGAATATCATTCACAAACAAGTCTTGCTTTGTTTCTAACAACTTCACCTTTCTCATTCAATTTGTTTTGGAAGACCCATTTGATTCCAATTACATTTTTGTTTTTAGGTTTGGGAACAAGAATCCATGTATTGTTCTTTTCTACCTGATTCAATTCTTCTTCCATTTCTTTCACCCAATGTTCATCTTTACATGCTTCATTCACATCTTTAGGTTAAATATTAGAAATCAAACATTACGCAACCCGATATGAAGCAATTCTTCTTCTAGTTTGAACACCTTTATTTCTATCTCCTATGATCTAATTTTCAAAATGATTCAATCTTACATTCCTGGGAGTCTTAGAATTTTAGACTCTTGATTTCTTTCTTCTGCACTTGCACTAGTTCCTTCTTCTTGATTCACTAGATTCACCAGAACAATCTGAACTTGATTTTAACTTAGAGGACGCTTCCCTTTGTTCGCATTATCATTCTGATCATCTAAATCATATTCGCAAGATCTGGTCTCTTTCACATTGCTTTCATCAACCTTGACATTAGCACTCTCAACTATCTTTTTTAATCTTTTGTTATAACACCGGTAGGCCTTGCTCTTATTAGAATAACCAAAAAATATTCCTTCATCACATCTAGCATCAAACTTTCCTAAATTTTCATCCCTTCTGATATAAAATTTACTTCCAAAAATTATGAAATATTTAACAGTAGGAGCATGATCAAGCCATAATTCATAAGGAGTCTTACTGGTATCACCTTTGATATGTACAGGATTAAGAGTGTAAAACAACAGTACTCATAGCTTCTCTCCAATAAACATGCAAAACATTTCCTTCAATCATCATTGTCCTACCAACTTCTTGAATGGTTCTATTCTTTCTTTCCATGACTCCATTTTATTGAGGGGTTCTCAGAGCAGATAATTGTCTTCTTATCGCATGCTCTTCACAAAATGCATTAAAATCACCAGAAATGAATTCTCCACCTCTGTCAGATCTTAGACACTTTAGATTCAAACCTGTCTCACTCTCAACCATAGCTTTGAAAATCTTGAACTTCTCTAAAGCTTCAGACATCTCCCTTAAGAAATTAACCCACATCATCCTTGAATAGTCATCAATCACCAACATGAAATATTTGTCTCCTTGAAAGCTTCTAACTCTAGAAGGTCCATACAAATCAATATGCTCAAAAGCCAATAATCCATTTGAAAAATGCTTCTTACTTTTAAAATATATTCTGGTTTGTTTCCCTAACTGACATTCCTTGCACATAGGGTCAGCAGGTTTTATCAACTTAGGAAGATCTCTCACAGCCTGAGTATAACTTATCTTAATAATGTTATCAAAATTCACATGACACATCCTCATATGCCACAACCAACTTTCATCAACTTGAGAAATCAAACAACTTTTATCGGAGCTATTCAAATGAAAGTACCTGATGCAATCTCAATTCTAGAGCTACCCAATATTCTACAATTTCCATTCTTGAACTGAAGATGATATCCCTTGTCAACCATCTATCCAAAACTCAAAAGATTATGTTTTAGGCCTTCTACATACAAGACATCATCAGTATTGTGTTTACCATCAAGAGAAATAGAACCTCTCCCGTGGATTATACCAGCTTTATCATCTCCAGACTTTACAAGTCCACCTTCATACTTCTCCAAGCTCACAAACTTACTTTTATTGCCTGCCATATGATGAGAGCATCTGATGTCTATCACCCATTCATCTTTCTCTTCAACTTGTGTAACCAAATACCTTTCCACATTCATGTAGCTAGCAGAATCAATAGGTATTGGATCATCTTCCTTGATAGAAATAAACACCCATTCATTATCACTTGTATTTCTTTATCTGATTCATCATCTGACACACCTTCATCATCAACATAATAAAATCTCTTCTGAAATTTAGGCTTGTAAGGTTTTCTAGGAACTCTTTCAGGACACCTATAGGCAAAATGTCCTATCTTATTACATGAAAAACATTTAAGAGGCAAATTTCCTTCACACTTATCAACTTCTTTAGGTAATCTCTTGGCAATCAATGCTTCAAGCTCCTCCAGCTCTCGCTCTTCTTCCTCCATTTCCTTCATCTCTTATCATATCTTGACATCCTTCTTGAAGAACTTTCTCTCAAATCATATATTTGCTTATCCTTTGTGGAAACAATGACTTTGAATCCAAATTCTACCTTAGGAAGGGAGTCACCAAACTCACTTAACTGAGGTTGATAGCTTCCCAGTCAACATGTCTCTGGTCACATCAGTCATGGTTTGAATCTCCTCAATAACAACTTTGTGTGTATAGGATGCAGGTAAGGATCTGAGCACTTTAGCAACAATATCTAATTCTTCCAACTTTCCACCGACACATCTGATATTTCACACTACTTCATTCATCTTCTGCATAAAATAAGTGATATTCTCATCTTCAACATGTCATACTTTCCCTTTAAGGTCTACAAATTAGCAATCTTCACATAGTTGTCTCCTTCATATAGGGTTTCTAATTTCTTCCAGATCTCATAAGCAGTCTGTAATTCCATAACATTTGTCATCTCATAATAAGTCAAGGCACTCAACAATGCCTCCTTAGCTCTAATATTACATTCAACTTCCTTTATCTCATTTAGAGTTGTAGGTCCATTAGCAGGAGCAATAGACTTGTTCTTTGTAATAGTCCAGTAAGCTTCGCCAATGCATCTCAAATGACACTCCATGAAACTCTTCCAAAGAGATTAATTAGTTCCATCAAATCTCAGGTTATCCTTCTTGTGAGTCGCCAACCTCGATCACCTCAACCAGTTAAGCTTCTTCAGAGGAATCTGCTCTGATACCAATTGATGAAATAGCTTTTATAACCACTGACCACTGAGAGGGGGGGTGAATCGTTTGTCTCACAAACTTACACAAATCAAACTTATTCTTAGATTTGATAATTAAGCATGAAAGCATGAATCAACAACACATCAAAACCTGGTTTTTTCCTATCTTTTCCTCTAGCTGTTGTGTTTTTGTTGTCCTTATCTCTTGCAGCCCGTTATGTTTTGTTGTTGTTAATGTTGGTCTAGATACTTTATTGTTCTATCTTTGGAAATGATTTATGGGGTTTTCGGTCCCCTCAAAACCTATTTTTGCTTAATAAAAAACAACACATCAAGAACACACATAACACCAAGATTTTTGATGTGGAAAAGTCGGTCAAGGTAAAAACCACGGTGGGGACCTACCCACAATATGATGATACTCTATTAGAAGTATATGAAATATTACAATGGGGAATACACATGTATTCAAACACATTGCCTATAGTTCACTGCTCAAAAACAACAAGGGCTACAACCCAGGGAAGACTCACAGTCTTACAAACAGATTCAAATTACATCCAGAAGCTCATGAACTAAAGAATAACATCTCCTTAACGTCTAGTTACAGTTTTGGTTAAGCACATAACAACTTTATTCTTCTCATACTTCTTCTCTGCCTCTAAAAGATGTATACATTTAGCGCACATACATTCTGATTCTCATCCATACACTATTGACACCATTACAAAGAAATTACATTTATTTATACATGACATCAACCTTATCAAGGTCGGCTCAACCCTCATTACCTAATTACAAATATATAACGACACATGCTAAAAAATCAAATGCGAACCAAGCAATGTCGGCCAATACATATCATGGACCCATATCACACGCCTCAAATGTGAAACACCTCCAAGAATTATGCATTGAACATCCGCAACATGCTACAAGCATCTAGTCAGTCCCAAATATGAAGAACACTAACACACTAAAGAAAATCATCAATTACATGCATACCAATCAATGCAGACCACCACCACAAAAGGCACACGATCCAAAAAATCCACAAGCATCGTGAATTACCACCACAACATCCGCACCAGCACTAATTACTACAATCACATCATCATTATACTGAACTTCAAGAACACTAACTAGAATGATTGTCAACCTTGAAAAATATCTTGTGGAGCTCCAAATCATGAACCACTTGAATTGTAGATACACATCAACATCCCAAACATTCCACCAAATCCACATAACAAGATATTACGATGCGAAGCAATGTAGATCAAACTACTAAACACTTTGACATCACTAAGCAACAGAAAAACCAGCCACAACATAGATATCCATAACTTACTCAAATCTTCTTGTGGACCTCTGAAAAATTGCACTAAATCATCTAAACACAATCCTCTACAAACCCTTTAATCCGCAAACTCTGATCATCGATATGCTAAACAAACCAACACTATGAACTTCACTACAACACTATCATGGACAAAAAAATATATTGACATCAATGACAACACCTCTCAGATATCTCTCAATCACATATTTGTGGCATACTACTAACAATCTCCAAACATCAAACAAAGGATGTGTTATATGACTTCACATGTGGTGTACACTTGTGCAATAAGGTCATAGTTTGTAGGATTTACATGAGTTGGAATATTTGGAAATGGTCTTGGGCATGACATATATAAATATTACCTTCAATTAGAACTTAAGAAATAAATCAAACACTATTAGAGGGTAAATGATGTGTTTTCTATATGGTTGGTCAAAACTATTGAGGGAGTAAAGACCTAAGAATATTTGTCAATGTGCAAAGCATAATTAATCATGGGATAGTTTATTTATCTAGTTCCTAAATTTTGCATACATCAAGATGGAAGGCTTCACTAGAAAACCTTACAAATTGCTAAGATACCCAATAAAAATATAGTGCTATTGGAGGTTTCTAGACAAATATTTGAATCTCATGAAAGCTTTGAGGGCAATCATAGAGGTGGTGGTATAAATTTCCCTCTACACTTAGGTTGGTATATGTTGACCGAAAAATGGTATAAAAACATCGATCCAAAGATATACAATTGTAATCTGAAACAAGGTTCTGAAATGTATAACTTAGAATATAGAATGTGCTTTAGGGTTACTATCTAAGGGATACATCCTCTTTAGGATATATAAGTATACACCTAAGATATAATACACATTGGTATTCACCATAGTTTTTGGTATACATCCTCTTTGGTCTTTTTTGACACAAATGAGATATAAGGAATGTATTGAATACACATTAGTGTATGAATACAAATACTTCTAATTTTGGGCCTAATTTGTTTATGTGATATTTCATTCTAATTTGCATCTAGTTATAATTCAAAATACTTTCCCTGCTTCCTTAATAGGACTAAGTCTGAGGTTAGAAATACTACAATTGTAGAAATCCTTTGAGTACAAAACCTCAATATGTATCTTTTAGATTTCTTTCTAACATTAGTTTCATTATCGAGGCCCTAGTTAGGTTGTATTGGGGCTTTTGCTTGGAGAAATTTTAAATTTTTTCCTATTACAAGATTGAAAGAAAAGTAGAAAATGAAAATAGAGATATGATTGATACAATTTCTATCTTCTTGATGTCTAACCTATGAGATGAGGTTAGGCGCCAAGGGGATGGGAAATAAAAAGGGGGGAAAGATCCAAAGAGATCTATGAAGAGATATGACCATTAGCATAACCAAATGGACAACCAACATGGGACACAATTTAGGAGTAATGCAATACCAAACCTTAAACACCCATGAAAAAATGTGACAACAAGAGCTTAAGAGAGATCAAGGAGAAATTGCATTGGAAGAGAAAGGAAAGATGCCCATCCCTAATGGAGTAGAAAGGAGAGAAATACGGATAATAGAAAGGGAAGAAAGACATAGGAGAAGGATTGAGCACACCAATCAAAGTGTTGTCAACCACACCACTGTGGTTGCTGCCAGAAAATGAGAGAAAAGAAGTAGAACCGGAGAAAGCAAAATCCTAGAAAGCATAAGTTCATACTTGGACAAAGAACAAGGGATAATAAGTAGTTTAAGGAAAAATATGGATGGATATGGAAGAAAAAGGAGGTTGTTGTTAGGGGAATGTAGTAGCAGTGAGGCTCCTACACTACCATAATTCTTTGGGAAATAATTTAACAATATTACAATCAAATTAGATGATCAATTTTAAGATTTTTTTAATACCTCAGATAGAATCCCATTCATCACTAATGAATATCTGGAGAGATTAGTAAGCATGAATATAAGTAAATTAAGGGAAGAATAAAATAAAAGAGAGGATATTAATCAAGAGATAGAGGTGTGGCCAAATGACATGTTTATAAACACAAGGATGAAAAGGAGTTTCAAAGAGACACAACCCTCAAACTAGGACCCATCCCTCACTAGGTCTAAAAGTAGGAGAATTGTGATCTAGAGAGATCACCATAGAAAAAAAAGAGAAGAGAGAAGAAGAAAATAGAGAAGTGAAGCAAAAAAAAGAAAAATAAAATAGAGAGAAAGATATTCCTTGGAGCAAGATACTAGAAGAGGACTATTTTGACATAAAATTAGCCAAGGATAAGGGCAAAGAATCCAAGCCCCAAAATAACAACAAGAAGTAAAATAAATCAATGATATTAAAACCGACAAGTAAACCAAAAGCTACAACAATATCTGATCCTAAACTTGGTTCTCAAGAGATGGATACAATCATTAATATTTTGGTGTTCGGCACTAACACAACCGAAGCAGTAGAGAAGTGATTTATCTTAGAATCAATATGGGAAAAGATCAAAAAACTTGTAGATAAGGAAAGACTAATAGACTATATAGGGTCCTTATGGAAAGATGAATTAGAATATATGCCAAACATTATTCTAACTATGCAACCACATGGGATACAATGAAAGGAGACTTCTTAATAAATTTTGGGACACTAGCAATCCCCATAGAAAGTGTCACTAAGATACAAAATTTGACACAAGGAAATGCATCCATAAAGGATTATGACCAAAATTTAAAAGAAGTATCTAAGGAATTAGGGGAACCACTAATTGAGAAACAAAATATTAAATGGTTCATATTCAGATTGAATAGAGAGATTAGAGTTGGCTTACATGGAAGAGAATTTAACAAATATGAAGATTTGATTACCATGGCCTACGAAATAGAGGCCCAATCTTGGAGAAGACCAAGAAAGACCAGAATGAAAAGATATTGGAGGATTTTCAGGATTAGTTACAAAGGCTTGTGATATAACAAGAGATAAGAACTACTGAACCTAAACAACCAAAAAGGATATGGTGCACATATTGTAATTAGCAAGGACACATCTAGAATGACTACCCAAAGGATAGAGAAACATTGAAAGCAGTAAAACTGGTGAAGAAAAACTCTATGTATTGTTCCATTGATCAAAAAATGGAATTTGCACCTAAGAGAAGATTTTCCTAAGAATATACGTCCAATTTAGAATGAAAGAAAGCAGTGTTGTTCAAACCAAAAATATAATGAGGAGTGTTGGTGTAATTATTTATTCTTATAGGATATAATTACACTTTACTTAAGTTGACTTAGGATAATGCATCTCATAGTAATTTGGATATGAGACACTTAGGGAAGTGTGCACATAGGGATGATTCTTGTAGGAGAAATTCCACCTTTTGTGGTCTTATCTTGCTGTTACATTCCACATTCAGTGGGTGATCCACCTCTTGTGGAATATTATATTATTTCTCCTACGTACCCCTACTTTTTCTTACCTACCCTTGTTTCTCATGGGGCCACATGTCATGATTGTGTGCTCGCATATCCATTTGGCCTTGCCTATATAAGCAGGCCCATATTCATTGTATTGGTTAATCCAATTGATCACTTTTGCATATTGATGAGAATACAGTTTGTTCTTGTCAAACTATTGTCTCTCTTTTGTGTTATTTTCATTGTGCCCTTGATCTTGGCAAAATCTCACATGGTATCAAAGCCATTGGGGCTTCATTGATTGGTTTTGGGAGACATCTTGAAAGGCTTCTAATTTTGGATTCGAGGTACTGCGCATTTTGGAGGCATCCTAGAGCATTTTCAACCTCACCATTGCATCTAAGAGGTTGCTTCCATAAAAAATTGAGTATAAACTCGACCTATTTTGGAGGAAGTTGATTTTATGGCTTGGAGGAAAAATTTCGCCTATTTGGGTAATATCGTACGGATTTATTTTTTTTTAAATATATTTATAATAATTTATTTTTTTGCAAAAATACTTCTCATTATTCCGCAGAAATGTTTTTATATTCAAAGTTTTTTCAAAAAAAAATAGTATTATTGTCGAGGGGGGGCATTACCCCACCCCCTAACCCATACTTCATACCCTGCACAGTCTGCAGGGACCCGTGCACCGTACCTACTGTTGGCCACTTGGGGATTCTGGTTCCCAGCGACGACCGTTGCTCTTACCGCCTGCGACCTCCAACCTGGGCTCCCAACTCCCGTCGACTGCTCCCGACTGCTGCTGACTACCTCCACTACTGACCCTTGTTACCGCCGATGACCTCCAACCCGGGCTCTCAACTCCCATCGACTGCCTCCATTGCTGCCCCTTGCTACCTCCGATGACCTGCAAGCCCGCACCATGTGGCATCACCCCATCTCCACAGCAACCGAGGCATCCACCACGTCAGCACCCAGTTGACACATATTCAGTGGGCTACACAGGCATACAGATTGCCCAGTCAATGATCCAAGTCACATGCCACGTCAATGAGCAGTCATCAGTCCATACAATGACACTTCATATGTCATACACTCAGTCAGCATGGCACATCACCCTATCCGTACGATCAACAAGGAGGTGTGACGGTTTTGTGACGGCTGGACTGTCATCAAATTTAACATAGTGAATTGCTGACGTCAGCCTGCATCAGCGGATTTTTTGAAAAATTTAGACCCCTCACCATGAAGCAGTTTGATTTTTCGGGTCAACTTTGAAGGCCCATAACTTGCTCGATTTTGCTCCTTTTTGGGTGCAATGTTTTTTTATTTGGGCTAATTTTTGTGCTCTTCATAGTGGTGTGGTTATTTTTTGATTTTGGTGAACAATGTTTTCAGAATTTCACCTTCTCTTAGTTGTACCTGTCTAATCCTCAATTTTGCAACTTCAAAGGCTTCGTTTGGGCTCATACGACCTCCTTTTCAGGTGCCATTTTTTTTGAAAGTGCATATTTCTTTCGTCTACTTTCATAATTTGTCATCAGTTTGTAGATATTTTGAGTGGATATTGTACTTTCATAAATTGCTCTTTTTGCGCTTACTTGGTACCTGTAATTTGCTTGGATCTTAGTTTAGATCTCTTGCATTATTAGTTTGAGTCTCCTTTGGCCTATTTGAGGCAATTGTAAAGTTGAAATCTGAAGTCCACTTTGCCATTTTTGCAAGTGGCCCGTTGTACATGCACTAAGTATAAAGTGCCAAATCATTATTTTTTTTTTATTTTTTTTTTGGGGGGGGGTGTGTCTTGTGTAATTGTGCCTCTCTTTCCTTATGCTCTTTCATTTTTGTTGCTATGGGTCCTCATTAATTTCCACCTTTAACTCCACATAACTATGCATCTTGGAAAATAAAAGCATGGAGCAAACTGATGGAAAAAGGACTCACGCATTACATAGATGGAACAATAGCAGAACTAGCAGATCCTAAGGCTGATCCTAATGCTCAATTAGAATGTCTCACTAAATATTGCATGGCTCTTGGAACTTCGCGTAAGTATCATATGACCTCATTTTTTCACATTGAGAAGTGTACTACAATCAAAGAGGCTTGGGATATCTTTCAGAAATTGTATGGTCAAGTTGATGAAATCAGAGGCTACAAGATTGACAATGAGCTCACCAACTTGGATCCCAATATTTTTTATACAATCCAAGATTATGTCACCAAGGAAAATGAGCTAAGAGCAAAGCTTAAGGATTGTGGAATTGACAAAAAGGATTCTCAATTGATATTCAACTTGTTGGACAAGCTTCCAACCGAATATGCAACATTTGTTTCTAGCTTCCAAACCCATCACTTGATAGTGGGGATTTCCTACACCATGCCTTCATTTAATGCTTTCATAGAAATGTTGATGTTGGAACAATCTAAGTTGTTGAACATGGGGATTCTCAAGTCTTCAAAGTCCAAGGCTTTGGTGGCTAATCAAGGGAGTCAAGGGAGTCAAGGCAAAGATTCCAATAAGAAGAAGAAACAATCTAAGTCAAAGCCACAACAAGAAAAAGGACAATCATCCTCTCCATCACAAGGAGATTTTTCATCCTCTTCCAAGAAGGGGAATCCACCTAAGAAGGAAAAACCAACTTGTGCCTATTTCAAGAAGTATGGTCACGATGAGCATTGATGCCACACTAAGAAAGTTGATGAGTTGACAAATCTCCTTGAGAAGAACAACATCAATTTGCCATCCGCCTACAACAAGAAGGAATCATCTCCTTCCACTTCCTCATAGTCTAAGGGAAAAGGGAAAGCATGTGTGGCTACAATAGGTTCTCCACAGCAGTGGATACTTGACTTGGGTGCCTCTTATCACATGGGTTCTACAAAGGAGCAGTTTTCTTCATTGGAGCCATCTAAGGTACCTCACATTTAAATAGGTGATGATAAACAAGTTGAGGTAGAAGGGAAAGGTTCGGTTGCCATAATTTTCTTTATGTTCCTAACTTGTCTACCAATCTTCTCTCTATCTACCAAATCACTCACTATGGGAATGGAAAAAATGTTGATTTTACACCTGATTCAGTTGTGGTAAAAGAACTTGATAATGATGCCTTGGTAGCAGTGGGACAAGTCAATGACAATTCAAGACTTTATTCATTCTCCCACTTTGTGCCAAGATCTCCTTCTATGGCCTTTCTTACTCATTCAAATTCAGAAAGTAAGCTATGGCATGAGCGGTTTGGTCACCTCAACTACCGCTATCTTCAACAAATTAACACTAAAGACATGGTCACAGGTCAACCTCAAATCCATTTTTCAAAGGGTGTATGTTCATGATGTTCCATGGGAAAGCATCTCGAGGAGAAGTTTGATAAGGGGAAAGGTTGGAGAGCTTTGGAAGTTCTTCAACTTGTTCATAATGATGTAGTAGGTCCATTTCCATCACCTTCATTTAGTAGGGCCCGCTATGTCCTCACCTTCATTGATGACTACTCCCACTTCACTTGGGTCTATTTTCTTGTTCATAAGAGTGAAGTGTTTGAGAGATTTATAGATTTCAAGGCTCATCTGGAGAAGCAATCAGGGAAACTGGTCAAGATCCTTCATACAGATAATAAATGGGAATATGTGAACAAAAGACTTGAGGATTTTTGTACATTTGAGGGGATTGATCTTCAGCATTCAGTTGCCTACACTCCACAGCAGAATGGAGTCATAGAAAGAAAGAATAGAACTCTCAAGGAAATGGCTATTTGTATGATACATGCACATTCTCTTGATCCCGCCTTTCGGGAAGAGGCTATCAATTGTGCTACACACATCCAAAATCAGGTTCCTCACAAAGCTTTGAAGGGTATCACTCCTTTTGAGGCTTGGGTTGGTAAGAAACTGATTGTGAGACATTTCAGAGTCTTTGGGTGTCCAGCATGGGCTCGCATTCCTCTACAAAAATGCAAGGCATTGGAAACTCAGAGTAGGCCTTGTATTTTTGTTGGATATCCCGAGGGTGTTAAGGCATATCGATTGATGGATCCAGAGACACATGAGGTGTTTATTGAGAGGAGTGTTCATTTTGAGGAAAGCTCTCCTAGCTTAGCCTCAATTCCTCCTCTGCCTTCCTCCATTGTGGATAGTGATGAGAGTGATTTAGATGATGAGACTCCTTCAACTCTGACTCACAGGGTTACACCTTCGTAGGGTCCACTCGCAGTTGAGGAGCCTTGTCCTCTACCTCCACCTAGACCTCGTTGGGCTCGACAGACACTTAAGTTAGCAGGTTCTCTTGTTGGGTATCCTTCAGATACACGGAGGACTCAATCACAACATGAAGACCTTCCACATGCATACATTGCTACCACTTCTGATCCATAGACATTATTAGGAAGCATCAGGGGTTCCCGAGTGGGACCACGCTATGGAGGAAGAGTATAGTTCCTTGATGAGGAACAACACTTGGGATTTAGTCCCTCTCCCTAAGGGGAGAAAGATGGTTCGATGTGAGTGGATCTATCGGACCAATTTTGTAGCAGATGGTAGTATGGATAATTATAAGGCTCAACTTGTTGCCAAAGGTTTATCACAACTTCCAAGTGTTGACTATATTGAGACCTTCACGTTTGTAGCCAATATGAACTCCATTCGCTTGACACTTGCTATTGCAGCAACTCATGGTTGGGTTGTCCATCAGATGGATGTGAAGAGTAGTTTTCTTCATGAGGATCTTGATGAGGAGATATATACGAAGCAGCCACAGGGTTTCATCTAGGATTCTTCATTGGCTTGCCGACTGAGGAAATCTCTTTATGGCCTTAAGCAAGCCTCTAAGGCTTGGTATGCCAAAATGGATTCTTTCCTTCTCTCAGCAGGGTTCATCAGGTGTCATTCTGATCCGAATATCTACATTTTGTGATAAGATGACTCACACTTGATACTTGTGCTCTATGTTGATGATTTGATCATTACAGGGAGCACCTCATCCATCATTAGCAGTGTCAAATCTGTCTTGCCTGACAGATTTTCTATGACTGACTTGGGTCTTTTGCACTACTTTCTCGAGATAGAGATTTCACAGTCACCTTCTAGGATTACACTTCGACAGCCCATGTATGCTCTTGATCTACTTGCACGCTTTCATATGGTTGATTGTAAGCCTGCATCGACTCCCTTTGTTTCAGGAGTCAAGCTTGAGGCTAAGTGCTCTTCTCCAAAAGGTGATGCCACATTGTATCGTCAGCTTGTGGGTAGTCCCATCTACTTGACTCACACACGCCCTGACATTTCATTTGCAGTTGGCATGGTTTCCTGCTTTATGCATGAACCACATGAGCTTCATTGGAAATCCACCAAATGCATCCAACACTACATCCAGGGTGCACATCATTATGGGATTCACTATGCAGTAGGCATAGGACTTCACTTGGTTGGATACACAGACTCTGATTGGGATGGTGATCTTGATGATTGTAAGTCTACTTATGGTTACAGCTTCCACCTTGGTTCGAGCCCCATTTGTTGGTAGAGCAAGAAGCAACATGGTATTTCTCTCTCTTCAACTGAGGTTGAGTATCGAGGGGTTGTTAACGCAGTGACTGAGACTATTTGGCTTCAGCATATTCTCACAGAGTTTGGGTTCTCCACTCCACGACCGACAATTCTGCATTGTGACAATCAGAGTACTATTGCAATCTTGAAGAACCTGTTCTAGCATCAATGGACCAAACACATCAAGATTCATATGCATTACATTTGGGAGCTGATTCAGGCAAGTCATTGATTTGCAGTATTGTCCTACAGCGGAGCAAATTGCAGACATATTCACCAAACCCTTCACTGCGAGTAAGTTCCAACAGTTGCAAGCTCTCTTGGGGGTGCGGTATGTTTCATTAGGGGGGGGGTCATCTGACTTCTCCTTCCTCTCTTATGGGGGGGACTTTTTCCTCTTTGATGTTTTGTCCTTCTTCTTTAAGAGTCTCTTTGTACATTTATCTCTCTTTTGGGTGGGAGTTTTTTCCCACTGGGTTTTCTCCCTTTCTCCATTTGTGAGAGATTTCATTGCATAAGTTTGCTTGAATTTGTATATTGTACATGGGTACCTATCATGGCCTAGTAGCTGGGACCCATCTTGCATTGTTGACTTGAGTCTTCATTCCTCTAAGTTGCACTTAAGGGGGGGTGTTGGTGTAATTATTTATTCTTATAGGATATAATTACACTTTACTTAAGTTGACTTAGGATAATGCATCTCATCGTAGTTTGGATATGAGACACTTAGGGAAGTGTGCACATAGTGATGATGCTTATAGGAGAAATTCCACCTTTTGTGGTCTTATCTTGTTGTTACATTCCACATTCGGTGGGTGATCCACCTCTTGTGGAATATTATATTATTTCTCCTACCTACCCCTACTTTTTCTTACCTACCCTTGTTTCTCATTGGGCCACATGTCATGATTGTGTGCTCACATATCCATTTGGCCTTGCCTATATAAGAAGGCCCATATTAATTTTATTGGTTAATCCAATTGATCACTTTTGCATATTGATGAGAATACAGTTTTTTCTTGTCAAACTATTGTCTCTCTTTTGTGTGCTTTTCATTGTGCCCTTGATCTTGGAAAAATCTCACAAGGAGAGAGATAAAGTAGGCTATTTGATCCCACCTTGCCAGGATAAGCAAAATTATTGCACTATGTAAAATAACTAGGGTTGTCAGGATGACAATCAGAATTCCAATTATAAAGGAGGTCGAGGAAGAGGTCAAGGTAACAAAAGGAGGAATGCTATTTTTTTCTTTAATTGTGGAAAGATTGGACATTGCACATCAAAATTATAGGTTGAAAAGAGGTAGAAATGTACATTCTATGGACAAGAGAATACCATATTTCAATGTGAGATAACAAGAATTTTCTATATAAATCATAACAATGATTAGTCATACCAAATTGATGAACTGTAGAGAGGAACAAGGGTAATCCAAAGGATGCCACAACAAGGAGTAACAAGATGTCACTGTAGTTTTTAAAATTGTAACTTTCTATAATTTTACACTCCTTTTGTTTAATTTCCTTAGTGTATTTTCTCCTGGATCTTTTTCAATCCTATTTATGTCCTTTTCACTATAAAACTATCATCATATGATCACATGGTGATCTGGGTCTCTATCTTGAGCCTAAGTGTACCTAAACCACCTTTGAAAACTTTTGGCTCACTATATTATCTAGTCTAATGTTCTCTATCATAAATCTTACAATGATCTTCTCCTTTGGTGTTTAACAAAAGTTGAAACATCTTTTACCCTCTAAGAAGGTCATGTAGGTTGTAGAGGTGGTCATTTTAGTTGTAAGTCTCTTGTTAACAAACTTATTCACATAGGATATTATTGGCAAATAATGGAGCAATATTCCTTTGATTTTTTCAATAAATACCCTCAATGTCAACAATATAGTAATCTTATTTGAGCTCCTACGCAAGAACTCAGGGCTCAAGCTTCTCCTTGGCCATTTCAGACTTGGGGGCTTGATATTATTGGTAAGCTATCTCCCACTTCTTCCAAAGGGCATACCTTCATCATTAGAGTTGTTGATTACTTCATGAACTGGGTTGAGTCTATGTCATTAAGATCCACTACTGTTGAAGCAATCTATATCTTTCTTCTCGATAACATTATTTCTCATTTTGGATGGCCTTCTACCCTTGTCTTTGATAATGGTACCTTGTTTAAGAACAAGGAGGTGAAACAATTCTTAGAGAAATTTCACATTCGACACCGATTCTCTACACCTTATTATCCTTGATCCAATGGCCAAGTTGAAGCATCAAACAAGACCATTGAACATATTCTACGTAAGAGGGTTTAGTAAACATGGTAAGGACTCACATGTTCAATTAAAATATGCATCATAGGCCTATCTCACAAGTGTCTCTAGAGCCACTAGGATAATGCCCTACAACCTTGTGTATGGTGTTGATGCTCTCATGTCTCTTTAGTTGAAAATTCCCTCTCTACAAGTTTCCCTTAAGGGATTATTAATGGTGATACCTACCGTGCTCACCATCTCAATCAATTTGAGTTGCTTGATGAGCATCGATTGAAGGCCCTCCACAATTTACAAGCTTATCAGAAGTCTTTATCAAAGCAATAAAATCAAAATGTCCTTTATCGCACTTTTAAAGTAGGTGACCTTGTTCTCTATGAGAATTAGAGAAATGTAAATGTGTCACATGATCAAAAAGGGAAATTCAGTCCTAATTGGTTAGGTCCCTACATTGTCACCTTTGTTTATGGTTTTGTTGCCTATGGTCTGTTTGACATGGATGGCACACCGCTTAAGGAACCTATAAATGCCATGCTCTTGCATCGATATTATGCATAGAAGAAGCTCCTATATGTTGTATGTGTGATGCTTATCTTATTAAGATCATCCTACTATGACATTTCTTCATCAAATGAAATGCACTTGTGTCGATATTATGCATAGAAGTTCCTATGTGTTGTATGTGTGATGCTTAGCTTATTAAGATCATCCTGCTATGACATTTCTTCATTAACACATTCCTTCCTCTGTTGTGTTATGATGTGTGCATATGTATGGTTAATTTCTTTACCTAGACATGTGTGTATATCATTTATATGCATGTATATGTCTACATTTTTACATAGCATTAGATCATCATGGTATTTAATCAAGCAAATGTAAAACATATGTAGAAATTAAATCATGATAGTATTTAATCTAATCATACATAACATACATGAAAGTAAAGATATATATCCATGAAGGCGCAAATGCTAGGAAAATCAAAATCTCATATGTGTATATACATCAATGTATAAGTATCAATGTACATGTGTCGCATCACTATAAAACATGTGATGTCTATATGCATATGTATGACTGCATCAAGCACATGTATCTCTAAAAAAAATTCTATAAAAAAGTACATCTATATCACAAAATCTTAAGCTCATGATCCCCTTGGTGCATGGTTCCTTGAGCCTACAAGTGTTGGTAGATCTAGATCCCTGTGTGGTGGCTAGCGGACTAAAGTAGAATGAGATCAAGATACTAATGCACTCTCTATGCAATTTTCTCTTAGCTCTCCTCTCATATCTACTATCATCTTCCTCTGGGTCATCTGCTCCTCCCTAGGGGTATCTCCCCACTGTCTTGCCACTTTCAAATCCTCCATCAGCTGGCGCACTTAAGAGTGGTCAAGGTCTCCAGCAGCACCACTCTGTGCAACATTGACCTCTCTTCAAATATGATCACCAACCTAGCTCTGCAGAGCATCATGTGCCCTCTCGACACTCTTTGCTTGCATCACTACCTAGTCTCTCACCCTGAGGACAACCCAAAGCTCCACTATGGCTTAGTCCCTCTGCCTTGTCACAATGATTAGTTGTGTATCCCTCTACACCAAATCCACACTTGTCTCTTCGTAGGTTGTCTGGAACTGTGCTACAATCTCAAACAACTGGACTTGTTGACCATCTGATTGGGAAAGTTGGTAGACATCGATAATGGGACCCTATATCTAGACATTAAGAACAATGTCAAAGTGTGCCTAATAATGAAGTTGAGCCACTCTACAACAACTCTCTGCAACCACAAAGAAGATCAATGTCAATATATATATTATCATCAAATATATCTCCTCTATATCAAATAACATATCTATATCATGTATAAAATTTCAAGTTATACCTGAATCACCCATCTGCCAATCTAGATCTGGGGGGTGCCCTACTGTTGAACTCCCTAGAAATCACTACTAGCCCACCAAACAACCTCCTCAACTATGATGGCTCTTGTGGTAGACCCGTTGGTGGCGAGGAAGCTCTCGAAGCTGATGGTAATCTGGCTACTACAAGGCTAACTACATATTGATGTTGTCTCAGCCTATCACCTCTTCCTCTATTGGCTCTTGTTTCTCCTCATCATCATCTCCTAGAGGCCCTACATCCCCCTCTAGTGCATCTGTGATGAAATGGGGGCTAGACCTTGAGCACTCCACCAATTAGTGAATCCCTCTCTAACTCTAACATCGTCTATATCTAGTTGTGGTGGGATGTCATCATCGTCACTCTCAGGTGGAATCTCTTAGGCATCTCCTATGGTGGTTCACGGGATGTCCTAGGGCTAGGTTACAATACTCGTTGACCTAATGCATGTGGGAATGACTAGGGGCATGATTTGTACCTATCTGAGCTATCACATGCACCATCTCCAATGGTATGGGATGATAATGTGGTCCTCTCACCCGATGAGGAATCGTCGTGTTGCATTTGTGGTAGCTATATGTGGTCTGTCAACTACGCCACCATGTCTCAGAATGGTTGCCACACAACATCCTTGATCCTGAGGTGATCAAGAACTACCCTCTAAAACATCAGTTCTCTTGTCCTCCACTCACCCTGACATAATGGATACATGTGAGCTTGTGACATGTCTATTGGTATCAAGTAGGGGAATCTGACAGATTACATGTAGATGATATGCTCAAAATCCCACACCTGAAGTAGTGTGCAGGTTGTAATGTTGTGGTACTTGTGGTGGACGTCCCTTCTCATATCATGATACAAATGTGTAAGCATGTTGCGCCCCTACACAAATATTGTACCCCCCATCTCTCTGATGCATGGGATGAGGCCCATAGGAAGATGAGAGCCTCGTCCATCTGTGGCCACTCTAACAACCATCATTGTAATCATGATGTTTCAAATGGGTGGGATGGGGATCTGACCATGATTGAGCGTATGTAGATAGATGTGGTCAATCACGTCTCTAACCCAACCAGTGCACCACTCCTATCCATCACAAATCTCTCTTGCGTATTGTAAATCTAGTACACGTCCAACAATGTGACTAGTTGCATCCCATCTGTTGATCAAGGCTATGGGTGAATGGAACTTGAACTCTAGCATCTGGCAAACCCACTAGAGTCAAACATGTTGAATTCGCCTCCTATGCACAACTGACAACTTGTTCATGTGATTGCACAACAAGCTCAACAAGTGTCTGGTATCAGTTATGATTTCTATTAGTCTTGCAATCTACAACATCAATTAGATTAAAATTCTACTTTTTCTTCCTCGTTGGGTCCTAAGGACACTAGCGCGCTAAGAGGACACCAACATGGCTAATGTCCTTGGATGCCAACATGCGTGAGGGACGCCAGCACATGGAATGGACTCCAGTATGGCATTCATCCCAAGATGAATGTGCAGGTTTGAGATGAGCACACAAAGTTGGGATGCTAGTGCTACCCCGATTTCTAAAAAGGCTCTAAAAGGCGTTAAAATTCATCAAAAATCATGTAACGGGGCCTACCTTATCTGGGTGGTCATCCTGCTCCATAATGATGCACAACTCCTCAATCTTGGTCAGTCAGTTGTCTCACCTACAAGGGATTTTTGTTGTGGCTCTATATAAATCACAGTGAAAATCCTCATGTTCAATAGTGAAAATGACCCTTCTTGGGGCCCACTCCTTGAGTATATAGCCAAATTTTTGCCCAAAAATTTATAATTTTTTTTTATGGTGGTTCTGGATCACCCTCCTTCCTGGTTTCCTCACCTCATTGGGGGAAAAACATGAGGGGGCATATACTTGTCCTTTATCATTTTGTCTTTTCCACCTTGTACTAACACTTCTTAAGCATTCTTCTCACCAAGGTAGCTTCTTCCATTTTTTGTGCTAACACATTTTGACGTTTTGCAGATTTGGATCTTCATGTTGGGCACTATTGTTTTCTTTAAACACTCGTGGCATCATCCATGCTTACCTAGTTGACCTTTGCAACCTCCACAATACCCTTTTTCTTAAGGTAATTAATGAATTTAATGCACTGCATGGACTTAATAAACATTTCTTTTGGAACTACTTTAGTTCACCTAATCCCTAAAGCTCATCAACTGACTAAAGTGGGGGTGAAATGTAGTGTCAAAAATTACACCCAGTGCATTTATTACACTCAGATCTGAGAGCATAAATCAGAATTAAAGGTGTAAGGAGTGAGGTTCACCAAAATATAATTGGTGGAAAATTAGGGTTTCCACCATTAGATGTATGAAAATCGCTAATTTACCATTACATTCAAAAGAGGGGTATATCCAATAGATTCAATCACAAATAAATAATGATAAAGATTGAATACCAATTGGATTCAAGGGGGTGTGAATTGATTTACAAGTTTGATTTCCTTGTAAATTTTAAAAATTTAGAAGTTAAATTCACTAAAACCCTAATTTTTAAATTCAAAATTAAGCTTGTTAATTATTTAATTTGGATTAATTATTTCAGATTTGAGTTCTTTTCATATTTCACAATTCGAAATTTTACTTACAAGTTTATTTTCAAATTTAGATTTTAAAATTAAGTGGTTAATTTCAAAAACCCTAATTTTTAAATTTAAAATTGAGCTTGTGGCTTGTTTAAATTTTAAATTTACCATTTTAGAGTTGATTCAAATTCAAAATTGCAATCTTAGATCTAATTAAGAGGTTATTTTTACAAAGCCCTAATTTTAAATTTAAATTTCCTAGTGGGTTGCATAGTTATTCAAATTTATTCTTTATCTTTTCAAAATCACAAATCAATTTGCTTAATTAATTGAACAATCATTTTTTACAAAATTTTGTATTGTTTAATTATTCAAATTTTAAATTTTAAAATTAAATAAATTAAGAGGTTTTATTTACAAAACCCTAATTTAATTTGTCTAGATGTAAATTTAAATATTCACCATGGAAATTAATGGATTTTATTTATTTGATGTTTCACATATGATTACATTGATTTTTACCTATATTTATTATAATCATGTGTTGGATAATGGCTTATTTCACTTCATGTTACTTCTTTTCATTCATAGCACTTGGACCGATTGCATTTTTAGGATTTCCAAGTTGCTCCCTTTACATCAATTAGATTTCAAAGCTTTCATCTATCGTGTATGTTGTGTTATGGTGATGTTTTTGGAAAATGCATTTCATACATACATCACCTAGAAGCTTTTGTAGATCCTAATCCTAGAGGTGTTAATGGAAAACCTCTCCTAGGGTATCTAATGTGAATGAATAAAGAGCTAATACTCATATCATTGATCTCTCTAATGTAGAGCACACATTGAAGAGAAACATGGTCCCATCTTCTTCTCATACACATACTCTAGCACAAGGGGAGCAAAATCAAAATATTGATGTTTCCATCTCTCTAGATCCTCCCTATTCTCCAATAGCCTATATTAAACATCAAAACATTTGTAGAGAAGATGATGTTATGCATTTTATTCATGATCTCTCTCCCCATATATCATTAAGTAAATATGAGGCCTTAGATGATAAGGATCTTCCCTCTCAATCTACCAAAGAGAATATGCATGATAAGATAAAGGAAAATCCTCCTCCATAATGTATTCCTTCTTCGTCTATTAATCCTTTCATTCCTTCAAAACATCCTTACACTAAAAACTTCAAAGAAATTTATTATAATGTTCCTCTTCCTTATCAATTAAATAATTCTTATAGTAGTGGATTTAACATACTATCAAAACAAGGTTTTATAGGACAAGGACTTGGAAAATTTGAACAAGGAATTTGAGTCCCTCTAAACCCTCCAACACAAATTACCACAGAAGGCCTAGGAAACAATAATAAATCTCCTATGGATGACCTCCTTATCATTCAAGACTTCAAAGATCATCTTTCAAGACAACCAGCCATTCGTTCTCATAAAAGTGCTTCTTCTTCAAAAAATCATTTTTGTTTAGTTCATCAAACTCATGATCATCATGCTAATGATTGTCTTGATTTTCAAAATGAAATAAAAGAACTTATTAATAGTGGAAAATTTAAAATAATTGATGGCAATCCTTCTACTTCTAATAATAACTCTTGTCCTCGATCTCAAAAGAATAAGCCTACACCTATTGATGATCAAGAAAAATTGGCTACTAGAATCTTTTGGAAATTGAAGTATGACAAGAATGTTGTTTTTCCCTTTGTGAAGTTTAGCACTAAGCATAAAGAAGGAAGTGGATATTGTCTTTTTCATCATGGTGGTTCTCATTCTCTTGGAAAGTGTAAAGTATTTAAGGAATTTATTTAAGAATAATACGATTGTGCTCGTATATGTCTTTCAACATATCTTGCTCTCTTTCTAGGTGAAAAGGTAGTGCCTTAGCACTCCTTTCACCCTCCTGTTGCTCCTCACCCTATGACACAAGTAGTTAACTTAATTGGGATCTCTTTGTCATTAGAGGTAGTGTTTCTTCAATTTCAAATATCTTGGGGTAGCAACATGATTCTCCTCTATCGTTTCTCCCATCTTTTAAGTATCACCATTTTATTTATGGTTTGGATTATTCACAACTTGATGTCCTTTCTTGCATGTAATTATCCTTAATGATAGTACATATGTGTCCCTTGTTAGGAATTATTCTTTGCTTCAAATGACACATCTCTTATGAATAATCTCTCCTAAGAAAATGTGTGATTTTTCCCTCTAATCCATCCTTGTCTTCTAGTTGGGGAGGACAAGGATGGATTTTTTCCCTTTCTCTCGTGCTATGAATAGTATCATTATTCCCTTTATGGGTTGAATTTTTTCATGTGTTTATATCCTTTCTTGTATGGAATGGTATGTCTCTTATGATTGATCCCTCCTTAGGGGAATCTGTGATCTTCCCTTCTTTCTTTCTCTCTCTTTGAAGATTACCTCTTCTTTCGAGTTGTATTTTACATATACTAATGTCTTTTCTTACATCAAATATTTCTTCATGTGAGTATATTGTGCATTTTCTTATGTCTAATCTCTCCTTAGAGGATTTTGTGATTCTTATTCTCGTTCTTTCTCCTCGAAGATTACCTCTTCTTTTGTGTTGTGCATTGTTCATAACTTCATGTCCTTTCTTACATAAGAATTGTTCTCCATGTGAGTACATGTGTGTCCCTTGTGAGGACCTATTCTTTGTTTGAAATGGTATGTATTTTATGAATAATCCCTCTTTAGAGGACGTGTAATTCTTCTCATTGTCCTTACACTTGGGGGCCAATGATTTATCTCTCTAACTCCTTCCTACGGATCCATTGTTCTTTTGTGAGTAGTTTTTGCTTGTGATTTGATGTCAATCCTTGTGTGAAGTTGTTCTTTGCTCAAGGATTCTCACTTATGAAAGAGGTGTATGTCCTTGGTTACAACCTCTTCATCATTTGGAAATGCACATCTATTATAAACTTACCCTCTCTCATTGGGTCAAAAGTGTGTCATCCTTCATCAAGAATCTCTTTCACCTAACAATAGGAGGAAAGTATGAATTCTTGTTCTCCTTCCTTTCTTTTGGTAGAAGATTTTATATTTGTTCAAGATAGATCCTCTTGGAGGTAGATGTCTTTTGAGAAAATATATCTTCTCCTCCAAGGATCTCCTTTACACTTGTTGCAAGATATCTCTTTTTCAACTATCTTATCCTTGCCTATGAGAGTATTCCCTCTTTAGCTTTGATTTATGATATTGTTGCCTAAAAGGATATCTCCTTAGTGTTGTTAGGTATCCTTGGCTCTAAGCTTCCTTAGGACATCAACATAGGATTATGTTGACATCTTAAGGGGGGGGCACCCTTATCACTCCCTTTGTACTATATTTTTGCATGTCTTAAACGAGGTGTTCATTCTCGAAACTAGAGGAAACAAACTCATACACGAGATGCTTCACACTCAAAACTAGATGTAGCCTTTGATATATGTCTTAAACATGAGTACACATCACCGAAACCAAAGCAAAACTCTTACACGGGATGTCTTTGAAACCAGGCATGTATTGTCCATTCACCTTTTCACATTCACACAGTCGCCTCTTGGAATTTGCACATTCACCTCTTAGCATTCATACATTCGCCTCTTGGCATTCATATAGTCGCCTCTTGGCATTTACATAATCATCTCTTGACATTTGCATTTACATTACATGTCTTAAACAGGTTGATGCACACTCTTAAATGAGGTGATATATACTTGAAACCAAACATCACTTACACACATGCACGAGGATGAGTGGAACTAGCAGAATAGGACTAGACTATTCCTACTCTCTTCCCCAACAATGATCAACTAGATGCAAACATCTAGGGGCGAGGTATCTATGTTCTCCTTTTTCATCATTCTTCTCATGGATCACCTAGAAAAGCGTATCTAATGTGTATTCATGTTCTCTCTTTCCTTCTTCTCATGAACTCATAGCTTTGCTATTGACAGTTCATGGATGATGCTTTCTTTTCTCTTTTATGCAATCGCTTGTATTCGTGAGATGGCATTTTTCAAGAATTATATTAGTTGTTGAGACATTTTGATATCGAGGTCTCTTCGACTAGTTGACTTGAGGTCTTGTTTTTGGTCCTTAACTTTTGAGTGTTGTGTGTCTTTTGTCATTGTTTGTCTTTTTGTTTTTGTCTTGTTTTGTGTGCCCTTGCATATGTTTGAGTGAGTTAAGATTGTAAGATTGGGGGCTTGGTTCCTCAAAATTAGTGATGTGTTATACTCCTTATGATTTGTTATGGATTCCTCATCTTCTTCATCTCTCTTTCGTCTACTTGGCAGTGAGTATTTGTGTAAGCTCATACTCTCGCTAAAGTGGGGCTAAATGTAGCATCCTAAATTTTACACCCTTACAATTTAATTCAAATTTTAGGCCCTCACCTTAGTGTGCCTCCCCCAATGCCTAATTAAGGCTTGATTATGCCTTCACCATGCAAATTTGGCATTGTCTTCATTCCACACACCACATAACCCCTTGTCCTAGCCCCAAAAAAGGGTAGGACCAGGGTGTGACACTCTAGTCCTCATTGGGACTAGGGCGCCATGCTTTGGTTCTCCTTAATTGGGCCCTATATTGGCCCCTTCTTGCATCTTCAAAAATGAGTGAGAAATCTCTCCCTTGTCGGCCTATGTCACAAAATTAGCATGATTTTTGATGGGCAATTATATAAATAGGTTTTCCCCTCTCATTTGCATACATACACACAAGAAGGAGATCATGATATAAGGGAAAATTCATTCAAGCATTGAAGTATTCATCATCAAGCATTTCTAGAGGTCTTCAAGGCTACATATTCTTCACTCATCAATTATGGAGCATCATTACAGCATTCATTTGCAAGCATGTATGTGTAATTAGGGTTTTTTCATGTTCATGCCATTTCATACAACATATGTGATTACATTCAAGAATCAAAGCATCATTATTAGTCATTGCAGATCTGGGGTATATCCTTCCATCATTTATTTCAGTATTTGCAATATTTCAATCAAGGTTAATTCCTAAACTAGGGTTTGGCTTAGGCAAACCCTTATTCCCAACCTATTTCCCTTTCTTTATGTGTGTAGGAAATAGGTACAAAGCTCTAATCTTCAGAATAGGCATTATTTTGCAGAGACAAATCAACCCTCTTTGGTGTGTGAAAAGTTAAGAGTACCATAGCGATAGGCACTCTGATCCTGATATTTTTGGGGCTTTTTCAAGGATCGGGTCCAAATTTACATATACTACTCAGATCCAGGTGTGCGCCTAAATTTGATGATTGTAGCTCACTATTTCCACATTTTTACCTTCATTTTCAGCACTTTAACCTAATTTCAGCAATTTAACTCACAAAAGATGGCAAATCAATTCACACCCCCTTGAATCCAATTGGTATTCAGTCCTTATCATTATTGATATGTGATTGATTTTATTGGATTCACCCCTCTTTTGAATGTAATGGTAAATTAGTGGTTTTCATACGTCTAATGGTGGAAACCCTAATTTTCCACCCATTAGAGCATCCTAAAACCAAGACTCTACCAAACTAACAGTAACACTTGTATTATGTTAGTTCCATTCTATACAATTAAGATATATGTATTTGTGACCTTTATTTGTACGTTAGTATAATTTCATTTGTTTTATTATTATTATGTCTTGCTAGATCACCAAAGCGCCAGTTGAGTGAGGTAGCAAAGGAAGGTTTGCTCCTTGAGGTTTCATCACTTCGAGGGTAGCAAATCCCCTCCTCTACAATTAATTCAAAAAAAATCCATGTATTCCTATGTGTATTTTTCTCATATCCTCTAAGGTTCCTTTGCAAGGCACTACATATGATTATTGGTGTTCAAGACCTTAATTCAATTTTAATCTTGTGTTTATCCATGGCATAAGCTTGTGAAAGTCATATTAGTTGTTTTTCAAGGGTTGTAGATGATAAATTGATTTAATAAAATACTTAATTTAGAAAATAAAATATGGATAGTAAAATCCTTTCCTAATAGCTACTTTATATTTGCTACAAGAAATGTATGTATCTACAAGAATAGTCTACTACAAGAACATTATATTACAATAACTATATACATACTATGTGAACTTCAATTTTGAATAAACTTAAACTAAAATATTTAAATAACAAACTGGAAATTATTCTTCAACTAAATATGTATTATACAAACACTATAGATGATATGAATCAATGTAATTTTCTAATAGAATTCTCCATGCAAATAATCAAACCATTTATCGTATTTCATATACTGAAATTAATCTTGACAATTGACAACGTATAATCACACAATTTATTTCTATGTTAATCATTTAATATTGAAATTATAAGAGAATAATTAAAAGAAAGAACAAAACTAAATTCACCAATTCTTTTTGAGTGGGCCTTCCTCTTTCTTTGCAAGGTGATGGAACACTTGGTAATGAACTTTTTAAGTTCAAAAAAGCTTTCTAATCATAATATTTCAAGTATAATATATACAACCATTCATTTGCATTGTCTACATTGTATCTTATATAACTTTATAGTATACTAACATACAATCTTAAACTATATGGAAAGTTCATTTCTATAATCATATGACATAAAACCAAAATACAACAATAGAATGATAAAGAGTTATTATTGGAATGCAAACACTCTTTATCATGATACCAAATCAAAATTATATTATTATAACAACAAGGCCAATATCAAACAATTGTACTTGTCTTGTAGCCATAACATTGCAAAGCTACAAAATTTATTATAGAAGAAGAAAAATAGAACAAGTAGTTACAACATCCTTCTTTAAAAAATGTATCCTTCATTGTTATCTATCACTATAGGGAACTTTAATCACAAACTTATTTAGTTACATATGAAATCTAGTGAATCAATGCTTCCAAATCAATCATCCTAAAGCCAATAGTATACCTTTAAAACATATTGAAATATCTTTATTTCGAATAAATTATTTTTGGCAAATATATGTGATACAAGTTAATCTGAGACATGAATTAGGTAGAAAAAACTAGGCAAGAAAAGACTTAAATACATCTAAATTACTACATGTTTTTCACTTAATAATTTCTCCCCAACTAAAGATTTCCTCATGCAACTAGAACCCAACTTCCAGACACCGTATTGATTTGAAAATTTGATTGATCCCTTCCCCCTTTTAACTATAGAGATTGAAGAGAGATCTACATCCCTATAATCAAGGAACTAGTTATGTCTCATCCTAACATTTTTTTGGGGAAAGAAATAACCTCTATAATCCAAAAAATTAATTTCAATTTTTAATAACCTAAAAATTACATTTTTTGTTCTTAATGTTGGTATTATGGATGTGTTGCATTATTTTTGTCATTGATGTCAACACTTATCCTTCTGGAGATATATGGTTATGTTGAACCGGCACATTGGGTTCACTGGCAAGTTCAGTGACTTATGCATAGTCACCGGTATATTGTTCACCAACAGGTTATATTGTTCATCGGCACTGAGGATGACTTGTTATCATCTGGAGATCACTTAATTATGTCAAAGACGTGGTTTGGATACTTGGTTTTGGTATTTTGGTTAATGGTCTAATTGGGTTGACATATTTGTTGTTACCGGCAGATTGGTCAAGGTTATGGACCGGTATGCATTATCTATTCCAGATCAGCACGACACGTTATGGAGATAATTTATTAATTGGATATTGTTGTAAATGTATTGAGCCAACATGATGCATCGCATCTTGACTTGTTTGTAATTGATTTAATTGTAATATTCTTAGTGAGCCGACCTACACATTTGGTCTTAGGTTTTGTATATATGTAAGATCTCATTTGTGAGATGAAAAAAAGGATATGGTATGTATGGTTAAGGTATTGTAACATGGTATGTGCGAATATTGAAGATCATATGAGCAGACCATAGAGAAGGTTCAAGGAAGGTTTGAAGGTGATTATCAGAGCTTAACCGGTACTGAATCCAGCATTGGAGATGCTATTTTGAGTAGTACATTATTCTAGGATTTAACCATCCTACTGTAGTCATTGCGACTCCATTTGAGCAGTGTACTCTAGGCAGTTGGCCTTTCTGCATGTGCAGACCCCATTTGTATACACATACTATCTACAGTAGTATCATCTGATTGTGGGTAAGGTTTTCCACTATGGTTTTTCCCCTTACAGAGTTTCCACGTTAAAATCTATGTGTTATGTGTTGTGGATGTTGTTTCTCTTTCTGTTTCATGCATTAAGTTTCACCGGTATTGATATTAACTGTTAATCTGTTAACCAGCATTAAGTTTGGTTTACCGGTATTAAGTATCAAGTTTGATTAAGTTATAATTGGGTTGAAATTCATAGACAACTGATTCACCCACCCCCCCCCCTCCTCTCAGTTGCCTTCTGGTTCCTAACACATAATACTAGTATACAAAGTTGAGACACCTTGCCTAACAATTATATCTAGATCCCTCATAATAGGAAATGGTAGTCATCTCACCCTCCAATCTTGTCATCTCTATATATAATATTGCATCCAACTAAATCATTTCATCGTCGTGGTAAATCCTCCCTCAGTGTATTCAAGTAGGGATGAACTTAAGTAAGTAGGCACCTCAAGCATCATCCCTCTCAAAATTGTGTTTTCCTCAATAATTTTAAATTTTCCATTTTTAATATCTCACTTTATCTCCACCATATAGGATAATTCTCCATCCTTTGGGTGATTATAACCCCTAGATTTACTTCATCTTCATTTTAGTCATTTATCATGCATCTCTTGGAACTCTTGTTGATGACGAGCATCACCACTCACTCATGGATGCTTCCTCTTATGTTCTTCCTATTATTTTCTCTCTAAAATAGCCAATGTTCTTCAAAGAGAGCACCTTACCCTTCCCATTCACAATTTTCACTCAACACCTTATCTATCTAATCTTTGTTTACAAATTATTCACAATTTTCAAAACGTAACAATGGCTTACCTTGGTTCTCTATATCTACTTTCTCCCCTTTTTAGCACTCTTAAATCACATGGTTTACATAACATCCCAAATTTAACTATATAATTTTGATTGATTTTGTCACACCTATAATACTATCTTCCTTTGGCTATTGTCACACATCTTCTCCCATGAACTTCTTTATACAAACACTTCCTAGTTATTTCTCAACCTTCAATTAATTCACACATTCACTTTTTACTTGTTTATTGTAGAGGTGAGTCCTCTCTATTTATGTTGATGATGCTTTTCTATTTACTTATTTACCTTTGGTGATGGTATCATGTCCTTAGTCTAACTCATTAAACGTATTGTTTGTATTTTTTGCATTTTAACTAACTCTTCTAGAATGGCTTTTTAGGGTTGATGTGACAACTATGAAATAACTTTCTATAGAAATCATATAACAACTACAAGCAACCTTTTACAATAATCATAACTACTACAACACAAATTTATAGAGAAAAATTATAATTGTTACATGCAATAGAAGATACTACCTTCATCATGAACCATCTTTATAGTACTTTAATGTGTGTGCTCATAAAACACCATTGTTTTGGGTGATGTGAGGTTATTATTTCAACTAATGGTGCTCCTCAATCAATAAGTCTTATCAACTTTAGTATCACCATTATCAAAGGACCCAAATCTAAACTTTGTCATTCCTCTACAATCATGATCTTTATTATGTTTGAGAAAAATAAGACAATTAAATTGTGACCTTGCCAAAACTTTATTTTCTGCATGAAAACCTGTATTTCCAATATAAATGTGTATTCCTCATTCCTAAAAGGTGAGTTACTAACCTTATCTTTCAGCAATTAATGTTAAAAAAATTTATTCTCTAATCTCCAACTCTCAATAGTTGAGCAATTGTCCTTGTCTAGATGTACCATGATAGCAAATGATATGCCATGTCATCGTCCAAACTTATCATCTTTGTGAACAATGTTAGATTAATATAAATCATTCCATTACTAAGGTTAAATTTCTTTTTAATGTACTTTAATGAGGGTAAGCTTGACTAAGTAGGTACATAAAGCTTAGAAATGTCTTCATTCTTAAAATTATGGTTTCAACTAAAGCCTCAACACTATAGAAGTCTTGGTTCTATTTTCTCAATTTATCCCTACCATATGGGCAAAAAACAATATCTCTCAATTAAAAGCAACCACAAAAACTTTTCAATCAAGACTACCATGTTAGTGATTGTCCTAAATCATGTCAATCATCATGCATTTTTTATATCTCTTATTGATGGCAATAGATATTTGGGCTCACCCATAGATGCTTCCCCTTGTGTTCTTCCTATCATTTTCCCTCAAATAGATCATTTTATTCTTCAAAGGTAACCTCTTAACCTCCATTTGCAATTTACACTTTTTAGCTTTTCTCAACACCTTGTCCCTCACTTGTAATATTCACAAACTTCCATTCATAGTTTACAAAAGGAAACAATGGCTTAACTTGGTCCTCTATATATACCTTCAAGGAACACTCTAAAACCACATGGTCGACATGTCATCCCACATTTAACTATGCACTTTTAATTGTCTTTCTCATAGTGAATAATTTCATTTTTAATAGTGTCACACATCTTTTCTTGTCCACTTCTTTGTTTAAACACTTCCCTCCTATTTTCATACTTCATTTTTTTCACTTATTCACTCTTTTGCTATTTCTAGAGATCAGTCATCTCTCTTTATTTTAATTATTCTTTTCCATTTCTCTTTCTAAGCTTTGATGGTGTTTCATTTCCTTTGTTCGAACCATTGCTCATGTTGTCCGGTTTTTCTTCTATTTATTTTAACTCTTGGAGTATGACTTTTCAGAGCAAATCTGATATGTGTGACATAAATTTTTGTAAATGTTTACCTACTACAAATGACTTTTTGCAATTTGTGGTTGTTACAAGACTAATTTCTAGAGAAATTTTTGTAGCTACTACTAAATAAACAATTGATGCAAAATATATGGAGCAATTATGTAGTAGCTACAAAGAAAATTTCTACAACAATAATGACTACTTCAAAACTTCTCCATGTTTCATTTCCTTTGTTCGAACCATTGCTCATGTTATCCATTTTTTCTTCTATTTACTTTAACTCTTGGAGTATGACTTTTCAGAGCAAATATGATGTGTGACATAATTTTTTGCAATTTGTGGTTGTTGCAAAACTAATTTCTAGAGAAATTTTTGTAGACTTACTACTAAATAAACAATTGATGCAAAATATATGGATCAATTGTGCAGTAGCTACAAAGAAACTTTCTACAACAATAATGACTACTTCAAAACTTCTCCATTAGCCATGTTTATTGTCTTTTGATGCATGTGCTTGTAAATCACTTATGTTTTAGTGATGCAAGATTGTTTTTCCAACTAATGAAGTTCTTGTATCGGTAATCCTTCTCATCTTCATCATCACCAACATAGCAAAGACCTAAAATAAACATTTTGTCTTTCCTCAAATGTGCCTCTACACTTGTGATCTTATAACTTTTACCAAAAACTTAAAAATGAACATCAATCTCATCAAAATTCTTCTTACTACATATAAACCTCTTATCTTCAATAGACTAGTGTATTACTCATTACTAAAAGGTGAGTTACTATCCTTATCTTAGAGCACCCAATGTTATCAATTTTCATAATTCTCTCATACCCAACTCTCACCAATTGAGCAATTGTCACTATAATAGTAAACGATATGCCATATCATCATCTATTTTTGTCATCTTTGTAAACAATGTTATATCCAACTAAATCGTTTCATCACGAAGGTAGATCCTTCCTCAATGTGCTCAAATAAGGATAAATTTAACTGCATAGGCTCCTTAATGTTTGAAATGTCATTGCTGAAAAAAATTGTGGGTTCCTCTATTCCCTTAGCAACTATAAAATTCTTGCTTCGATGTTCACACCTTATCTTAACTATATATGCAAAGCCTCTATCCTTTGGTCAATTGTAACCTGTAAATTTCTTCTATCAAGACTACCATGAAAACCTTTACCCGCATTCCTATCATTTTCCATGCCTTTCTTGGAACTCTAAGCATCCAAAGCTAAGAAACACCATCACTCTAAAAATCATGTATTCTTCTAATGCTTCAACAACTATGAAAGTCTTGATCTCTCTTTGCACTTTATCCCCGATATATATTCAAAGACTATAATTGGTGTAGTGTCCCTCCCTGATTCATCTTTCTTTTTGTGCGTCGATAGACTTGTTTAGACCCTTTGATGATGCTTGATTGATACTTATGGCTTTATCTATATCTCAGATGTTTATTGATAATGCTAGACATTTTTATGGACATTTGACATATGATGATTTATGGGGATGATGGTATATCCTAGACTATTATGATGGATGGATTTACACTTAATAATCTATATGCACTCTTTGTTCATGGATGGATTATATTGCTTATGATGACATGATGACACCTTGTTAGTACTAACCCCACTTCATGATTATATTGGATGAGTTGATGCTATGACTGTTGTGATTGCATTACTATTGTATTCGTGATGGAGACAATGTCATACCACTCATTACGAGCATGATATGATGTTGTGATTCTCTCCCACTTGTCTGATTATTTATGATATATGCAATTGTATATGTTGTCTTGTGGATATTGGTTGATGCAGGATTGTAGATACTAGACATCGACTCCACCTGGTCTCACATGTTTGAGCATGTCTCTATCCCAATGACAACTTGATCAGAGGTGATATGAATTCATTCTACACGCACTAGGCTTAAGTCGATACCCTTGTCAGTCTAATGTCATGGCATGAGTCATCTTGTTAGCATCTTGCGATGTGTTGTTCGACCCTATGTCAGGTTGCCTGGTGGCGTTATGGTTATCTAATTAATTAATTAATTAATAATTGATTCATATAGTTTATTAATATTAAAATTAATTTAATGTATAGTTTTGATATTTAATGTTTATTAAGTTTTGATTTATTGGATTTATTATTATTTATTGTTTATTGTTTAATTATTATTGATCTTATGTTATTATATTTTGTGGCTTTATATTTAATTGGGTATCTATTTATTGTGCCCATGGTTTATTTTGTTATTGGGTAGTTCTTATTATTTAATCTCTGTTTGCCCTTTTGGGTTATTAAATTATTATTTATCTTAACTAACCTATTTTGTTATTGGTTGTGAGATTTGGGTAATTTAAATAATATTATTTTATATTTTCTTACCTTGAATTCAGGTATGGTTGGTAGAAAATATTATATTTCTGATTATTTTTTATTGGTTGGAATTGGGCTATAGTTTTGATTGAATTTTTATTTATTTGGCTTTCTAAGCATTGTCATGGGTTGGCTTGTTGGGAAAATTTTGATTGTCTGAAGATTTTAGATTTGGGAATCGCCTTGGTTAGATTGTGGATTGGATTGTTCTTCTTCGAATTCCATTGTCCATCACTTCAATTTACCAGGTAAGAGATCTTCCTTCTTTGCATTTTGATTTGAAAAGATTGTTTACATTGTGCCTATGAAAAGATTGTTTGTGGGGAAATTGGGTTGTTGTTAAATTATTTATATAGTTTGATAAATGTAGTACTAGCATTATTGCATTTCAATAGCTTGGTGTTATATGGGAGTTGGGAATTGATTTCTATGAGATTTTTCATAAATGGCCTTTTATTATGTTCTTTGTGGATTGGCGGGAGCTTCCCCACTCTCCAGACAATGGATACTTTTGAGAGTTTGGAGTCTTTTTCTGGTTGGGTTGTTTTGTGTATTTGGTTTAGTCAAATCATTGGTATATTTCGATTTGAGAAGCATGTTGCTTTGTCTTATGACCAGCTGATGATTATGTATTTGTGACTGTTGGGAGAGCTTCCTGTGTCGTGTCGAGAGATATGTTTATTCACTTGGCTTGTTTAATTCTTTGAAGTTGATTCCTTTGTTTTCAATATGATGTGTCCTTTTGGGTCGATTTTTGTACCTTTTTATGAACTTAATGCATTTTTGGGTGTTATCGTGAATATACATTTCCATTTTCCGATTCATTCATGTCTATGTTTTAAATGTACTATTGTTTTGAACATATGCACTAGTGTTTATGTCAAATGTATTGTACTATTATATAGAAGCGTTGGTATGTTGGGTAAATGTGTTGCACAATTTGACAGAGGCGTTGTCGAACTGGCCAAATGTTATTGTATCTGGTATAAGTGTCGCATAACCTAATAAATGCGCTACAGAATGTCTCATAGGTGCTACAGAATTATTTATATGCACTAATCTATGTCTCAAATGCATTGTACTAATTTTCAATTGCGCTAGTCTACCCATTTTCATTATTTGTGGTCTTTTTCCAATTTGAGATTGTTTTTTTGAGTCTGTTCTTCATACCAGAGGTTGTATTTGGTATCCTTGTGATTCCCTAAGTTGTTATGCTATTCAGATGTGATATTTGATTATGTTTTTAGCTCCAGCAAGAGGATTTTACCTTGTTGTGGAGGAATGCATTATATATATGGCTCCACTAAGATGATTGTGCCTTGTTGTAGAGGATGGTATTGTATATGGCTGAGCAAGAAGGAATATGCCTTGGTCCTGATTTTGATTATTTGATGAGGCTCTTGGTTTATATGTTTTTGGCCTTATGGCATTTTGGCTATTGTTTTCAGATTTGCATATGTATATGTGGATGTTACCTTATGATTATGGATGAGCCTCCTTCTTGTTGTTATGTGTGTGGTTGTCCTAAGGTCATGGATCATGGTTAGGGGGAATGGGCTTCCATGTAATGGTCAGGGTCATGAGAGAATAGGCAGCCAAGAGGTTCCTTGTAAGGATGCTTGGAGTCTAGACCACTAAGAACACATTGGAGGTTTTCTTGATTTAAATAAGTGATAACCATAATAATTAATTAGATGGGATGGGTAATTAGGATTCATCTAAACAAGATAATAAAATGGATTTTTGGTGCCCCACCTCATAGCCCTTGAGTGGAGACTCAAGATAAGCATGGAAAGGTCATGGAGATGATGTAACCGAACTCCCTTGATTCTCTCATAGGTTGAGATGGTTCCACATGTCTATCACAGTGACGGGTGGAGATCTCGTAGTGCTGAGTGGAGATCTCTGTAATGTCCCCTTCTCAGACCTGATCTTTCCAGTGACCGTTGGCCTTTTTTCTGGAAACCCAAAGGCTAGTCGGAAGGTAAAATAAGGGTTTCCTATTTTTGAGGATGTCTTTGCTCGGAGTTGGTGGATTCAATGGCGGATTCTTTCTAGGTTTTCAGAGAGCTTCGCAGTGGTATGTTCATTTCGGCACTCAGAGCATTTTCTGGAATTTACTATTTTTAGTAAATTCTATTTTTGGCAGTTTTTCAATTGTGTTCAGCATGGTTGACTTCCTACTTCAGTTTGGTCAGTTGACTTGGTCATTATTGGCTTCAGGGCACGATTGAAGAGTTAAGTTGATATATTTAATTAAAAGGTCACGGTTTAATATTATATTCGAACGTTGACCCCTTGGCCTAGTCTATTGACTTTATGTTGTTTTGAAAAGTGGGCTTTTTGAGGATGGCGCCTTCATTAAAGATTATTTTATTAATTTCCAAAGTCAAAGCAAGCTTAATGTGGGCGCATTTATCAAGGTATTGAATTTAATTAAAATATCAATATTAAGCTTGAAAGGAAAAGGACGCCATCTTGGAGAAAGGATTAGGGTTTGGATATTGAAGTGGATTTTAGGGTTTCGTGAAGTCAACAGGAAGTTATAAAAGGAAGACTTTGAGCATCATTTCACATCTTTGGTCTACAGTACTGTTATGTTGCCGGTTTGGCTCTGAGTTTGCTTCGAGGAATGAAGGCCTCCTAGCTCGGGCATCGCTTCTTGTTTGTAAGACAACAACTAGTGGTGATTTTAGTTTAGTTTGTGAGTTCCTTGAAATTTGTGCATTGTAAGCAGCATTGTAGTTCTTAGTTTCTGATTTTTGCATATTAGAAGTTCCTGGTTTTTGCATGTTAGCTTCAGCAGATTGGATGTTTAATTCATAAATCAAAAAAGACAAAGAAATTTGTTGTGGGTATTGCATATTCCCTTCCATATAGGGAAGGCACCCATGTGTGCCAATTTGTAGATTTATTTGTGAAGTCTTTTAAAAGAGAAATCGCCCTTTTCAGCTGGGTCGTACCTTTGTTGTCTTGGGAATTGTGCATTGAGTGTTAGATGCTTTTTAAGTCTGTTTTCTGTTCTTAGTCTGAGCGCCTCCGTTCTATTAGAGTTTTGCAATTGATATCAAGCATTTTGAATGAGTAAAGAGTGAGTTCCGAGCATTTCAAAGGAATCCTATGTTGCTGGTTATTTGTTGAAAGGTGCAGGTCTGTTAAATCAGTTTGGAGAAATCTGCAATATCTTTATTCAATGGTGGTGAGAGTTCTTTGAAAGCAATGGGAATGCTTCATTGAAGATTTATTCAAGTCTGGAGAAAAGGTTGGATCTGTTTATTGCCATTTCCGTTAATCTTACTTCTCAGCAAAGGAATTCATTAATATTGTACCTCTCTATTTATATGCTGATACGTATTGTTTGCAAGATTTCATCTTTCATAGTGTAAGCTGGCAGTAGTACTGACAGCAGAGTATAATCTTGCTTTATCAAATTGTAATGCTCTTCTTACTTTCAGCATTTGATATTGTATTTAATTGACCTCCGCCCTATGGTAGCTACTTTCCCATTCTGGGTTAGCAAGCACATTCTGGGTGTTGAGTATTTCCAGCTTCCGCATTTCTTTTCAAGCATTGTTTTGTAATCACTCTGCCATATGGTCGCCCCTCACTCCATTCTGGATTGGGTAGCACATACTTGGTGTAGAATTCCCTTTCAGCATTTAGGGTAGAAGATCCTCTGACCATATGCTCGCCATCATCGGCGCCATTCTTGGTTAGAGTTACTGCATAAGCAATTTGTTTTATATCCTCTTACCAATGCTCACACCTTACCCACATCAGGATCCTGGTGTACATTCTGGTTAGAGTTGCTTCAGCACGTTTTGGTTTATCTTCTAACCTTAACGGGTGCATTGAATGTAATTTGTAATTTGTACAAACGAAAAAATTTGGCTCGGAATATTTCAATCTCGTAGTTTATTTCCCTTCTATGTGAGGATAGCATGTGATGACACTCTTCCCTACATGTGTCCTTGTTCCTTATGCTATGATTATTGATTAGCCTATGGGAGTTTTATGCTTTTGATTTAGCCTCATGGTGTGGTTTGGATTATTGTTTTGTGGTTGCTTTTCAGTTATGGTTATTGTTGTGGTTATAACCTTTGGTTGTTAGGTGTCAGCCTAGGTCTAGAGTGTGTGTGGGACCTTGTATCATTCTCCGTAGCATGGGGGGTGGTTTCTTATTAGTTCCACATGGTCGAGTGGTTTGATTCCTTCTTCCATTGGATTGTTCTTCATTGGATGATAATGTACATGGATGTGGATTCTTGTCTCTTCAGCTTATGGCTGGGATTATTGGAGCGGATTGTTGTACTCTTGTTAGAATGTAAGCCAATGTTGTGATATGATTCTTGTGGCATTTGTAATAATAGAATTCTTTGGATAGTTGTATTAGAGGATTGAGAACTATGTATCTTGATGTAAGAGGATCTTGTATCTATATGTAATGGAAAATGATGTAATAGGTTGTAATCATGATTCTTGTAATAGGATATGTTGTTGTAATTCTGGTTGAATCTATGTTGAATCTTGGATATTGATCATTTATGGGAATAACAATTTAGACTCATGGTTGAATAAGATGTCATTGGATAGTCTCAAATGGAATAGAGTATATGCACTTAGTTGGAAAAGAAATTAAATCCTTATTGTACTTATCTCTTGGATATGGTTATGCATTTAGTATTATGTTGGATGTTTATGTCTATTATTACCTAAGGAAATGGATTAGCTATGTTGCAGGCAATGTTTAGTAATGGATCAATGATGGTATGTTAGTTAATAACGGAATGGGAATTAAGAACATTTGGAATTGGTAATTTAAAATGAATCTAAAGGAAATGAATGGTGATTGTATTAGGATGGAATGTGTTCATTATAGCTTAATTAAATGAATGATTCCATATGATATAGGAATGAGTAAATGTTAGGATTGGATGATAAAGCTAATGAAATTATTAGAATGTGATGGTACTTTATGATGTTGTATTCATATTAAGTAATGGCATTGAGATACCCTAGGAAATGTTAGGTGATGAGATGTTAATTATTTATGCTTGTGTACTTATGTTCTCATGATCATGTTAGGTTTGATTATACATATGAATAGATGATATTAGAATAGATGCTACGTGTATATTTGTGTTACATATGTGATGTATTAAAGTTTTTTTGTTTTTTTTTAAATATCTCTACTTGTTTGTTAGTTGGTTAATTTCTCTAGAGTATTTTGGCGGGCATTATAATTGGTCAGTTGTAACCCCTAGATTTCTTCCATCAAGACTACCATGGAAACTCATCTTCATTCCTATTATTTTTCATGCATTTCTTGGAACTCTTATTGTTGGCAACAAGTATCACCCCACTCATGGATGTTTCCCCTTTTATTTTAATTGTTATTTTGTCCCTCAAATGGGTAATTTTTGTCTTCAAAGATAGCCTTTAAGCATTCTACAAATTTTTTCAACACCTTGTCTCTAATTATTGTTTGCAAACTTTTATTCACAATTTGCAAAATATAAAACTAGATTGCCTTGGTCCTCTACATATAGCTTCTCCCTCATTAGTGCTCTCAAATCACATGGTTAATGTGTCATCCCGCATTCAACTACACACTTTTGATTGTTTTCCTCATGCCTATGAACTGAAATCCCTTTGATATTGGCACACTTCTTTGCTACTTCTCAAACTTCATTTATTTCACCTATTCACCCTTTTCTTGTTTACTCTAAAGATGAATCATCTTCCTTTACTTTGATGGCCCTTTATTCTCTTTTCTAGCTTTGGCGATGCATCATTTCCTTAGTAGGATCCATTGCTTGTGTAGTACATGTTTTCTACAATTTAACTCACTCAACCACCACTTTAAATTGATATTACTCTCAACAAGAGATCTAATCTCTAATCTTTGATTTATCATGCTTTCATCATATTTTCTATATATGGTTTCTCGTATTCCTACTATACTCTTGCCCCAACAACTTTAGATACTTCACATGGCTTATAAAGTCTTATCACATTATATTTTAGTCAAATGACCTTGTTCACCATCTCATATTAACTATCCTAACATTACCTCCATATAGTCCCCCTTATATTATTCGACTTGAATCCATGTGCATGTCTTTAAAGTTCCTCGTCTTGCCCTTGTATTGTCTTCTCAAACTTTGTCTTATAGTGGAATGTTTATTAAGCAATTGCATCTTATATATTTTTACATGTGTGTGATTCGATTTGCCTTTTGCTTATGAATTATCTTATTCTACTTTTCTTTGTAATATTTGTTTAATTTATCTTCCAACCCTTTTTCTTGTTCCTCATCATCTTCGATGTAGCCAAACTATTGGTAAACTTGTTCAATCTGTACCTCTCTCTTGAAGAGAATTGATGAAATCTTACACAATTCACAGTAAAGAAATAAGATTTTTGCCTCAGAACAATGGTGTTAAGTACTTTTGGAAATCAATACCCACAATGATATTGCCTTTTTCCTTCAAAATTCTCCATTTTTCTCATCACCATCCATTATATCAACAACACCATCAAAATCAACATCCATATCAACTTTCCCACAAAATTCACAGCAACATCAAAATAGACTTTGTTATGACACATTTTATAGCTCACCCACAAATTTCTGGCATCAAAATGCACTTCCTAAAACGCATTTTACATTCAACAAACTGCAGCAAAAATGAACTTTCAAGAACAGTCCAATGTGATTTCACAAGTCCCACATATTTGTGGCCCCATAAAAATGCACTTCCTAAAACACACTTTAAACTCAAAAAACTACAACAATTGTTGGCTTATGTGAAAAAATACAATTGAAGAACACTCAACAATGTGATTTTACAGCTTTTCCCACAAATTTATTGCGTCATCAATAAAACATACTTTACAATAAACAAATTGTAGGAATGAAAACTTCCAAATTTCTAATTATGACAAGCCTAACTACTAAGTTGTTAGTTCATGATCAAGGTTAGATATGAGTTGAAGGTTCAACTTCACCACTAAGACCATTGCCTCCCATCCCACCCTACCCCCGCTCCCCCACCTCCCCCACACCAAGGTTCAGTACAGCTAGGTTCAGTTGTACAATATACATAATATTTTAAATATATAAAAGTATTCATAATAACTATATATTTCTTTTTTTATTCGTATATATATAATATTAAAAATAACTAAATTACTTATAATTTTATAATAGATTCTTCTCCAAGTAAATCATGACTAACTTTAACACGACAATGGATGGTGGCAAGTGGCAATATGCAAGGGCTTTAGGCTGCACTTGCCAAATCAATTCCACCTATTAGTTTGTCCCAACCAATAAAATCACTGTAACCTAGTACTATTTGTCCACATAGCAACTACACACTCAAAGCCTGTCTTGGCCATCAAAAACAACATTGGAGGTATTGGCTTGTTATTGACCCATTTTGATGCCCACATGAAGCAATGAATATCTATCTATATCTGCAGTTTTTCTATTGTGTTATAACTTCAAAATGAGGTGGGTTTACATGGTCTTGGTGAGCTTGTTGTTTTGTACATGTGGAAATGCAATAGCATTGCCAAGATTTTGAAAGGCTTTCCCAAGTACAACACAAACAATAAATTTATGACCAAGATTAAGCTTGTGGATGAGATTAAGAGTAACATGACAATCACAATCCTAGTGTTGAACATTGGAGCAATGATGGCTATCGCCAATAAGAGTTTGAGCTTGGTAGAAATAAAAAATGTTTTGAACTAGCACCTACAGTTGGATTTCATCAACTGATGGAAGCTACATGATATCTCAAATGGCCTGGCATTGTCAAGTACATTGCACTGACAATTGAGAACACAATGGATGACAACAGGTTCCTCAACATAACCAACCTCAAATGGCAAGGTGTGCTTCAACATGGTCACATCTATCAGATTTTCTGCAGGAATTGAATATCTTGATTAGCATTATAAGATATATTTATACATGAAGGTAGTGATTAACCGTGTATTCATGGGTATAACAAATAGCTTAAATAAGCTAACAAATAATAACAAACATAAACAAATTAACAAACATCAAAACAACCTATCTGCGTGGAATGATGGAATATCCAAAATTCCCCCCTTATTACATCATTTCTTTAAAGTAATAATAAGAGAATCTTGAAAACTTTCAAACTTCACACGTGCAAGAGGCTTGGTGAAGATATTAGCACATTGTTCCTAGATGGAGCAAATTGAAGCTAAATGTTGTTTTGTTGAGCATGTTCCCATATGAAGTGACAATCAACTTCAATATGCTTTGTTCATTCATGAAACACTGGATTGCGAACAAGCTTGAGAACACTCTGATTGTCACAACAAAGAACTGTAGGTTGATTTTGTGGTACCCCCAATCCTTCTAATATGTGACGCAACCAAATTGTTTCACAAACTGTTGCACTTGCTGCACAATACTCTGCTTTTGTTGAAGAACGAGCAACTATGGGTTGCTTCTTACTTCCCCAAGAAATAGGACTATAACCCAAGAAAAAGACAAATCCAAAAGTGCATTTCCTATCATCATTTGAACTTGTGTAGTCTGCATCTGTGTATCCTGTCGAGAAGAATTGATCACTCTTTTTATGTTCCAAACCATGATCCATTGTACCATGTATATACCTTAAGACCCCTTTTGATGCATTCCAATGGGACATTTTTGGTTCTTGCATGAATCTTGATAGATAATTAACAACAAAACTAATGTCTGATCTAGTATAAGTAAGATAAATCAAACCTCCAATCATCTGACGATAGAGAGTTGCATTCACCTAAGAAGATGTATCAAATGTAGATAATTGCAAACTTGATTCCATAGGTGTAGACATGCGTTTGGAATCCATCATTTTGAATTTCTCAACCAATATCTTGGCATATTTTCTCATGGCACGAAGATATGGTGATTTGTTTGCCATACCTCTAAGCCTAGACAATAGTGTAGTAGCCCGAGATCTGTCATACCAAATGCCTTCTTGAGATCATTCTTGGTTGTCTCAACCATTTCTTCTGAGCTTCGTATGATGACCAAGTAATCAACATATACATTAATGATCACAATATCCTCCCCTTGATCCTTGAGGTAGAGATTTGGGTCATATGGATGCCTAGTGAAACCATGTTGGTAGTAGATGCTCATCAATTTTTATATACCAAGCTCTAGGAACCTGTTTGAGACCATATAGGGACTTAACAAGTTTGCATACCTTTTCCTCTTTACCAAGTGCAATGTATCCCTCTGGTTGGGTCATATCGACCTCTTCCTTGAGGTCTCCATTGAGAAATGCACTTTTTACATCCATTTGATACAATTTCCATCCAAATTGGGTAGCTAAGGAAAAAATCATTCTAATGGTTTTAATTTTTGTTGTTGGAGCAAATGTTTCCTCATAGTCTATCCCTTCGTTCTGGGCGTAACCCTTGGCTACAAGTTGAGCCTTATATTTATCTATACTACCATCTACTTTATACTTAGTTTTGAATATCCATTTACATCCAATTGCTTTCTTATCAGGTGGTAGATCAACAAGCTCCCAAGTGTTGTTTTCCATCAAAGATTGGTGCTTCCATAGCCCCTTTCCATGGCTTTGACTCAAGTGCTTCCTAAACAATGGATGGCTCAAAATTATCAACAACTAAAGCCATTAGTGCAAAGTTTACCTCATTGCGAGCCATGTTGCAAGTCCTTGGACCTGAAGTGGAAGTGTTTGGGACTCCAACTAGCTTTGCATCTCCAATGGTACTAATATACCATTTTGGTAAAGGTTTTGTGATATTGGTGGGTGTTGATGAACTATCAACATTCCCATCATTTTTACCATCCATGTTGAATATACGAGCACTATCTGAAGTAGACGATGATGTGGGAGAACTTACATCATTCTTTCATCAAAAATTACATCTCTACAAATGGAAATCTTCTTTGTGTTAGGATCCATAAGGCGATATGCCTTAGACTCATTACTATATCCAAGAAGAATACATTGCATTGATTTTTCATCTAGTTTCTTCCATTTTCGTTTAGGAATATGCATCTAGGCAATGCATCCAAACACGCAAAGATGTGAGATAGAAGGCTTTACCCCTGTCCACGCTTCTTTTGGAGCGATCCCATCAAGGGCTTTCGTCGATGCATGATTCAAGAGATACACTACAATGCATACAACTTCGGCCCAATATGCATGATCCAGTTGAGAGTCTTTCAACATACTTTGAACCATCTCCATGATGATGTTATTTCTTCGTTTAGCAACACCATTTTGTTGAGGTGTGTACACTACAGTTAGTTGACGCCCAATTCCATTTTCCTTCAAACATGTGGAGAATTTTTTGTTGGTGTATTCCCCCCTCAAGCTGAGCGAAGGAAAAAAATACAATGATTCGTATCTTTCTCCACAATAGTGGGAAACTCTTTGAAGTAGGAAAAAGCTTCATCTTTATGCTACAAACAATATACCCACATTTACTTGTGTGATCATCAACAAAAAGTTGAAAGTACCTGTAGCCTTTATGAGTAGGTGTCATTGGGCTGCACAGATTGGTATGCACCAACTATAAAGATTGGTTTGAACAATGCTTACTGGGATAGAAGGGTGCTTTGTGTTGTTTTCCAACAATACAGCTAGAACAAACAACACTCGACTTCTCAGGTGATGGAAGCCCTTTGACCATGCTTTTGTGACTATGTTTTAGCAAGTAACTAGTGCTCAAATGACCAAATCTACGATGTCAAAGCATAGCAAGATAATTTTCCTTAGTCACGAAGGCTTGATTATTGACAGTTGTATCAAACCTAAACATTTTGCCAATCTCAATAGCACTGGCAACAATCTTTTCATTTTTAAACTTACCTTTGATAAGACATATTTTTATCCTGACTGATATCAAACTCAATCCTAAGGTTGTGGTCAAGAAATTGATTGACAGAAAGGAGATTTTTGGTAAGGCCTAGCACGCACAAAACATTAATAAGTCTACAACGATTTATGCCAAACTGCAAAGAGATGTCACCAATACCCTTGACTTCATGAGTGGTATCATCTCCAAGAGTGATTGTACCTTGATGGAGTTTCAATATGAGAAACCACTCCTTATGTCCAGTCATGTGCTTTGTAGCACCTGAGTCCACATACCATATTGAGGTCGATTGTGAACCACCTTCTAAAGTGTGCACTGATAGTACATATTCCTTGTCCGGAGAATCATCTACTTCAATAGCATTGCTTTGTTGTTTTTGTTTGTTCTTCTGCTCCCATCAAGGTTTGCCACTTGGAAATGACTTCTTTGGAGGTGGTTTGTTGAAGGAGTTATACCAACAATTTTTTACATCATGTCCAACTCTTTCACATATTGGACACTTCTTCTGAGGTTTGGATGAGTTACCAGATTTGGGAGGACCATCGAATTGCTTCATAGACTTCTTGCCTTTATGATGTGTTGTCATTGCATGATCATTCTGATCATGTTCCTGGCTTATTGACTCTTTCTGGAGTAGATTCGCGAGCTTCTCAAAAGTGGGTGTCATTTATGTGACACTCAAAGTTGTCACAAACACCTTGTATCTAGAGGGTTAGTGCCCATAGAACAATAGGCACTAAAACTGCATCATCAATTGTGTAACCCAATGCTTATAGCAAAGCTCTCGACTTTGCAATTCTTTTGAAGGATTCTAACCGTTCTCCATTCTTCATCTTCAGGCCATGTAGCTGACTTTGCAAGTTCAGGATTTGATTCTGATTCTTCATCTTCAAGGCATCTAGTTGACTCTACAACTTCAAGATTTGATTATGATTCTTCACCTCATACACTGTCTTTAGCTTGTCCCATGCATCATTGGTTGTGGACGAGTCGTGGATAACGGGTTGGACATCATCAAACACATTGAATAAAATGACCAATTTCACCTTTCTGTCGACTTGATCAAATTGCTTTAGCTCATCAACATTTGTTTTATGTCGTGATGTGGTACCACTCACCACATCCCAAACTTCTTCAAACTCGAGATGAGTTATGAGTTTGGTTTTCCAAGCGGAATAGTTTTTTTCGCATAGTAGTTGAGAGTCTGGAAGAAGAAACTTTTGAGAACTTCTCACCATTATATTAGCCAAATAAAGATGTTATTTTCCTAACTCGACGCTCAAATCAACAATATGTATAATAGCTATCTTTTGTAATGCCTCATCTTCATGTTCAAACTAGAGGTCATGACAAAGAGGACCCCTCCAAAAACATCATACAGATATCAACTCAAAAAGTAGTATCTCATAACGAGCAAAAGCATGGACATAATGAAACCGTGAAGTATCTAATTACAAATGCCCAATATCATGCATACAAATGTAAAAAATATAAAAAAGAGAACTACAGTTCTGGTGTTTATTTTCTAGAGATTAAAATCATATCATGCTTACTATTTTGCAAACAATGAGAAACTGTCAACTCGAGAGAGCATGGGATTAGAATCTGCTTATTTTTGGATAGTAGATACAAATAATAATAATAATAATAATAATAATGCTTGTTCTCTTAGTTGTCTTCATATGAATTGACCAGAATCTGCTTGATGTTGAACCCTTTCCATGGTCCCTTCTCAATGTTTAGTTGAAGTTAGGTGACCAACAACAAAACGATTATGCAGACACAACTTCACTCCAAAAAATTAAACCCTTGATGCAAGTCAACACCAACAATGAAGACAATACGCAGGTATGCAATGAAGACAATGGGCAGGTAAGCTTAAGTGTTCGATGATAACTTTGAGTTAAAGTAAAATCTAAGATGTCTATCAAAAACTAAACAAGAGACACTTTCAAACGGAAGCTTCATTCCCCATGCAGCCTTGCAGACACCTTGACATGTTATGGAAAATAATTTTTACGTTGTTATTTGGACAAACAACATCCTTACTCTAATATCTTAAACCTTGCAAAGTAAAACAATTGCATCTTACTACAACTAAATTACCATCTATTGTTGCATCCATTTGCACAATGATTTTGAAAATTTTATGACCTTCGTTCACCTGTGATCTGCATATGATTAGCAGAGCAATCGGCTTCCTTCAAATCCTCAAATTCTTCAATAAGGTGTTGAATAATGTGCTTGAAAAAAGCGGCCTTGGCTTCTTCGACGAAAAACAAATCCTCATTATCTTCCATGATGTTTGCAATGATGTTTGCGCTATGCATTCACTATCGCTCACAAGCATTCAAAAGCATAGACAATCTCTTATTTCAACCAGTCAGAATCATAAAACTCGGATCGAGATTCCAAACAGAAAATTCCTTGACCACGGAAGGAGAATAGGAGGGAAGAAATAAATCTGACGTGCTTAGCTAAATTCCAAGAGACCGATTATGCTATGCTTATAGTCATTGAATTAACCTCCTATTCATATCTAGAGTATTAGACTCAATTCAGATACACTTCAATGTTAATTTCTTGCATCCAACGCTTCTTTACTACCTGCCTTATCGCCCGCTCTGATACCATATCAAATTTTCCATAGGAATTGAATATCTTGATTAGCATTATAAGATATATTTATGCATGAAGGTAGTGATTAAATGTGTATTCGCAAGTATAACAAATAGCTTAAATAAGATAATAAATAATAACAAACATAAACAAATTAACAAACATCAAAACAACCTATCTACGTGGAATGATGAAATATCCAACAACACCTAGATCCAAGTCAAAAGTTAGATGCCATATGTGTCAAATCAATAAGTCCCCAAAAATTCATTTTTTTACCTTTTTTTTCTTTTTTCTTTTTTTTTTTTTTTCATTCAGTTGGGTTCAAAACCATAAGAAACTTGAGCATACCCGGTTGCAAACCAATCCCAAACCCATCCAGGTTGGGTTATGACCTCCATTACTAGTGAGTCTAATAACTTAGACACTAAAACAAAGTAATAGCCCGAACCATTCAAATAAATTGATCTTTTCTCATGAAGGAGATTAATCATATAAACCACTACAAAAATGCTACATCCTCATATTCTACTTTCTATTAAATAGCCTTGCCATGTCTACAAGCAGTAATACAATAATATCTTGACATTAGAAAGTAAACTCTACACAATTTTCAGCTCAAATGCTTGGAATATCCCCTTGTTAATTCATCCCATAATATCTACCCATAACCACGATAAAACCATTAATCCAAATGTTTTGAAAAAATAGGATAATCATTTCCTTGCATCTTACAAGAAATACTTTCTACAATCATGTTATATCCCTCTTCCAAACAAAGGTTAAGTTTAAACAACGCAAATCTATGAAACGCTGAAAATTGATATTTTATTGCTTCTTATGTGAATGTGTAATCTTAAGTCTAAATTTATAGACAAACATGAATGATTATGAAAGGCTATGTTCAACTTTACTATATATATATAATAAGATTGGTCTAATTATTTTTCTTATGACCAAGTGGATGTACGATAAGCTACACCCTCAGGAGGAAGGGAGAGTATCATCAAGGAGAGAAATGCAAACTTTGGAAGAGTTCAACTTGCCATTGAACCATAACCCATAAGCAAAGTTGTTTTTGGTGGTTGACACCTTGGCCATCTAGGTGGTTGTCTCACCTTGTCAATCCTTGTTTGGTTGGTCCTTGTGTTTTATAATTTTAATAATTATGAACAAATTGAATAGTTAATAATCATCTATTGGTTAGACTTGTTTACTTATGATGTTTATATACATATATAAATATATATATCCAAATATAGATTATATGGCATACATACATACATATACGTATATGTGTATATGTAAACGTACATTTTATCTTTATAGAATAATGTATGTATAAATACACGAATATAAATATGTATGCATATAATTTACACATGAATATATATTTATATGTATATTTAATTTTGATCTCTTAAACATTAATTGGAGTTAATATAGTCTTGGAACCAAAATTGTTAATAGTACAGGGAGGTGGGTTGGAGACGTTATTCCATTTCTCTCTGCCATCCCACTAGACTACGTGGTGAATCACCTTCCACAAGATGGGGAAGGCATTACAAGTCTGCATGAGCGTACCTTGGCGATGGGAGTTATTATTTGAAGACTTATCTTTCAAGCAAGGGAACTTCTTCTTGGTCATTATCCATTTTTCGATCATCAGAATGGAGTAAAAAGAGATCGAAGACTTCCTCCTGGGAGGGAAATGCTTTTGTCTTCTTCTGCATTATTTCTCTCTACCTTGAAGTTCTTTGTACATTCATTCCTCTTTCCTCGGCTTAACTGGAGGAGAAGAATCACAGGGGGCGTAGGTATCACATCAGAGCTGCGGACGTTGTTTACCAAAGGAGTCGTCCAAAGAGTTACGTAGAGCTCAAGCATGTTTCATTCTTAATCTATTTTATGAAAGCATCATATCAAATGTAATTAGCTAGATGTCATGAAGTCTGAATATGTTTTAAATAACTGATTGACGGATTGCTGCTATTATATTTTATTGTTTTTACAAGAACTTATTCCAAAAGTCTGTTGCCTGCTTGCCCTGTTAATGGCATGACAGAGCAGCATACATTCAAATTAACTTCTTAATTGAATGCCTTCAGATCATGAATGCAATCGGATCATATCTGATTGAAAAACAAAGATCAATCATGCAATGTCTAGATAAGTGAAAATATTTTATTTAAAGTTAAAGAAATAATTAAAAGAACTCAAACTCAGTAACTTGTGCAACTATGATGCTTATTTGTGTTTATTCTGTCTTGCATGGCTGTGACATTTTGATTTGTGTACCGATACATAGAGACTAAGGAAATAAGACTGCTTGCGTACCCATGCCATGGTATGACGAGCAGCATTTTATAAATCTCATCAGCAGATTATGTAAGACCATACAATCATATTAATACAACTACAGATACTCAAAAATCAATTTTCAGATCTGTAGAAAACAGTCAGCGCATTAATGCAACAAAGTAAAATAGAATCTAGATGGAACCACGTATGAAGATCCTAATGGTTAATACCTTAAGTCTGGTGTTATGTTCAAATAGTTTGAAGTCATTGATCAGATTATTTGGTCCTTCCTTGGGTCGGTTATATGATTTCAGTTAAGGTGTGGCTAGTTAATGCCATGTTACTCTATGAGTGATTATAACCGTCAATGTCAGTAGACATAAGACTCTTGATTAAGAATCCAACAAGATAGGTGACCATCCATATTTTGTGAGTCAGGTGTACTCTAGTGTGGACAAGTCGAGTAAGGGTGGTGAAGTTTGACAGCACGTATGTGCACTACTAATGAAACCTTGACCAAGGTGGCACTGCATTTAGCATGCAACCATCGATTTACATGAACCAGATACACCTCTACTCAGATGGCCATACTAGTTAAGACGTACCTATAGTGTGTGACTAACTAGTACGTGTAGGTTCTAAACACCAAGCTTGGATGGCAAAATGGCATTTTGGACTAAATCCTTAGTTTGCTAACTTCGCAAAGGGTCAAGCCCTTCCACATGGAAGAGGCACGGGAGACTATCAAATCTATGGTTGGGTGGAAAAGCCCTTGATGATGCTCTCCCTCTCCTAAACTATGCCAAGGCTTGTACCAGTTTTAGAAGGAAGCTTTTTGAATTGTATCCTCTGAACTCTTTCCTATTTCAGTTGAATTAGTTTAACTACTATTCAGTTGAATAGTTTGTTTGTTTTCATTTCTAATGAAAGTTAGTTAACTGTTTTTCTTTTCAGCTGCAACTGAAGTTAATTGTTAATTTATTTATTAATTGTAATGAAAGATTTTTCCTTAATTAAGTTTAGTGGTTGTTACAAATCAGAACCCCAAAAACAGAAGATAATGAGAGATAAACACAGTGTTTACCTCATATGACTCCAAATGTGAATGGTTGATGTCTTGATGACAATTGGCCATGACATTTAAAAATATATGACAAGATTGTGAAGTCAAACCATATGATCTTCAAAAAAAAAAAAATCTGTTTTTATACACTAAAACAAAATCTTGTTAAACCCCACTTACATACAGTGATATAATTGTTTATACTTTTTCGGCAACCTCTATGAGATTGGTGGTCATATATACAAAATCCTTCCATAGAAAAACAAAAAATCCCAACTTAAAACTTTCCCCTTCTAAATCAAAATTTTAATAGACATTCTCTCAACTTCACCAGTAATAAAGGCTGTAAATATCCAAAACCTGTCGCCGATAAGACTACCATTCAGAGAATAATCTTTGCAAGCATGAAAGAATTTTAAAGAGGGAAAGAGAGGGGCTTTTGTAGGAGCTAATCCTAACCTTCAACATGATAGATGGGGTAGTCAAAAGTAACATAATATTTGTTCTATTGAAATAATACAACACAAGTAAAAATCCACCCTTATCCTATTTAAATTTTAGATACTTGCAAGGCTGCATCAATCACTTGAGTCCATAAAATATGAATCTGATCCTATCAAACAAATGTAAGCAACATAACTAGCTATAATGGTATTTTAACTAACCAAAATTGGAAATACTAATAAAGAATTTGTTAATTTTTTATCACCTCACTGCTGTTGTTTTCCAGCAGATGCTGCACTAAGTCTTAAAGTTATACGCAGAAACATCATAAATTTATGATATTATATTTATAGTTAGCTTTGCTAAATTTAGGCACAAGTGTCTAGTCAACTTTTTGACAGTTTTTAAGTTTTATTTTTTCTGTTTTTTTTTTGCTTTTATTCTAAGTGCAGGACCAGTAAGCTTTCTTACTTTTAGAGAGATTTTAAGTGATGGGAAAGAGGATAAGGCTCCAGCTTTAGTTAGCGCTTTAGTTTTGTTTTTGGGCACCCAATTCAGCAGTTATATTTAATGACCATGGACAGTCACTTGTGTAACACAAGAAAATTCAAAATAGAAGAATATTTAGACATAATATTGTTCTAATTTCATTTGTTTCTTGATCTTGTTTTGTTTCGGTGGATTTGTTTTGCTAGTTAATGTACTCAGAAACAGTAATTTTGATTGAAGTTTTAGTTCGCAGTTAGAGATATTTTGTGTAGAATCTACTTCCCATGGTTTGAATTTTAACATGGTACTAAAAGCACGATAAGTGAAATCATCTAGTCCATGAATGGAATTTGTTGCTATCTATGAGAGGCAGTGGCTGTAAGATTTTAGTACTCTTACTTCAGCAATTGCAGTAGTCTAGACCTATAAGAGGTTGTACAGTGTGATGCACTAATTGCTGTAATGAATGCAGTCTTTACTCCTGCACATGATAAACTGCTTAACTGATTTGTTTTCAACTAATTTATTTAGTTTCAACGTGTTCCAACAACTACAAACATGACTAGTACTAGTGTCAAAGAGTGACCTAGGTCCTTCCAACTTTACACATTAGAAAAGCAAATTGCAAATGTTACTAGAAAATCTGTGTCTAAATTGAGACCAAGGTTGCACCTCTAAGTTTCTAACTAATGTTGTCTAATTGGCTGAGTATAACAAAAAATGGCAAAGTCAAGGCAAATCGTCTTATAGATTCAATGAGCATTTAATCTCTCACATTGCAGAGAAGACAACGAAGGAAATATAAGATGCTTTGACCACTCTATATCAAAGTGTGAACATCTCCCATACAATGTTGCTGAAGAAGAAGCTTAATGACAAACACAATAGATAACTAACCATTGAAAATGACAGAACTTGTCAACTTGTTGTAATTGAGATAACAGGAGATGATGATGAGTTGGTTACCATAGACTTCAATGGTTTCTCTCCATCTTGGGATCCATCTGTTTCGAGTGTTTAAACTTAGGAGAAGCTTCCAACTTTTGAGAAACTTTGCAATGATTTCATATTGAAAGAAACCAAACTTGAATCTTGTTCAATTAGAATGGAAGATGGTCAAAGCTAAGCCCTCGTAAAAAAGATGAGGAAAGGTGACAAGAACCTGGTAAAGGTCAAAAAGGGAAGGAGAAATCAAATTCTTCTCAACAAGGAAAGAAAGACTTGAGTCATATCAAGTGTTTCAAATGCCAAACAAATGGTCGATCTATTTATCAGTGTCCTAAGAAGAAAAAGGGGACGAGCAATCAGAAAAAGTAGTTTGTACAGAGCACAGAAGCTTCAACAGTGCATTAATTTCCGTCCAAGCTCGAGGCAACCTTCTCCATGGTGTTATGCTTATCAACTAACATCACTTCTGGTGTAGGGTGGGATGTGAATAGCAGAGAATCAAGACACATGATCTTCAATAAGAAGGCTTTCAGTAGACTTCAGGAGCAGAAGTATGACATATAGATAGAGCTTAGCAATCATGCCACATATTTGTTATTGAGATTGGAACTATTTCTTTCTGTATGCCTTGCAACAAAATATATGACCATCATGATGTCAGGTAAATGTTTTTGGATTAACAAAGAATTTACTTTCAGGTTCAGCCATCAGAGATTGTGGTTAATTTGATAATCAGCAAGTTATTGTCAAAATCACACCTATGATCCTAGTCAAGTATTGACCAAGGTGTTTGTGAAGGAGGTCTTTACATGTTGATTACCAATCCGATCAAACAAAAAGATTTGATATATGATAATGACAATCATGTGAGCTTTGGCACAAGAAATTTTGCCACTTGCACTAGAAAAATCAACCTCACCTAAAGGATATGGTACAGGGATTGGCCAACTCAACTCCAGGATAGATAAGACTAGAGTTTACAAAATGTGCAATTGGCAAGGAGATCAAGACTAGGGTATACAGTGAACACAAATCAAAACGGATTCCAGATCTAATTCATTCAGAATCTCATTTTTTTGTGGACGTATCTCAATATCACTGGCACAAAACATTTAGTATGTTCCATTTATTCATATTTTTCAAGAAAACCAAAGCTGGGATCTTTGTGAATTTCAAGAGTTCAAAGCTCTTGTGGAAAATAGGACTATAAAGAATATTAAGGTTTTGAAGTCTGATAATGGAGGTGAGTATATCTCCAAGGATTTATTCATATTTTTCAAGAAAACATTGGATTTATTTCAAGAAAACCAGATATGAGATATTTGTGAATTTCATGAGTTCAATGCTCTTGTAGAAAATAGGACTAATAGGAGGATTAAGGTTTTGAGGTCTGATAACAGAGGTGAGTATATCTCCAAGAATTTCAATGTCTTTTATAAAGATGTCATGCCCCCTCCATGAACAAAATGAATTGCAGCATAATAAACAAAAATCCAGGCGTTCAAAAAAAAAATAATAGTAAAGAGCTGACCAAGGATTAATAGCATTATTAGCAACTAAATGAAGGAGTCCAACCAAGGAAATATAAATATCTGCAATTTCTTAAAATAAATAAACAAGGCAGCACTTGAAATGGAAGGGATGCATCCCTTGCAACAGGAAAAGGTGTGCCTCCTCCTCATTAGAAGATATCTAAGGGAGGACAATTCGTCAGTAGAAGACATGAAGGATTGGAATTCAAGTAACATTGGAAAAATGTATTGAGCAGCAGATCCTCAAATTAGAGCAGTGAATCAGAAATTGAGAACAGCAATCAATACTCTTCAGAAAATTAAGTTATTGCAACCATTTGTGAATATTTGAGAATAAATTTATTATTTCATCAAAGAGGTATTCTATTAGAAGTATTCTAGAAAATTCCTTGAGAAATCATGTCTTGAATTTGTGAAGTGGCTTGCAAATAGGAAGGATAGCCAGCCTTTTGAGTTCATGAGGGATGAAAGGACGACCTGCTTTCATACTCTTATCAGGTACACCACCCAAAGATGGAATGGGCGACCAGCCTTCCATGCTCTTGGGCTTGATCAAGGAGGACGGCCAATCTCCAAGGTCGCCTGAGGGATGGAAGGGCGGCCCACCTTACATGCTCTTGCAATAAAAGGATGACCAGACTTGAGATTGCCATTTGCAAACATTTCCAATGAATTCGTAAAGTAATTTTCTATGAGGAATATGCCATGATGTGTTGATTCAAATATTAATGATGCTATGTGTTGTCATTTTATGACACCCTTGGTCCATCAGTGAGAACCGATCAGAGATACGATCCATGGACCGACACTCCCCCAGTTGATCAAGAAGAAAAGCAATGGAATTATGAAGTGTGAAGTGTTGTCTTGTCTGGAGGAAGCTCCCCGGAGCTCTAGGACCCCGAGGTTCCGAAGTTCCTTTCTTAGCCTTTTTCAGTCCCCAGAACTCCGGAACCCCAAGGTTCCGAAGTTCCTTTCTTTGCCTCCTCCTCTCTTTCCCAGAACTCCGGAACCCCGAGGTTCCGAAGTCCCTTTCCTTAGCCTTTTCCTTTCCCTTGCCTTCTTCTCACTAGTTCCCAGGACCTCCAGAACCCTGAGGTTCCAAAGTTCCTTCCTTGCTGCCTTCTTCCCTTCCCCAAAACTCCGGAACCCCGAGGTTCCGAAGTTCCTTTGCTGGGTCTCCTCTTCTTTTGCTTAGTCTCTTCTTCCGTTCCCCGGAACTCTGGAACCCCGAGGTTCTAAAGTTCCTTTCCTCGTCGTCGCCTTACTCTTCCCCGAGACTCCGGAACCCTGAGGTTCCGAAGTTCCTTCCTTAGTCTTCCCCACTTCGGAACCCGAGTTTCCGAAGTCTTCCAACTTCCTTCCGGCTTGCAACACTTCTGGATGGCGTGATCAACACTCAAAGCTTTAAATGCTTCAACAACTCTTGTGACTTGTGCACCTTCTTTTGTGGAGCTACAGGGGTGCATTTAATGATTTTTGCAGGATTTCCATCAAGAGAAGTATAGGGCCATGCTTATTGTGGTTACTTATGTCATGCCTGCATGCTCTGGCTTTGGAATGTCAATCAATCCACCTTCTAGAAGTACCTTTCTTCTTAGGATTGCATTTTCAGGGTATGGTCAGGTTGCTTGCATGTACACAATGTCAGGTGAATGCACTTCTCTACATTCCCTGACTGACATTTCCCTGCACACACAAGAGTCATGGTCTCTCTTATGCAACCAGTTTTCTATGTAAGGCCATTATGCCTCATTGTAAAGGGTTCTCTCCCTGCTGGCTTGAGCTATTCTATGCTCTTTCACTTCTCTTAAAGATTTGTATATTTTGCATTTCTACAACTATAAGTTTGGCCATTGGCCTTTTGAATGAATTGAAATTATCATTCTTGCCTTCCTTCAACTTATGCATGTTGTGTATGTTTCCTTACCTTCATCATAGGTGTATGTTTTGTGGCTCTTCTCTCATATATGTTGTGTTAATTTATTTCTGAGTGTGACTTGTGGGAAACCTTCTCCCCTCTTGGCATTCGGCAAGTTCTAACCTCCATACATGCATTGGGGTCATTCATGCAAATGAAGTTTGTGCATCTCTTGGGTATTTAGTTGATTTTTTGTGCCATTTCGGGTGGGGAGAGAAACATCTCTGATCTTGGTGCATCACCTCCTTTTATTTTAAGCATTCTCTCTTCCCTTTTCCTCTACAAGCTATTAGGATAGGCTTAGGAGTAAGATTTGAAGTGTTGAGTTGGTTCAACACCTGCACCTGAATTGAGAAGGAAGCTAGCCTTCTCTGGAGATTCAATCCCCTTGCACAAGGTCCCACACTTCAAGGTCATTTCCATATTTCACGAGGTTGTTGAGTTGATAGCTCAACAAGGGTGCAAGCTTTTGTGACAACACTATGATTTATTGATCTGAATATTGTGATGTTTTTATGTATGAACTTGAATATTATCATGATTTCTTGTTACATAATATTACTAATATCAATTCTTAGTGAATAATATTGTTATGCAGACCTAAAATTAGGAACATCCCAAAAGGGACATTACAATTGGTATCAGAGCCTTGATCCTGCCAACCTAAGGATCAAGAAGAGAAGTATATGCAATTAAGACAAAGAGCTCATAGAGCTTGAGAAAGAGAAAGGAAAAAAATAGAGGCAAGTAGCAACCCAATTAGAGGTAATACAATGGGTGATCATGAGGGGATCATGAGGGTAACCTGAGAAATGAATTGAGAGCTTTCATGGAGCAATATGAGAAGACAACACAATTGCTCCCCCAAACACTCCAAAACATGAACAATTCAATCAATTCCCTTAGGCCTAACCCAATCAATGGAAGAGATGCTAATCCCAACCATTGCAAAAATAATAGAACTCCACTAAGATCGTCACCAAGTCTAACAAGACATACCTGCTTACCTAGAGAAGAGCAGCCAAGAGAAGAAGGACCCAACATATTCAGGAATTGACCCTGACGTAGGAAGACATATTCTATTTAAAGAATATTGTGATGCAAGGCCAAGAAATAACTCTAGAAGAGAAAAGAAGCAGCCCAACAAAGATTTATGACAAAGAGTGAGTACAATGACTCTTCCCAATTTTGATGGATTGGGGAAGGTCATTGCGCGAGCATGGACCCAAAAACTAGATGCATATTTTTCTCTTAGCCCCATGACAAAAGAAGATGCTATTAAATTTGTCATTCTATACTTAGAGGGAATTGCACACGATTGGTGGCACCATGGAATTGAAACACAAAGGCATCAAAACATGACACTTATAATGAATTTACACAAACACTTATAGAAAATTTGATCAAAAGCATCCTAAAGGACATTTCAAAGAGTTGACAGAATTAAAACAAGGGTTAGTAGAAGATATTGTGGCTAAATTTCAGTCATGGTACCCGGTGTTACTGAGGGAAGCCTCACATACCTATTTATTGAGGGATTGACAAAGTCAATCGATGGCTTGGTGGACGCTCTTGATCCTTCATCACTACAAGATGCAATCCTACAAGCATAAGGTTAGAAGTTATAACAACCAAGGATAGGACTTATTCCAAAAATACACCATTGGGGTCACATAAGTAACTCCCTTACAAGAGAAATTGGAATCCAAAAACATTGCCCCCTCAATTCAACATGACTGGGGAATCCAAGAGTGAACTTTGGAAGAGAGGGTTGTGTTCTTGTAAGGAAAAATGGGAACCAAACCATCAATGTTCAAAAAGGGTACAACTATGCAATAAAAGGAAGTTAAGGTACCAAAACAACTTCCTACACTAATCTTGAGAGAAGGGTAATGCATAAAAATTTCAGATCTTTACAACAGTTACAGAAACTTAACAAAAATAAACATAAATAGCATGCATACCGCAACACAATTATTTACATGGGGAAAACTCTTTCAAGAGAAAAATCCTACACTCCAAAAGCCATCCAAAATATTATTCAAAAATCAACAACACATTACAATATACTTGCAGAACAAGCTTCTCACAGAAACCAAAGATCTAGAGGCAACTCAATAGATATTAGACTCTCACAATACATCACAATACACAGATGTAATACAATGCCCTCATAAAATAGGGTTGCCTTCTAAGACAAGCAAAGCACGCATAATATCCACCATTAGATTTGTGACCTAATGATAAACGGTCAAGATTAACAATGATAAATCATAAATAAAATGTGATTGTCGAGGGCATTGCTCCCGAACCCTCGTCAAGGGTGGCTATCCCCCTCAAACCCTACAAGGGGAGTACCCCACCTTGCAGCCCCCCGTGCTCATTTATCAATAATAACCTTTTGTTATTGCAAGCATACTTGGACTACTCGCAGAGTCAAAACTCATGCAAGTTTTTGTAGAATTTACTCACCGAATATCGAGCAAAAAACTCACCCATAAAAATTTGAAATGACTCTGTTTTTTGCTTTTCAAATTAGGAAAAAATCCTCTCCAACAGCAAATACACCATTTCCAGCATTTTTTCATCAAGGAGAAGATCAAATGAGATTATTTGGTGAGTTTCTAAGGCATTCATTTTTTTGTTTTGTTAAAACATTTTTCTTCATTTTGGTTGCAAAATGTTGCAACAAGGTTGAAAAAAAATCATCATATTGTAAAACTAAGAAGTTCTTTTATTTTTCACTATTTTCACTTAATTCATATCCAACTTATTTTTCTTACTTTAATCTTTTTTCTTTAAAGAAAACATTTTGAATCTTTCGATTATATTAAATTTTACTGATTTAAGCTAATCTATATTGATTTAAGCTAATTTTATGCTGATTTTTAGTGATTTATGTATAATTTAGGATGATTTTGTATTAAAAAATTAATATGTTGTGCTTTCACTTTGTATGTGTAAGTTAAATACTTGATAAAATGGCAAATAGAGAAGCTACTGCATTAGGTTCAGTCTCAAGCTCCACCCATCAATGCTGCCACCACCATTGTTTGTAGGCACTCATCCTGTAGGAGCTAGAGACCCTACTTGGAAATATGCCTATCAAGGACCACAGCCTAAGTCAACTTATTGCATTAAAGGCCAAAAAATATATCGAGGCATATACTGTCTCAAATACCATCTTGCGGGCTGTCCAAGGACCACCGAAGAGATAAAAAAAGAGATGAATGGCCTAGTTTCAGCCACAAAAGAGAAAAAAATTGCAAAGGAAAAGAGAAAAGGCAGCCATGGCAGCATCCATAGCTACTGCTCACGACGCTCCAATCCAACTGTGTAATGGCCCTCTTTAGGGATATACCTGATTTTTGCTCAAAAATAATAAATCCAATAATACAATTTATTTATAAGAGCATTCTTTCACTAAATTACACAATAGTAATTGAATTTAGGAAAATAATCGATTCACATCAAACAAAATGATAATGAAGATTCATATTGTAAACATGCACACTATAGCTAACCATATTAGAACTTGAGGGGAAAGTACACTAGCTGTCCTCCACAACTAAGCCCAAGAGCACCAACCAACCAACCAAGTCAATCTGACACCTTGGCCCACAAGCAATCCAACTCAATGGGTGGTCTACTTAATTGAGGGAACCTATACTCCTGCATCTCCCTATTATGTTTCCTCGGCAATTCCTGATATGATTGCTTTATGAAAATCAAATGAATAATTGCTAATCCCAAGATTCTTGATGGATTGGTAAGTTGATTAAATAAATAAATATGTTCTTTACTAAATTCACAAACTAATAAATATCGAATTCAAATATGTAGCATACCAGTTACTTCAGAAATATAGTAGTCTGCTGTAACTTACTACCTTGTAATTCAAATCAGATCTGTATTCCTCGATTGTCCTTTTATATTTCAGCAAAATATAGATATTGCATTCATATACTAATATCACATCTCCACACACAAACTTACTAATTTCAGGCTGATAATATTAGATCAGATTCTACTCTTATCTGTCTTATTTTCTGAAATGCTTTTTTCCATCCATTCGATGCCCAGATTTCTTAATCTTTATTTTTCTATTTGAGATTTCCTTCTTTTATACCCTCATTGGCAATTGGGTCATGACCCTAAAGTTTGGAGAGATATGACCCTTCAAGAAGCACTGCCCTGTCTAAGAATTACGAAATTATTAATTAATTATTTCCTAGCTGCCAACTGGGATTATTCTAAGTGTAACCGACTAGTATTTAATATAAGAATGGCCAGCCAATATTTAGGATTTCCGACCAGTATTTGCTAAGTGTTAGATTATTTTCAAGGTTCCGATCAGTATATAGGAGTTCCTTATTCCCTTGAAGGGTGTGGTTTAGTGTTTCTTTGTAGTAATTTGCTGGTGTTGTGGCGGGGACATGGCAGTCTGCCCTTCCCGAGATTGCTTGTCCTCAAGCAATAGTGGAATGATCATGAAGAGAGTATTCAAGATGACCCCAAATAGGAAAGGTTTGATATATACAGCTCTGAACTTTTCTATTAGGGGAAACCATTTTAGAATTCAACTTCCATTGCACTATTTTGATATTATATCAGGTTGCTAATTTGGACCAAGATATGTTTTCATCAATAACTTTCAACAACATAACCAAGAATTGGAAATTGGCAAGGTGTGTAATTCTAAGACTAGTTTTCTCTCATCCTCCAAGAGAAGGAACAAGATTATCTTTGTAATTGCTTGGCATCAATCGTATTTGCAAGAAACTGATTCGTTGGCCCTATGTTTGTGCAATGTCATGGTATTTCTTTGAGCGAGCTTTTCATATATTAAGATGAGGATTAGAAGCATGACACACATCTATGGCCCTAAATACAAAGGTTTAGAAATGGTTTTGGGAACTATCTTTTTTTGTTTCATAACCTTGCCTGAGCACTTTGATAAATGATTTACACTTAGGATAGATCTTGCATTATGTTATTCTAAATTGTAGAGTGGTGATCTTGTTTTCTGGTGCACTTACTAAGCTGAAAATTCGAATGACTTGATGAAGCTTCTCAAAGTCCACCACCTTAGATATTCCAATATGCAACCTATATTTTATTTACATATGAGATCAGTCCGAGTTATTGATTTGGCATTTGTATTTTAGACCAGCTAGCCCAAGCCATATTGCTTGTATTTTAGACCAGCTGGCCCAAGCCATTTTTTATTTACATATGAGATCAGTCCGAGTTATTGATTTGGCATTTGTATTTTAGACCAGCTAGCCCAAGCCATGTTGCTTGTATGATTTCAGTAAACGGTCCCATTATTGGTAAGAATCCTAGTGCTGAATCCTGTGTTTATGCGACATGATGCATATTATTTAGTCTTCTAGCTTGTTAATGTGATTCTGTTGTGTGTTTTCATCATTTCTAACACTCAAAACATGGAAACTAATAACAGACAATTCAGAAAATACTGTATATCCAAACTGCAAAAGCTACTCGCATGCTAGTAGGAGTCCTGTAGTAACAATCAAATTGCGAAAAATAATGAAGTAATCACAGTGCACAAAGACATGGTAAAGTAAAAGCAACACAATTTCTTATAGCAAGCAAGGGTGACTGTGCAACTAAACTGATCTACAAGTTTTGTCAAATATAAAGTGATTGTTAAGAGAGCATTCGTGTCCTGTGTCAGTTGCATCTAAATTTATAAGATCACCTCACTTGGAATTTGCACATCACCTATAATGTCCCCGGTGATGATACAGAGAAGTGCTTTACTATTTACAACAATAGCATGGGTCCTTGATCAGTTGGAAAATACCTCTTTAGAGCAGGCATCAAAGATGGTAATGACTCATTAATGTTTAGCTGAGGAGTAGGCTATTTTTTACTGAACCGTGTTGACACCAATGATTGAGAGAGCTGATTCAACATTTTGGGAGATGGCCCTGCCCAGTAGTTCAAAGATCATCAGATTGGGGAGTGACCACATTTGAAAATGTGTCACCTATATTTATGGTTGCATCAGAATTAGGAATGCAATTGCTGAGTGATTAATTGATGGCCATGCCAGGATCAGAGACATAATAATTTACTTTTTATTTCTGCCCTAGTTGTTGTTTTGTTAGTGTCAACATATGCTGTTCATAATAGACATGAATAAGTTTTACAATGAATTTGCGCTTACAATTGGTACACCATACTCATCCCTATCCCGGAAGCATTATGGAAGGTTCAGATATCTTAATTATAGGCTTTTGTAAAACACCACAAGATATCAATCCTAAAGGCGCCTATTAATTTTCTTGATAAGATCAGGTTTCATGTCAGCATTCTAAAGCTCTTACAGAGTCTAGATCGATTTGGCACTATTATAATTAAGCATGAAGCGAACATGCTGCAAACATATTAGGCATGAAGCAAACACATAAATATACGTAAGACATAATGCATACACATAAATACACGTAGGATACATGTAAGGCACAAAGCATACATATTGAATACATGTAAGACATGAAGCATACACATGAATACGCGTAAGGCATGAAGCATACGTGTAAAGCATGAAGTATTCATGTGTAGGGAATGAATCATACACATGAATACACAAGGCATAAAGCATATACATAAATACACATAAGGCATGCAGTATACACATAAATAGGCATAAGGAATGAAGTATACATATAAATAGATGTAAGGCATGGAGTATACACATAAGGCATGAAACATGCACATAAAAACACATATGACATTTAGTATACACATAAATACGCGTAAGGAATGAAGTATACATATAAATAGATGTAAGGCATGGAGTATACACATAAGGCATGAAACATGCACATAAATACACATACGACATGAAGTATACACATGTGAAAGGCACACACATATAGAGGTGCAATGTTGGCCTACTCGATTTTATTTTTATTTTTATTTTCTTTAGAAGAGGGCTAAGTAGTTAACCCTAATTGAATAATAGTTAAAGTAGGTTTTTCCCACAAGCAGGCAGGATTAATGTTCTGATACCACTGTAATGGCCCTCTTTAGGGATATACCTATTTTTTGCTCAAAAATAACAAATCCAATGATACAATTTATTTACAAAAGTATTTTTTCACTAAATTACACAATAGCAATTGAATTTAGACAAATAATCAAATAAAATCAGGTGAAGATACATTTCAGGGCATAGTGGACTCTCTTCGTGGTCCACGCATCGAAAACGAATCCACTACCACCTCCACTTCATCTACATTAGTAGAGTGCCAGTAGCAGCGCCTACACCTACACCGACACACACGCCACCTAGTTTTTTTGTCCCCAGAAACACACCTGAAGCACAACCATCATTGGAAGAGACTGAGTGGAACAAAGAGGTGCACGAACATGTAGATATTGCATGTGCTGATTTTTGGTCTAACAACATTCCTTTCAATGTGGCGACTAGTCCTTATTGGGGCAATTTAGTTACTGCATTGATAGTAATTTAAATTTTATGCTAATTTATACTTTAGTAATTTATGTTGAATTTAGACTAAATTTATGTTCTTTAATTTATCTTTTGAAGAGCAACAAAAATGGGTCACTAAGATATTCGGATATGACTTTGAGATTGTGTATTAAAAAGGGAAAGAGATTATTGTGGCAAATGCACTATCTAGAAAGAATGAAAAAGATGAGGCATTATTGTGTGCTTTAATATTACAAGAAAATTGGGTGGCAGAATGGTGCAAGAGCACCTAGCACAAGATGGGCCACCTTGAGGCCAATTAGGTAATAGATTGAGATTTTTCAGTTCTTGTCATGAATAAGGTCTTATAAGACCATATTTCATGTAATAAAGGTCATTAAGACCATTAGAAGGTGTATTGAGACCTAGTGGGAGTCATGATGGTCAATATTGTCAAAATTGCCCTAATGTGGAAAATGTGTGTCAATGGGTTCAATATGGTACTCAATGATGTATTAAGGCCTTTTAAGCCTATTTGGACCTATTTGTATCATTTTTGAGTCATTAAGGTCTTAGGTTGGGTTTATGTCCTGTTCTAGGCAAAAATTGTCAATGTTGACAAAAAACTGTCAAAGCAACTTTTGCATTTGTGAGGGTAATTAGGTGTTGTTTGTTGAAAGAAGTTCAAAAAGTGGTTATAATCGTTGGAAGGCCTTGGAGGCATTCAAATAGATCCTTCCCACGGCCAAACAGGGGTTGGATGCAATATTTTGTATGAAGAAGATAGAAATTAATAAGAAAAGCATTGAGTTCCTGCATTTAATGAACATAGCAGTCTGTTCCTGAGCGTTTTTCTCTATCAAAACTCCTTCATTTCCCTTGGGAACCAATTGGATCTTGTGTGGGCATGAATCTAGTTTAATTTGCCTTTTGTCTCATCTGTTTTCATTGAGTTTTTGAAAAGTTATAGCATTTTTTGTAAAAACTGCTCAAAACCCTACCTAGGGCTGGCAGTGAGCATATAAAATGTAAAACTTTATTTGTATCCATTGTGGAACTCCAAAAATGGGTGGAAAACTGTATCATATTATGTTCTTTCATGTAAATGCTTTTGCAGGGCTCCCTACTAGTTTTGGCACGTGCTAAGGGTGACACAAAATCCGATTTTTGTGTCTCAGTCTGAAAATGGCAGCAAATTGGTGATGTGTGGGTTGATATACATGCAAGATTGGGCTCCCAGAGGTTGGTTGAAGGCTTGGAGAGGTGTGAGGGGTTAGTGCAGACCCTAATCAAGTGTTTGTGGCCCTTGATTGGCCAAAATACTCACCATTTTATGACTGTCCCAAAACTGGGTATGTTGCTGTCCTAATGAACTAGTAACCTGAGATATTGTAAATATGATGCAAAGAAAGGGTTTGATGAGTGGAGGACAATTGGGGAAGGTGTGTGGGAGTCCTTAGTAACCCTTGGAAGTGTTAGGAAGCCTTGGTGAGAGGATTTGACTCAAATTATTATGACTGTCCTAAACAAGTTGTGACTGTCCCAAACATACTTGACTGCCATAAAAGACTGTTGCAGCAGTAGGGTACTTCGTGACCTCTTGGGTGTTTGGGGGGGGTAAAGAGTCATGGTTGTACATGTTGAGAAGTCCTTTTAAGTGTGTCAAGGAGTACATGGGTTTGGGAGTGTTTATTACATGTTGTGAGTTGAGTCTTGGTGGAAATTGGAAGTCCTACAAGGGGAATGACCTTGAGTGAGTGGTCACAAAAGGGTGTTGATGGTGAGTGAGAGTTGGAAAGGATGGATTGAGGTTTGATCATGTTGTATTGCCCTAGTTGAGTGTATGTCAAGGGTTGGAGGTGTGTTGAGAAGCATGGGTGTGTTGTTGGGGTATGGAAGTGTTGTGGCGTATTCACACATCGCCCCATTGCAAATGGGGACCCCTACTTTTTTGCTTTCTGGGGTTTGCTTTCTAGGTGTTTAGGGTTTGTCTATTAACCTTTGCATTTTGAGTGTCGCCAGGGGATCAATAGGATGCTAGGCTTTGCTTGAGCCAGGGGAGTCAGCAGGTGCTCCAAATTAGGGTTTCTTTGAGAGTGATCTTTAGGGCCTGGTTTTGCTCTTGTTGCTAATTGTGTCTTGCTTTGTGAGTGGGTATCATTCTTGAAGGTCTGAGTTAGGTCGAGTTGGTGAGTGATGAAGTCTGGAATGTCATCCTGATCTTCAAATGCCCTGAAATTTGGCTAAGTTTGGAATGCCCTAATCCTGAATTTGGCTAAGTCTGGAATGCCCTGATCCTGAAATTTGACTAAGTCTGGAAAACTAAAGAATCCTCCAAAAACTAGATTTTGCAATATAACTCCTGGAGGTCCGAAACCACTCTCAAACATCCTGAAAGTATTTATGGAATATAACTTAAAGTCACTTATACTTAAATGTTATATTCCATAAAATGATCCTGACGGAGAGTTCAAAATTTCAAATTTCGCTCCTGACCCTTCCAAAGGGTCCAAAGCGAATTTCGCTCCTGACCCTTCCAAAGGGTCCAAAGCGAATTTCGCTCCTGACCCTTCCAAAGGGTCCAGAGCGAAATTCTCCATAAGACATTCTACTTTGACCAAAACCTAGACCTAATGCATTCCTAGGCTTGAATGAAGGCAAAAGCACTTGTTTGAATGAAGAAATGCGAAAAAATGAAGTCAAGATCATGGCCTAAGGTGAATTTCGCTCCTGACCCTTCCAAAGGGTCTAGAGCGAAATTCATATTTCCTCTATTTTTCTCCTTAGCTTGACCAAGTTTGTAGACTTTTGAGGCATAATTGAGAAGGTTTGATGCAACTTTGCCTTGGAGAGGAGATTTTAGACTTTGGGATGATGGATTCTAGCCTGGGAGAGGAATTTCGCTCCTGACCCTTCCAAAGGGTCCAGAGCGAAAATCCTTATAACCCTCATTTTCCTTCCTTGTTTTGGATGGGCGTTGGTTTATTAGGCATTGTGTGTGAGTCTTGATGTGTTCTTGCCTTGAGAAGTGTTTTGAAAAGTGAGGATCTTGTCCAAAAGTAGGAATTTCGCTCCTGACCCTTCCAAAGGGTCCACAGCGAAATTCTTCATAAGCCTCATTTGCTCCCTTGTTTTGGATGCCAACCTTGTTCCTAGGGAAATGAAGGATGCAATTCTACCTTGCAAAGAAGTTTCAAGTTGAAAGAATGATGATTTTGGGTCAAGAATGAGATTTTCACTCCTGACCCTTCCAAAGGGTCCAGAGCGAATTTTCTCAAAACCTCTCTTTGCTATCAATTTTTTGCTAGATCAAGTGTGGGCTAAGGTAAAATCAAGGAGAAGTTGCCCCTAAGAGTGACTTTAAGTTGCTAGAAACCATGAAAGATGAAGGAATTGAGCCTAAAAATGATTTTCGCTCCTGACCCTTCCAAAGGGTCCAGAGCGAAAATCCTAAAAACCATCTTTTCTTCCAAAATTTGAGCAAAGTCAAACCTGGACAAGGGTGAGATAAGTCATTTGGATTGCCTTAGAGTGAATTTTGGTCGCCAAGAATGCAAATTTTGAAGCCAAATGAGAATTTCGCTTTTGACCCTTCCAAAGGGTCCAGAGCGGAATTCTTAAGATCACCCTTTTTTCCTTGCAAATCAAGTCAAGATTTTGGTTTTTATGACCTAGAGAGGAGTGAGGCAAAGTGTTCTAAGTCTTGGAGGTGATTTGAAGTTGAAAGGATGGTGAAATAGCCCTAAAAACAAGATTTTCGCTCCTGACCCTTCCAAAGGGTCCAGAGCGAAAATTCTAAAATCTACCTATTCCTTTCAAATTTATGCTAAGCTATGCCTAGACCAAGGTAAAAGATGCCCTTGTGATTGCCCTTAAGTCGATGGTTGTCTCCAAAAGTAATGATTCTAGGCCAGAGGAGGAAAATCGCTCCTGACCCTTCCAAAGGGTCCAGGGCGAAAATACTAAAAACTCCTATTTTGCCTTGCAAAATCAAATCAAACTTGGATTGGGTGAAAGAAGAGAACTATTTCCTAGCCTTGTGAGGTGGATTGAAGTTCGAATGATGAAAAAAATGAGCTACAAACAAGAAATTCGCTCCTGACCCTTCCAAAGGGTCCAGAGCAAAAAACACTAAAACCATCCTTTCCTCCAAATTTTGTGCTAAGTCAGGCCTGGACTAGGGTGAGAAAAGCTATTTGGAATGCCTTGGAAAGATGTTTGACCTTCAAAAATGTGAATTTTGAGCTAAAGTTGGAATTTCGCTCCTGACCCTTCCAAAGGGTCCAGGGCGAAATTCTTATAGGGTCTATTCCTGGAGAAAATCTTGGGCAAGTTTCATGTTGATATCTTTTCGTTGATGATTTAAGTTGAAAATGCTATGTTGAAATGAATTTATCATGTGTCCTTAATCATCTTTTGGTTTGTTTTGGCAGATGAAAGAAGACCAGGCCAGGACATGGACGACTTTCTCCAGCCCAACATCAACAAGGACGACCTTCTCCAGCTCAGCCTCATCAAGGACGACCTCTTCCAGTTCAACATTTGAAGGAAAGACAAGGTGGCATCCCAGTCATCACTCCTTCAGTCAGGTTGGTCCACTTCAGCATGTCCAGATTCAATGTACCTGACTCATCAAAGATGGCACTAACTTCGATGTACCTACCCCGGTTATCCATTGGTCGAATATTCTAGAGAAGACATGTGTCCAAATAATGCAATTATTTCATTGGTCAAAATTAAGTTTGTTGTAACAAACCCTAATTAGGGTTTCATTGTAAAATCTTGGCCATTGATCTCAAATTGATCTGAGCCATCGAATTGTATTGAGGGCACTATATAAGCCCTGGCTCCTCATTTGTAAAGGCTAATAGTTAGTCAATGGTTAGCTAATAGATAATAGTTAGTCAATAGTTGATAGTAGGTGAATAGTTAGCTAATAGTGAATAGTCAGTTGATAGAATAGCAATTAGAGTAGAATAGCAAGAGAAGGCAAAGAATGTTGCCAAGATATTGTTGTAAAAGACTTGTAAAACTTCATTGAAGAAATGGTGAAATCTATGGGTCGATTCAACAATTTGCATGGTCTCTATACTTCTCAGATTTGATTTCATGTTATTAGATGAGTGGAAGAAATGTGTTTGACTGATGGCGAAATTTGTATATCCATACTACTAGCAGTTTGTTGATTGCAGACTTGCCCTGTGTAGTCAACTGGAATCATTCAGCTTAAGCTTAACTTCAATTATCGCTTCATTGGCATGCATCAGCCTGATGGTGTCTATGCCTGTAGCGATGATATGAACATCATAAAGCTTTCCTCCGAAGATCACACTAACCTTGTGGAGATGGTCCTGGGATGTCAAAACAAGACTTAGTTAGAATTTCATCAAAGGGCATTCATTGCTCCTACATTCTTAGTGTCAGAATTAGATCCTTCCCTCGCCCTCGTCCTTTTTTCCTTTTTTTCAAAAAATCTAGGCTAGTGAAATCCTGTGTTCCAGCAATGTTCAAAGCAAATCAGACGTTTAGTCATCAAGTGTAAGTCCCCTTGTGATTCCAGCAAAATCACATCATACCACAAAGAGCTTATCCACAAGTAGAGAACCTACATACAAGAACCTTGGAGTTGCCTCAACTGATCCTTCGACGAGATCTTCAGCAGTCAAGAAACTTTGCTCAAGAGAGGATAAGGTACCTTTAGGTATTTATTCTGTGTTTGGTCGTGTACAAAATACACATCAACAGGAAGCCTTGTGAGTAACCAATGACCTTGTGAGGGGTCTTGTGAGTAAGTGAAGGGTTGTCACCTTATTGAATAGGTGAGTTGGGAGAAAGATCTTCCTTAGTTGTTTGGGTGAGTGGATGCTCTGCATCATAGAATGATGTTGTTAAAAGAAATTTGATTCAACAACTGCAAATTGATCCTAGTATTTTAAATAAGTTTTGTTGGAAGGGAGATGCTTTACAGTATAAAGAGAGATTATACCTATGCAAGAACTCCACTCTCAAAAAAGCTTCATGCTTCTCTAATTGGGAGCCATCCAAGATTTTTGAAGATATGTCATCCAATCAAGCAAGATTTCTTTTGGGAAGGGCTTAAAGGTGATGTTCAACAATTTGTGGCAAATGTTCAATATAAGGGACACAGAAAAAAGATACTTGGTCTTTTGCAACCCTTATTTATTCCTAGCAAATGTTGGGTTCTTTGTGGATTTCATCACAAGGCTTCCAATATATAAGGGTGAGAATGTCATCATGGCAATGGTGGGTCGCCTCAATAAATATGCCCATTTTATTGCATAAATTGGTCCTTTTATAACAAGTACAATATCAAAAGCATTATTGGAGAATATACAAAAGCTACCTTGTACGAGTTATTGTCTATGATTGTGATCCTATCATTACCAATAACTATTGGACAGATTTATTGTCTTGTTTGGGTACTTGATTGTCTTAGAGCTCTTCATACCATCCTCAATCCGATGGGCAAACTAAGGTTATTAGTAAGGGCTTGGAAGGTATCTATGCTATTTTCACTTTAGAGGAGTCTAAATGGGTAGAATAGATACCACTAGCAAAATGATGGTATAACACTTCCATAGTTCATCAAAAAATGTCTCTATTTATGGCACTATATGGATACCATCCTCCATCCATCACATTAACTTTGAGAGTAACATTAAGAGTTCAAGTTGTGGAGAACCACATGCATCATCAACGAACAAGTAGTTTTAGGATTCAAGGAGAATTTGGCCATGGCACAAAATAGAATGAACAACAGGTTGACCAACACTACAATGAAGGGAATCTTGATCTTGCGGACTGGGTTTTCTTGAGATCACAACCTTATAAGCAAATGTCCCTAAAGCAACAAAAAAAGAACATGAAGTTGTCACCAAAATATTATGTTCCATACCAAATTATGCAAAACATAGCGTCATCTACATGCTCGATTTACCTCCAACAACAAAGATACATCCAATTTTCCATGTTTCCTATTTAAAGAAAGTGATTGGGCATAATATCCCTACATAAACAGCATTACTAAAGCTAGAAAAAGAAGGAAGATTCATAATGTAGCCAGAGTTAATTCTTCAAATACACACAAAGAAGCTAACAACTAGGACACTCATCAAGTATCTCATTTAGTGGAAGAATTTCCCAATTGAAGATGCCACGTGGGAGAATGAAGAGTTCACTCAGAAGCATCCACACTTGATTAGCATTAAGGAGAGTACTTCTATGAAGAGGGAAGCGTGCTGCACCCTTAATCCTAGAGCAAAGATAAGGTTATGAGTAGTCGCCTTGTAGCTACCTTAATTTTTAATTAAGTTATAGATGATTATTATATTCTTATTTAGATAGTTAGATTGTCTTAGTTGTTATTTTTTAGGTTTCTAAGTTGGCGTAGATGGCAGCTAGGGCATAATTAAGTGTATATATAGGAGCAAAAAGTGAATTTAATATCATCAGAAGGTGAAGTGTGTTCTCATTGGAGATATTTGGAGATTTACCCCATCAAAGTGGCTTGTTATTCTTAGTATTATCAAGTATTTGCAGAGTATTTCATGTTATATTTCTCTCTTGTGCAAGTTATTTCATTACACATACTAGTGAACCTATACTCAAACTGACAACTTAGGAGTATTCTAATTGAGCACTTCAAAGCTATCCAAAAAAAAGTGCTATACATAGATTCTTGCAAATTAACAAAGTGCAAAGTTGCCATGTGTCAAGGAAAGGTAACTTGGGAGCATTGGATCTAGCATATATAAGCCTGTCGTACTGAAGCAGCAATTAGATGGTGTGACAAGTTACAAATAATGCAAATACGTAAGAGCCATAGCAACATGTTAACAACTAGTTAAAGATAGTTTAACAAAAAAATGGTATGGAATTTGGTTGATAAGTATCTCTCTCTCTCTCTCTCTCTCTCTCTCTCTCTATATATATATATATATATAACATAAATATCTATTAGAGAGTTTTTTCCTTAAGTTTTATTTAATTATTTAATATAAACAAGTTGGGTTCACTCTTCAAATGTGGTTAAGTAACCATGTATGCGCGAAAACATAGCAAGACATAATGGTAAGGCCCTAAGTAGACCTGGCCTACGATCCAAATCTGGAATAGATGAATTCAGTTATGCCAGCACACCCTGCAACATAGATGGAAAACTCGCCAAAAACTCAACGAGTTTTTTCCTTAGCTGAATTTTTGAGCCAAAACCTTTACCAAGTCTGTGAAAAAACTCAGTCGTAGGAAAATAAAAGATGCAGAGCCGGAAAAAGGCAAATTTTATTTCATTTTGCTTGTGCTCAGTTGCTCCTCCAGCAAAAAAATCCCTCCCAACATTCTACCAGTCCATTTGCAACGATTTTGCACCAAGGAGTGAAGATTTGAAGCAGATTTTGAGTGAATTTCAAAGGCAAATTGGATTTCCAAGTAGGTTTTCTAATTTTTTACTTTACTTTATTTTACTTCTTTTTTGTTGCATCTAAGTTTATAAAAAATCCCATCGGATTTCCCTCATTTTCGACTCACCAAACATTCAAATTATCAGAGAGCGCGAAAACTGAGCGAAGGCATTCAAGGTGAAGGTGCGAAGTGATTTCTTCAAATATTCAGAATATTTTCAGGCAGTAAAAGGTATTTTTCAATGGCCTCTTCTTCTGTTCCCAAATTTATTGCAAACCCTACCATTGTTGAGAACATTAAAAGAACTAGGCCCGTGTTTAAGATAAACATTAGCTAAGCATTCTAAACAGATTTAGATTCCAAAGAACAAGATTCATCACCCTTTTTGACAATTTTATTTTAATTTTTCATTATTTCACAGTATTTTCAAACCCTACCTATTTTTTTTTATTTGAATCCTTTTCTTTTTTTGAAGAAAATGTTTAGAATCTTAAATTAGATTTAATTTTTATTGATTCTAACTAATCTATATTGATTTAAATTAATTTAGTTTGTTTCTTATTTTTTTATTAAAATATTAACAATTTGTGCTCTCACTTTGTATGTGTAGGTTAATTTCTAATGGCAAATAGAGGACGTTCTACATCTAGTTCAACTTCAAACTCTACCCCATCGGTGCAACCACCATCATTTGTAGGCACTCATCTTGCAGGAGCTAAAGACCTTTGCTTGGAAGTATGCCTATCAAGGACCGGGTCCTAGGTCATCTTTTGCATTAAATGTGAAAAAGTAATTCATAAAGGCATAAAATGCCTCAAATACCACCTTGTAGGCATCGGTCGTCATGATGCCAAGGATTGTGATGGGACTACTAAGGAAATAAAAAGACAAATGAATGGCATACATGCAACCACAGAAGAGAAAAAGTTGCAAAGGGAGAGGGCATGGCAAGCCATGGCACCATCCATAGTTGTTTCTCAAGGTGCTCCAATCAACCTTGAATCAGATGAAGATGCACTTCAAAGCATAGAGGGCTCTCTTTGTGGCCCACATATCCAAAACAAATCGACCATCACCATAGACACCACTTCATCTACTTCTAGTAGAGCGCCAGCATCAATGCCTACACCTCATTTTTTGGTGCCTAGAAACACACCTGAAGCACAACCATCATTGGAGGGAATTGGGTGGAATAGGGAGGTGTATGATCCTGTATTCATTGCATTTGTTGTTTGTTGGTACTTTAACTCCCTTTCAATGTGGCAAGTAATGCTTATTGGGAGAATTTAGTTACTGCATTGACAATTGCGGAAAAACGCTACAAAGTGCCTTTTCACAAAGACTTGAGTAGGAGGTTAGTTCAGTTGATTTAAATTTTTCAACAACTTTAGTCTAAACTTATGTTCTTTTATTTATAGTAATTTATGTTGAATTTAAGCTATTTTTTGTTTAAAAATTAAAATTGTGTACTTAATTTCACTTCGTACTTGTAGGTTGTGTTATCCAATTCAGGTTGTCCACCTTAATTGCATATGGAATTATTTTTTTTGCTAGTTTGGGTCATCATATTGGGTCTTTTCCTTGGTTTGTATTTACATATAAACAGTGGTCTTGTATCATGCTCCTAGTTTTTTAAAGTTTTATGGTAGAAAAGGGTGTCCCAATATTTTTTTTTTTAAAAAGGGCATCCAATGCTATGAAACGTTTTCATCCTGTGTTTGAATGTTTAAATATGGCATAAAGTGCCTCCACGATGCTCTTGTTTCCTAGTGCTAATTTGATGAAGGCGAAGCTTATAACAAAACCACGTGGCCTTGGTATGGGAGGGAAATTAGAGTTTTCATTTGATAAAAACTTTTCAACCCCAAGTACTCAGGTTAAGTGAGAATACAGCAGTGTGACTGCCCTAGATTCATGCTTTGCTCTCTATGGCCGCCAAATGAGAGGTTTCAGCCAGCTAACAACACCGCATAGAGAAAGAGTGTCAGTTTCAAGGCAAATGTAGCACATATCTCGCGAGAACAACAGTTTGAGGAACGTGGAAGCATCAAATCTGTAAGATTGGGCAGTTTTCTGGAGTCTACAAGCAGATATCAAGGAGTTTTACAGAGGTAGGACTCCAAGCAACTCATGACCCCGTTGCTCTTATGTGTTCCTTTACCCACTGTTCGATTTATTGTTCATGAGTTATTTCACTATCTAAGTGCTGTTACAAAAGATTTGGTTCAATTCATGCATTTGGGTTCATTGAATACTAATGGAGGTTTTGAGAGTTTAATGGAATGCTTAGTGGTTCATCCAAATTTTGAGGTGTTTATTTCATCTTTCAAGAGGTCTGGTTATTGTTTGGAAGGATACATTCACAGTCATAGCGGGTTGAGTGTCTCCCTTTGAATCTTCAGAATGAAGGCTTGAATAGAGAATGAGTCTCTTGTAAGAAATCTCTCATGGTGTCATTGTTATGTCACAGTACTCATGTCAAGGGTAGTGACTTTTTCTTTGGTATAAGCAGCAAAGCACACAAAACAGACTTCAAAATCAAAACAATACATTTAGGACAGTCATGGTCAAATGAAAGATAGTCCAAGATGGTGTTCATGATAGCCACAAAACACAATCTTTTTTATTTCTAATTATTCTGTACACAGTCCACAATCCATAGAAGAAAGTTTTGTCAAAATGTCAAAAGATTTGATGAATGCAAAAGATCATGACAAAATATAGAAGACCAAGACACTTCATTCTTTGCCACAGTCCCAAGGTATCAATAGACAGTATTTGTTATCTCAGTAAGCAAGAAATGAAGAAGGGTTTCATTGTGAGCAGAGCCTAGAGGAGACAAAGATGACACCAACATGCAATCCCATGAGCTTTAATAACAATCACTGTTGTCAAAGTGAGAGAGCAGCAAGATTGTTATAGTCGTTAAGATCACTATGAAAAGACAATTAAGGCATGTATAGCAAAACCATTAGAGCAGTCCATTGAAGGACACACTGATACAGCCAAAACAACAAAAGGGACTGACACAAGCACGGGACAAGGGACATTAAAATAGAGAAAAAAAGACAATAAAAGGTAAAAATGTTTTGAAGAGGTATAAGCTAAGCAGTGTTAAGAGTTTGACCCATTGACAACAGGAGCCAACAGGGGTCATAGAAAGTTAAGACAGTGATAAGGGATTCATATTTAGATGCACATTTCACACTCAAGAACTGTCCAAAGAGCATACAAGAGCAGACATCAAGGGTTTCTAAAGAACAACGAGACAAAAGCCCTAGCCTTGATTGGAGACAGCCATTTTCTATAGTAGCATAAAGAACACAGTGCAGTCCTCAAAAACAGAACAGTATCAACCAATGTAATGAATGTCATAGGGCAGCATTTCAATGCAAGAAAACACAGGGGTTTACAATGAGAACACCAACCCAGAAACAGTCATAGGCACATATTGTGAGCACAAGAATGACTGTCACAGTCCCATGACAGAGTACAGTCATAAAGCAGAGAATAAAGTAGTGACAGTCCATCACTTTCAAGAGCCATAAGAGACTGAATGATATTCAGTCCAAAAGGAATAAAACCTTCATAAAGCATCTCACAAGCTTCCCCTAGGCCAGAGAAATGAGGTAATGAGGACACGACAGGTCTGTGAAAGCAAATGCCACCACAATACTCTTTCAAGGAGAAGCTACAGCAAAAAGACAGTCTAAAGATGATGACAGTAGCATGACATGTAAGCTATAGTATGGATCAAAATGACAATAAAAACTCAAAATTAAGTATTCAACAGGAAAGGATCAATGAGACCTTCAAAAGAGTTGCAAGAAACGCATATGATGATAACCTAAGCAATGATAAAGCATCAACATATCATTGAGCAGAAAATCAATAGACTGTTTCAGTAATCTGAGACATAAGTTCCTTCAAAATAACAGTGAATTGTTCAAAGAGAAGAGGTCCTAAAGAACAGAGAATATAAGAATGTCATCCAAAGGAAAGTCAGTGTTTACTGTCAAAACAGTCCAATGAATCTTGTAATGACTTGGACCCTACAACACCTAAGATCAGAAATACAAGAGCAGCCAATGAGGTTCTATGATAAACTGTGAACAAGATATGTTTCTAGCAGCAGGAAGAGGTTTGTATCAGTATTCTTCATGAATAAGAACATGCTCAGCTCCATAAAGGAAAGTTATTACAGTCAAAGCATAAGCTCCAATGAACAATCCCAAATCTGAAACAGAGGATTTTGTCAAGAAACACACATCATGGCAGTGAATAATAGCACCAAAGGATAGTCATCATAACTGTTGTAGGATCATAGCAATCAGATTATAACATGGACAGAATCAAGACAAAAGACATTGCCAAAAGCCCAAGTATTTGCATGGTTACAGTGCTATGATGTTGCATGCCTTAAGCAAAAGATCATAGATTCTTAAGACTGTCTTAGTCTCAACTATAGATGTCTCTAGTCACAAGAATTATGGTGGATCAAAGGCCAAGACCTATAAGGTTATGAATGCAGTCTCTTGAAGATGTGTACAGCCACAAAGCAGCAGCCTCTATGTGATGTCCCAACCTAAATGCTGCGGAGGTGCAGATTCCCGCTGGGCGTGTACCCAGGGCTAGGACCCACCCGCGATCAGGTAGCCATGTGTCCACAAGGGGGCTGGCCTGAGCTGGCACTCCGGTGGGATGGTAAACCCCACTCTTAACACCACTGGGCGCCATTCACCACCAGTCTAGGCTTTTGGCGTAGCGGTGGCCTTGCTTGGTATCAGAGCCGAGGTCTCGAGGTCAAGCCCTGCTGAGCGTGGTGGGCTATGATGTCCCAACCTTAATGCTGTGGAGGTGCGGATTCCCGCTGGGCATGTACCCAGGGCTGGGACCCACTCGCAATCGGGTAGCCACATGTCCACAAGGGGCTGGCCTGCGCTAGCACTCTGGTGGGACGCCACTGGGTGCCATTCACCACCAGTCTAGGCTTTTGGCGTAGTGGTGGCCTTGCTTGAAAGATACCGACTTGTAAACAATAAAGAGTTGAAGTAAAATTTCCCAGTATTCAAAGAAAGGAAGACTTATATTACTAGGATGGATTAATAGCTCAAAGAACACAATGAATAATTCTTTATTAACTTCTAAAATACATTTGCTACTCCAATTTTACCAGTCCATTAAACAAATCAGAAAGTGAAAACACAAACAGAATCTTTTTATCAACAACTCCAGCATTTAATTCATGCAAGGGAAAACGGAAACATTAACATACTGCTTCTCCTTCTGTGGGACTGCTTTTCCTCGGAAGACTTTGAACTAGAACGATATTTCCTTCAGCTGAATGAATACAGAAACATATTTGGCGTTGGAAGTCGCCCAATAAGAGAGTATGAAGAGATTTATTACTGCAAGATTCCTGGTAGTGCGCTAACATCAAGCCAGCGCCCAAATAATATTTCCCACACTTGTGCGTAAGTATAAATGGCTTCCTCAGATGTTCACGACTCATAAATAGCTTTTAATGTTACCACATCAAGGCACATATTACAGTTTCATATGCCTTAATCCCACCGTCTCTTAATGCCACATCTTGCCAAGGTTGATCGCCAAATGACACGATAGAAGCTGGAAACCTTAGAGCTGGCTTTAATCAATATAAGAATATTAAATCTTACTCTTCATGCCATGACCCAGGAAAAAAACCAAATGTCGGCCCCTATAACTCCAAACTCAAAACCACTAAGCTTTATTTGAACCAAACCTTCCTAATATTCGCAACACTTCCAAAGCTACAACTTTATGATATCAAATGCTATTATTCGAGAGAGCAGCAAATACATACACTTTCCACATAACATATAATTCTGAAACGGCAGACCAATACTGAACACTATTGACCAGCCATATCTACAAATATCGTGTTTCTGAATAAACCCTTACAAATTTGTCTCCAACGGAGACTTCACAAATTTGGCATAGATGTAGACTCCGCCACAAATCCACCCCTTCAGAAGATCCAGGTTTTCGTCCAGCCCTTCTATCAAGTTCCTGAAGGTTTTCGTCTCCAAAAAATCAAAAATCGTTTATCAAATCATAAGCATACTTTACAACTCCCAGCAAGCCTCCTTATAAAGACCTCTAGGAACTTTCTAGAAGATAGGGCCGACTTGAATATTGGAAAACTTTATTTAATAAAGTGACATTATAATAATATTTTATTATTTTATTGTTATTTAATTAAATTGATTAATATTAAGCTATGTTACCCAGGGACGCATCCCCGGTTTTTTTTTCAGGCGTCCCCGTCCCGAGGACAAGGGACTCCTAGGGGACGTCCCCATAAATTCTGCATATAGACAGTGAATTTTGACAATGAATTCTATAAGCAATTTGACTTTGACTCTCAATTTAACACAAATTTGCCATAAAATCTTATATGTTAAGGTTCTATAATGTATATGTGCATGTTTTATCCATGTTTTCATATGAATATTTTAAATTTCCCTATAAATTTTAATTTTCTCTATTTTTATATAGCTGTCTCCTTAGCCATCCACAAAATTGGCAAAAAAAATCACCGTCCCGGAAACGCGTACTCCCATCCCTTGCCGTCCCCGTCCCGGAAACTCGGGGTAACATAGATATTAAGTCATCATATGAATATTTTATTTATATTTTGATAACTTAATAAAAATCAATTTAATTAAATGTCACCTTAAAAATTCGGGACATTACAGTCCTCCCGGCCCAAACATTGCTTGTCCTCAAGCAATTCTCTGCTGCACCACCAGGATCCCAAACTAGCATATGAAAAATATTACATCACTCTGCTGCTCAATCTGACACAACCAGCAGTACCAGATTATGCTACTCTGTTATCTTGAAGCGTTCCCACTACCAAGTTGATTATCGGATCCCAAATCATCACACTCTTGTGCCAACGAACAGTGCACAAGTAGAAGTCTATTATCATGTCACCAACGCCCAATGTCCATCCAAGTTTGTATGAGTGTCCAAGGATGAGAACAATGATCATCCTAAGTGCATAATCAGTCATGATAATGTACCACATGCTGTTGTTGTAAATGGGGACAGCATCTATTCGCCTGAGAATTTCACACCAAGTGAAGCAATAAGTACCTTCAATGACAATAGGAGATAGGAGTTTATCAATAAGCCAACCTCCAATGAAAGAAAATGATACAATCCTTTCCACCTCTTCCAATCAGCTGCTATCCCTGAAATCTTTGTGATGTCATCATGCCATGTATCAAAACTCAGCTGAGACTTATCCACTCCAAGTAAAAGCCGCACAATATGAAGAACATCGATTATGTGTATTTCATACCTTGAAAATTGAGCAACTTCACACTCCAATAATGCATCATGAGGTAGAAGACTAGCAAAGGCTTCTCCAAGAGTGTCTACATGATTAAACAAGCTGAATCACTAATGCTCCTATCCATGTTCACTCCTTTATAAGCAGGTCCAAACAAAGTAAGCTCTACTATGGAAGCCTCCAGGGGAGAGAACTCTTCAGATTCTCCACGAATGACCAAAGGTCCAACCAAGACACTTATGCCCCCCTGTACACATGTTGATATAACACTACTGGCTGATCCTCCAAGTGTGTGCTCAACTATTCCATCTTCCTCTATGATTTGAGCTTTCAATGGATTCTCTAAAAGAAGAAACTCATTAACTCCATGATGCATACAAATAAAATTTCTGATCCACACCTCTTTCCATGTCCACACGAATCTGAATGATCCTCTTGTAAGTGTTGTCTAGCTTGAGCAGTCAACCACTTGACCTTCTTATCTCTTTGCACCATCGATCACACATACTTTGTGACTTCTTAACATTCTTCCAGGTATGTTGTGCAAAATTAGAACCTTTGTGGCTTGAATCTTCAATACATTCCTCACACAAAATTGGAGTGCCCACATTGGGAGGCTCCTCAATACTGTCATTCTCATGTGAAGTGACTGCCATCTCATGATTATGCCAAGGTGAGGGACTGTGGTTGCCAAGCGAAAAATCAGAATAACAGTCATACCTTTTTGTAGCGTCCTCAAGGGCCTTTAATAGTCCTTCCTTCTTTGTTGAAAGTTCTTCATCAAGTGCTGCTCCAAGAGATGTTTCTAACTGAAAATCACAAGCTTCAAGCTTGATCCAAGCCTCCATCCTCTTGGCTGTCATGTTCGTAGGTGTGCCATTGATTTTTGTTGTCCCAGAGTGTGTACCGCACCAAAAACCATTCACCTCAAGGTTGTCAACTGTTCCAACTGAAATGATATTGTCAACAACTGAAAAATAAGAATTTTCTGAATTTAGGGCAGCATCATGTCCAATCGAAAAGTCATCCTCTCCAAGATGAGATGTCAAAACACAAAAAGGTGAATTCCACTCTGAATCAAGAATATTTTTTTCTCCAACTACACCACTATCAACTGTTGATGGCCCACAAGGAGTACAAACAATCTTTTCTCCTTAAATCATAGATTGAGCCTTCATTGCAACTTCTTCACTAAGAGGTTGCTCCTCAAAAAAGGCTGGTCAAAAAGAAGTATCCAACTGAAAATGGTTGCAAACTAAAACCTCTTCTCTATAAAGATCCTCCATTACTTGCTTAATTTCCACCATCCCTGTATCATTTTCCTTATTTACCTTAAACTGAAATCCAATGTCAGACCCCTCTGTAGCTGTTAGTGATTGATTTGTAATGCCACGAAATAGAGAATAGAACTCCATTAACAATAAATTTTCTTTAATTCTGGCCAGCTCCAGTGAAATGGTTTTCTGTTCATAAGCTTTCAAATGTGGAGTCTCAAGCATTTCAGATTTTTGTACACATTTATACCAAAACTCAAGATCATCCTTCCAATGCATTGGTGGCACTCTTCTTCCATCGTGGTCCAAACACTTTACCTTGCACTGTTCAACATTTCCTATAAGAGATGTTATTCCATTCATCCGTCTTTCCTCACAAGTTACATTCGGAAGTATTTAAAGGTACCGAGGGGGTGCGAGCGCCAACCATCGCACCGCAACTACCACCCCGCGGTTGCCAACTAACCAAGACAATTACAACTTAATTAACTAGTTTTATTTCCGTGTACAATATTGCCGCCAACATCATCCCCCCCAAAAGAAAAGAAGTCGTCTCCGGACGACTTAATACAAAATAGAGATGACATTAACAGAACTGCTAACGCCAGTCAAGCCCGGAACTTATACACCTGCTGCGTCCTCGCCTGAAAACCCTTTTCTGCTACCATCCAATGCTCAAGTGCGAATTTCACCATTATTGCTTCCTTCGACATCACAGTCCTCCTGTGCCTAAACCAAACTTGTCTGCAAAACACGCGTTTCAGTCTCAGCCTCCACCAACTGCTACTCAAATGATACTATCTCACTAGCCAATTTGTCCTCGATAGCCACTGGCGTTGCCCTCTCGGCATCCAACTCCTGGGTACGCTAAGCTAAGTCTCACGCTAGTACTGCCTCCAACCTGGTGGTCAGCTCCTCCCGAGCCTTTTGTGCATCCACCAATGCAACCTCACGTCCAGCCGAGACATACTCCAAGTTCCTCAAAGCATACCATTCCTGCCTGGAGGTGGCCACAACCTTCTGGCACAAAGGCTAGGAGACGCCTCAAATCCTCCATCACACTCCCCAAAGGCTGATAACTGAACTGAATAACTCTCTGGTGTCGTATGACTTCGCGTTCTTGCAATGCCTTCCCTCAAATTTTGTTTGTTCGCAACCTCCAAATCCATCTCCCTCTACGGCTTATGGCTTCCACGCCAATGCTTAGCTGCAGGCTTCTTTCTCACAGTACAGAACAACCCAACACTTATCGTGCCTTCTTTGATGCCCTTCGCTAGACTCAAAAAGTGTATTGTGGCTTAAAAATAAACTGGGGGTCTGGGGGCAGTGCCCCCAACGAGGTCGAGGGGCAGCGCCCCAGGTGCGCTCCCTGTTGCAGTATAGGGCGGGGTCGAGGGGCAGCGCCCCCACTGCCAAGACCTATTTAAAACCTTCAAAACCACACGAAAGTCCATGGCGCGCATCATTTCTATGATATTTTAAGATGTCAAAACCCTTCTTCTCCACTCTAATATTTTCAGCATCCTAGCTCCAAATGTCATCAAATGATTTTTCAATCTGGTCATCATCGTTTTTTTTTTTGTTGTTGTCCCCGATGGCACCTCGACCATCAACCTCCCCGTACGGTCAACAACAGCACTGACACCTCCAATCGTACGACCACCTTCCCGTGCGGTCAACACCCCTCCACCGTACGGCTATGTGTTTGTTTGTGCGGGGGTTGCGTGTTTGTGCAGGGTTGCGTTTATGTTTACGTTGGTTTCCACCACACCATGGTCCATCGTACGGTGGTTCCACCAACGGTGGTCCCACCGCAACGGCACGGTGGTGCTACCGTACGGTGGTGCTACCGTACGGTGGTTCCACTGCCGATGTTACCACTGTCGGTGGTCCCACCGCTGGTGTTGCCACCGCACTGTGGTGCTACCGTACGGTGGCTCCACCGTGGCTTTCTTCTTCTTCTTCTTCTTCTTTCCCAGTCGTACAGTCAACTGTCGTACAGACCCGTACGGCCGTATGTTTTGTTTTTTTTTTAAATTTCCTAATTTAGTTGTCTAGAGAGTCTTCGGCTCGGGTCCCCTGTCTCTAGGATCACCCTTCATCCTTCTCGGTTTTCCTCGCCCAAGAGTCTCCCGCGTTGGTCCCGTGCCTCTCAAGTCGCCTGCCCGGCCTCTCGAGTCCCCTTCCATCCTCTCGAGTCCCCCTCCGGCCTCTCGGGTGTCCTTCCGGCCTCTCGGGTCCCCTGCGCGCTTCGCGTGGTAGGGTTTCAATTTGGATCCGTTGGTGGCAAGTCTATTTTCAATGGCCATCTGAAGACCTGGAACCACAAATTCTACAGGGACCACGGTCTCCTTTCCGTATATGAGAAGAACAAGAATAATAAAGATTTTGAAAGCTGCGGCCTTCCACACAGGGTTCCAATCATTGCCGACACAATTAATCTTGGGATTATCTACGTCGCCAAGGTTTGGGGCGTCTCACTTCCAATATTCTCTGTATTCTGGCAGGTACACCTCCTCTGTTACTTGCGCTGGTTCCTCTACTTCAAGCCTGTAGCTCTGGAACATTTCGTAATCCTCCATCTGCCAGTGGAAGAGCCCGTTCAATGACCCCGTCTCATCCTCGGAGCACTCTCCTAGTTTGAGAATCCCTTCGTCGTTGGGCTCCTTGCAGCCTCATCCTTCGTTCCTCAGGTTGCCTTCTCCTTCACCCTCCGATTTCGAAGATGATGCCAGTTCCTCACTAACCAACTATGTCCCGAGGTCTATGATAAACTTCCTTCCTCCATTCTCCATAGACAGAGTGTTCTTCTTCCAGTTGTGGGTGGCCTTGGCTGCCACCAGCCACCCTCTCCCTAAGATCGCATCATACCCTTTTTTCTTTAGTGGGATTACCACGAAGTCCAGTATGAAGGGTTGCGTCCCGATGGTAACTTGTTGGCCCATCAGTGTCCCAATGGGTTTGATTCCATGCTGATCTGCTCCGAGCAGATTGAATGTAGATGGCCACAGCATCGACTTCCCCAGCTTCTGCCAAGTTTCTTCTGGAAGAACATTCACTCCTAATCCACCATCGACGATGGTATCGGTTAGAATGGTGCCAAGGATACCCATCTCCACAATGGCTGGGTTCCTTCCAGTGTTAACTGCTAGCAGCATGGGGTCTATTGCGGACCCCCCAGGAACATCTGTGCGGTGGTTGGTATTGGTGCGTGGTTGGGAGAGATTATTCAGCAACGCCATTCATAATTGAGGCATCGTCTGGAGGAGGTCGTGTACCTTCACAGGCACCTCCAGTTTTAATTTTAAAATTTGATTTAGTATAGCATCCTCCGCCTCCGATCGGCTGGAAGTACTCATCGTACCCTTCGACTTCGCCCTTTCTCGTATCTCTTTCTCAATTTCTTCCCGTGCTTCCCATGCCCTTCGCTTCTCCATCTCCGGGTCTGGGCACATTGCGTGTCTGGCTTGGGCGCGAGTTACGGCCAGCACTTCCTCTTCTTTGGTTTCCTCGACATTGAGCAAGTTGACGCCGGACTTCAGGCAAGTGGCGTCTTCGTGGTCTCTCGGTCTGCACCATTTGCACAAATATTGTGTGGCCTCTCCCTTCGGGCAGTCTCGAGCGAAGTGCCCCCACTGGCTGCACGCTCTGCATTGTACCATCGGTCGACCTTTGGAGTCATATTGGATCCGGCTCCTTGTGTTGTTATTGTTGTTATTGTTGTTTCGTCCTCCCCACCGGTTATCTCGGTAGCCTCCCGAGGTTGCATTGTTGTTCGCCTAGGAGCTGTCGGTACCGCCTGATGTAGTTGGTTGGTCCTGCATAAGCAATACTTGTTGGCTTCGTGTTTTCATTTTGTATGAACACTCCTTGGTGGAGTGTCCCATCACTTGGCAAATCTCGCAGAATGCCTTCTTCTGGCAAGTACCCTTTGTATGCCCCTCCTCTTTGCACTCAGTGCATCATATGTCCCCTTCAGTCCGACCGGTGCTTCTCATTGTTTTGAACTCCCTCCTCATTCGCTCCATGTCTTTCTGGAGCGCTTGCACCCGTTTGCCAGCCTCGCTGTCACTGTTGCTTTCCTGTGATGAGTCATCCTCCTCGGACGAGCTATCCTTCTTCTTCTTTTTCTTCGATGTCTTGGTCTCGCTCTCGAGATCCATCGCTCTATTGTATGCGTCTTCGTACGATGTAGGTGGAACGATTTTCATCTTCTTTCGGAGGGAATGCTTGAGTCCCTCCACAAACCATCGCTTTTTCAACACATCTACTGGTTGACTCTCCATTTTTCCCAATAGTTCCTTCAATCGCCGACTATAGGCTCGGATAGTCTCGTTCTTGTTCTGCTTCGTTCCATAGATCTCAACGACTATTTCGTTGTCATCTCTCAAGAGGCGGAACTCTATCCCAAACTCCTTCTTCAAGTCGGGCCATGTGCCAACTTTGGCCTTATCCATGTCTGAGTACCAGTCTATGGCCACTCCCCTTAAAGTTGCTGGGAACTGTGTTACCCATTCGTCTTGGTCAGTAACACCGTTCGTTGACCATATGATTTCGCACGTTCGACAATGGCGGATGGGATCTTCCTTCCCGTCGCCATTGAACTTCGGCAGTTTCTGTTTACTCCCCATCGATGGGGGTCGTCTTCTTGGAGGTGGCTGTGGCTGTGTCTGTGCCCCTGCGCCGCTCCCTCCGATCCCTCCGGTGCCGGTGGTGTGTTTGCGTGGGTGACTGGAGGTACAGTGTTTTGCCTGCCGAGTGTGGCACCTACCGTACGGTTATCTTCCCCTTCATTATCACCCGCGCCCACTCCTGGCTCCCTTTGGTGATCCTCACTTTGTGGTGTAAGGGATAAGTTTCTGAACCGATTCCGGGTCTCTTCGACTAGATCTCTCCTTAACCTTGTTTCCTCCAGAAACTCTTCGTGGCTCCGCACCCTACGGTGTTCTGGCGATGCGTAGAAATTTCCGTCGGCTTCTACACCCTCCGTGACACCTCCTTGGTTCCCCTCGGGCCACCCTTCGACAGGTCGTCCTTCGGCAAGTTGCCTTAGCCTCCGTCTACATTCTACTTGTTGCTCCAGAATCAAGGCCCTCTGCGCAGCCTCCCACTCGTCCGTTTCTGCTTTTTTGATTCTATCTTTATTTAATATATTGGGCATAAATCACTTCCGTACATAGCAAGCACACGCCATGTACACAAAAAAAACTTTTATTATTTTTCCTTTCGGCCACAATTTATCTCAACATTGTGTCGGGATTATTGCAGGGTTCAATTTCCCCTTCACCTCTTGCCATCACGCTCTGCGTCCCACGACGATTGTTCTGTTTGCGCGTCGTCGGCCTCTGGGTTAATCTCACCGACGGGTAGGCCCATCGTGTCCGTGCGCCATCCGCGTCTTCCGCTCCCAAGTATGTCTAGGCAACAATGCCAAATGTTTGCCCTCTCGGGTGAATAACTTAAAACATAAAGCACGTAATGCAGAATGATAGCGCCATAGATATCAGACAAGTATAAGAGATGTTATTCCATTCATCCGTCTTTCCTCACAAGTTACATTCAAAAGTATTTAAAGGTACCGAGGGGGTGCGAGCGCCAACCATCGCACCACAACTACCACCTCGCGGTTGCCAACTAACCAAGACAATTACAACTTAATTAACTAGTTTTATTTCCGTGTACAATATTGCCGCCAACAAGAACATTCCATATTTTCAGTACTTGAAATACCTGCACTCCTTGTCGAGTTTCTGCTAAAGGTAATTCCAAGATCACATATTCATTTATAAAGCTTTTTTCACCAGGATCGGCATGTTTGCCTATCATTAACCAATATCCATAATGTGTCGATTATTTGCTTCTGTACATATAAATCCTTCAGCCTGGTAAATAATTTTTTTAAACTCATTACTATATGTAATCTTCCAAACTGTGTTGTTGAGCAAGATGGAATCCTTATTTGGTAGATCATTAAGCTGGTCCACCACATTTCTTATTACTTTCACCATTTTGCTGTCTACATTTGGATCTAAAAAGTACTTTCTCTCAATTGCAATCTTTGCCAACTCTTTCCACATGGAGTCAATCCCCAAACGGAATGATTCATACATTAAAACAGTATTTGCATTACTCCAATCTGAAAAGAAACCAATATTGTTGGTCCCAACAGTCGACATGATAATGTCCTTTTCTCCACCGAAACCATATACTGGGCCTGCTATTGATGTTGCAAGAGTTGATGGTCCAAAATCATGCTTTTGAATACCCTTTATCCATGATAAATGATCTCCTGGATCCCAAACTGAAATATATTGGCAGTTTTGGACAACAAAGTCCATACACCCTTTAGAATTAGATGTTTTTGGGAGATCCAGTCCAACACAATCATTATTGTGACTTGTAATCTTGATATTAGGGTCAACTAAGGCATCCTCCTTAACATAGAAAATCTGAAAACTAATTGTTGTCATTGATTTCAGCGTGGCCGAAATCATGAGGCAGCCCTACGAAACTTTGTCCGTTTCGTACCTCACATCCTCCGAGAGAGGCTAACCTACTTCATCGGTTAGTCAAAATTTGCTTTTTGTCATTTTTAAGTTAGTTGATTTTGCAGTTTTACCTATAGGTCGAACTTGCAGTGTGTTTAGGTGTTTTGATGCATGTTTGCCTGTTTTTAAGTGCCTGGCAGTAACCTGCAGATCGGACCTGCATAGCACGGACTGTATTAAATGCGGTCATTAATGAATCTTTTTGTTATGGTTTTAATCGAGTTTTAAGTCATTTCCAAGTCATTTTATGGTTATTTACTCCTCTGTGTGCGTGCCCTCTTGCCCACCTTGTGTGGATTTTGCTTGTGATTGTGCTTTTGTTAGACCTTCACTCTACGGATCTGCATATTTGAGGTATGTTGTGTTGCATTTTTGTGTTTTTCTTTTGTTAGTGCGTGTCGGTAGATTAGGGTTTCATCTTATGAGATCATTGACTTTTGTTTCAATTATGGTATTACCCTTTCACACTCGTCTGACTATTATCCACAAGGAAATAGTCAAGCTGAGTCAAGCAATAAGAACCTGGTTACAATTATCAAGAAGCTTGTTGATGAGAAACGGTTGACTTGGCACAAGGCTCTCTATGATGCGCTATGGGCGGAAACATAAACAAAAATAAAAGCCTAATCTACCGACACGCACTAACAAAAGCACGATCACGAGCAAAATCCGCACAAGGTGGGCAAGAGGCACACAGGGGAGCAAATGACCAAAAAATGACTTGGAAATGACTTAAAACTCGATTAAAACCATAACAAAATAATTAATTAATGACCGCATTTAATGCAGTCTGCGCCATGCAGGTCGGACTTTAAAGTCCGATCTACACGTAGACCCCCTGCAGATCAAACTTTAAAGTCCGATCTGTAGATTACTACAAGCAAAACAACCTACAGGTCGGACTTTAAAGTCCAACCTGCACTTAAAAACAGGCAAACATGCACATCGGGCTTTAAAGTCCGATGTACATCAAAACACCTAAACACACTACAGGTCGAACTTTAAAGTCTGACCTGCAGGTAAAACTGCAAAATCAACTAACTTAAAAATGACAAAAACAAATGACCGAAAGCAAATTTTGACTAAATAAAGAAGTAGGTTAGCCTCTCCCAAAGGACGTGAGGTACAAAATGGACAAGTTTCATAGGGCTGCCTCACGATTTCGGCCACGCTGAAATCAATGACAACAGCTAGCTCTAACTAGGGAACAAGCTTCACCACTTGAAGATTGTAGAATCCAGACCTCCGAGTGCCTGTATCCATTGGGCTATAGAGTCAAGCAACAAAACGACATAAAAGAAAACACTATACAAAAATTTATAATATGTACAACATTCTTCTTGCATCGCTCCTTATTGGGTAAAGAGCTTCAAATGTTCTCCACTATGAGGCAACGAGAACGGGGTATTGTTGTGATGTATTCACACATCGCCCCATTGCAAATGGGGACCCCTACTTTTTTTGCTTTCTAGGTGTTTAGGGTTTGTCTGTTAGCCTTTGCATTTTGAGTGTCGCTAGGGGATCAATAGGATGGTAGGCTTTGCTTGAGCTAGGGGAGTCAACAGGTGCTCCAGGTTAGGGTTTCTTTGAGTGTCTTCTTTAGGGCCTGGTTTTGCTCTTGTTGCTAATTGTGTCTTGCTTTGTGAGTGGGTATCATTCTTGAAGGTCCGAGCTAGGTCAAGTTGGTGAGTGATGAAGTCTGGAATGTCATCCTGATCTTCAAATGCCCTGAAATTTGGCTAAGTCTGGAATGCCTTGACCTTCAAATGCCCTGAAATTTGGCTAAGTCTGGAATGCCTTGATCCTGAAATTTGGTTAAGTCTGGAAAGTCGTGATCCTGAAATTTGACTAAGTCTAGAAAACTGAAGAATCCTCCAAAAACTAGATTTTGCAATATAACTCCTGGAGGTCCGAAACCACTCTCAAACATCCTGGAAGTATATATGGAATATAACTTAAAGTATTCACTTATACTTAAATGTTATATTCCATAAAATGATCTTAACGGAGAGTCCAAAATGTCAAATTTCGCTCCTGACCCTTCCAAAGGGTCCAAAGCGAATTTCGCTCCTGACCCTTCCAAAGGGTCCAGAGCGAAATTCTCCATAAGACATTCTACCTTGACCAAAACCTAGAACTAACGCATTCCTAGGCTTGAATGAAGGCAAAAGCACTTGTTTGAATGAAGAAATGCGAAAAAATGAAGTCAGGATCATGGCCTAAGGTGAATTTCGCTCTAGACCCTTTGGACATTCTACATAAGACATTCTACCTTGACCAAAACCTAGAACTAACGCATTCCTAGGCTTGAATGAAGGCAAAAGCACTTGTTTGAATGAAGAAATGCGAAAAAATGAAGTCAGGATCATGGCCTAAGGTGAATTTCGCTCCTGACCCTTCCAAAGGGTCCAGAGCGAAATTCATATTTCCTCTATTTTTCTCCTTAGCTTGACCAAGTTTGTAGACTTTTTAGGCATAATTGAGAAGGTTTGATGCAACTCTGCCTTGGAAAGGAGATTTTAGACCTTGGGATGATGGATTCTAGCCTGGGAGAGTAATTTCGCTCCTGACCCTTCCAAAGGGTCCAGAGCGAAAATCCTTATAACCCTCATTTTCCTTCCTTGTTTTGGATGGGCATTGGTTTATTAGGCATTGTGTGTGAGTCTTGATGTGTTCTTGCCTTGAGAAGTGTTTTGAAAAGTGAGGATCTTGTCCAAAAGTAGGAATTTCGCTCCTGACCCTTCCAAAGGGTCCAGAGCGAAATTCTTCATAAGCCTCATTTGCTCCCTTGTTTTGGATACCAACCTTGTTCCATGGGCGAATTTGGGAAGGAAATAACATGTCTCTGCCTTTTGAGGTGATGGAACGTAGAAATGTGAGGGATTTTGGCCAAGATTAGGAATTTCGCTCCTGACCCTTCCAAAGGGTCCAGAGCGAAAATCCTTATGCACCTCAATTTATCACTTGTCAAGACCAATTTCATAGTTCCTTAGGCATGTTTGGGGGATTTTTGACATGTTCTGACCTTAGGAGGTGAGTAAAGGTGGATGAGATGAAGATTTTAGCCAAGAATAGGAATTTCGCTCCTGACCCTTCCAAAGGGTCCAGAGCGAAATTCACTATAATCCTCATTTGCTACCTTGAATGGGCTTAAAACCTGGTTCCTCAAGTGGAAAACAATCTATATTTGCCTCCAGGAGAAGATTGAAGTTTGAAAAATGAGCAATTAAAGCCTAAATCAAGATTTTCGCTCCTGACCCTTCCAAAGGGTCCAAAGCGAAAATCAACCTAAGAATCATTTCTTGCCTTATTTGACCAAATTTTGATTTGCAAGGCATTTTGAAGGGAAGAGTAGACATGTTTGGACATTGGAAATGTTTGAAAGCTTTGAAAAAAATGAAGGATTCTAGCCAAGAAGGTGAATTTCGCTCCTGACCCTTCCAAAGGGTCCAGAGTGAAATTCCACAAGCCTATTTTTTTGACCTTGCTTAGACCACAAACCTTGTCTCCTGGGTGAAGAATGATGTTTTGTTACCTTCCAGAGAAGATTGTAGTTGAAAAGATGAAGGATCAAGTCAAGAATGAGATTTTCGCTCCTGACCCTTCCAAAGGGTCCAGAGCGAAAATCCTCCTAGACCTCATTTCTTTCCTTATTTGGCCAAGTTTTGATGTCCAAGGCATGTTGAAAGAGAGAATGGGCATATTGAAACCCTTAAGGACGTTTGAAGGAGTTAAGGAATGAGTGTTTTGGCCAAGCAAGGAAATTTCGCTCCTGACCCTTCCAAAGGGTCCAAAGCGAAATTCCTTACAAGCATATATTTTTAACCTTGCTTGAGCTTAAAACTTTGTTCCTAAGGCGAAAAGAGATGAAATTTCACCTTGCAAAGAAGACTGGGATTGAAAAAATGATGATTTTGGGCTAGAAAAGGAAAATCGCTCCTGACCCTTCCAAAGGGTCCAGGGCGAAATTGTGTAAAACCTATCTTTTCCCTTAGTTTCATGCCAAATCTAGTGTGGATCATGATTAAATAAGTCCTTAGGCATGTCCTTGAATGGTCAATAATTATCAAGTTTGAAGGAATTGAGCCAAAATGAGAATTTCAGTCCTAACCCTTCCAAAGGGTCCAGAGCGAAAATCTTAAAACCACCTATTTTCCTTGCAAGTCTAGTCAAACGTTAGGTTTTCATGGCTTGGATGGGTGCAAGGAGACATGTTCTTGCCTTTTGAAGTTAGTTGGTGTTGAAAATGATGGAAATTAGCCCAAACCAAGGATTTCGCTCCTGACCCTTCCAAAGGGTCCAGAGCGAAAATCCTAGGATCACCTACTTTCTTTGCAAGACAAGTTAAAATTTTGATTTTTATGGCCTAGATAGGAGTGAGGCAATGTGTCCTTAGTCTTGGAGGAGAATTGAAGTTGAAAGGATGGAGGAACATGCTCAAAACTTGAAAATCGCTCCTGACCCTTCCAAAGGGTCCAGAGCGAAATTCCCAGTATCACCTAAATTGCTCACAATGACGATCAAGAAATGGATTCCCAGGCCTTGGTGGAGAAAAGACTAGTGTATGCTTGCCTTGGAAGGTATTTTGGAATAAAGACATGATGGAAATTGTCCAAAAGTGCAAAATTTGCTCTTGACCCTTCCAGAGGCTCCAAGGCGAAATTCTTATAGGGCCTGTCCCTGGAAAGACTCTTGAACAAACTTAATTTTGATGTCTTCTTGTTGATGATTTAAGGTATAAAATGCTATGTTTAAATGAATTTATTATGTGTCCTTAATCATCTTTTTGTTTGTCTTGCAGTTAAAACGACGACCTTCTCCAGCCCAGCATCGACAAGGACGACCTTTTCGGTCTAGCATCATCAAGGACGGCATCTTCCAGTCCAAGGTACACCATCCATCCTGCACATCAAAGACAAAAGAGGATCAAAGCAAGGGTCCGTTGGAGAAGCAGATAGTTTCAGAAGAGCTAATTAAAGTTAGCTTCTCAGCATCACTAAATTGAGCATCAACCAAGTATCAGACAAGGTGGCATCCCAGTCATCACTCCTCCAATCGGGTTGGTCCACTTCAGCATGTCTAGATTCAATGTACCTGACTCATCAAAAGATGGCACTAACTTCGATGTACCTACCTCGGCTATCCATTGGTCGAATATTCCAGAGAAGACATGTGTCCAAATAATGCAATTATTTCATTGTTCAGAATTAAGTTTGTTGTAACAAACCCTGATTAGGGTTTTCATTGTAAAATCTCGGCCATTGATCTCAAATTGATCTAAGCCATTGAATTGTATTGTGGGCACTATATAAACCCTGGCTCCTCATTTGTAAAGGCTAATAGTTAGTCAATAGTTGATAGTAGGTGAATAATTAGCTAGTAGTGAATAGTCAGTTGATAGAATAGCAATTAGAGTAGATTAAGAAGAGAAGGCAAGACATTGTTGCCTTAATTGTAAAGACTTCTTTTCATTGAAGATATGGTGGAATATGTTGTTTCTTTGCAATGTGCATGGTCTCTTGTTGAATCTTCATTTTTGATGATAGATGATTAGATTGAGTGAAGAAAATCGCTGAATGCACCTGTGTGGAATCTGTCTAGTCCATACCACTAGCCTCTTACTGATGGTAAGTACGCCCTGCGTGGTCAACTGGCATAAAATAAGCTTAATCTTAAGTCGTTACACATCTATTGTTCATGCATTATCTTGAATGGTGATCATTGTCAGATGGTGTACGATTTGAACGTATTGGAAGCATCCCTTAGAAGATCGCACTGAATTGGTGTTGAATTGTTCAACCTGATGGTGAGACCCAGCCTAGTAGGACTCCACCTAGTCATTCATCCATCTTCTCGTATTCTAGATAGTAGAGTAGACTTCTTGAACCCTGCATCTTTTGTCATTTGTTTGTTTTCCAATTAGTTAATAGGACCTGTGATTCCAGCAAATCAGACGTTTAGGTCGTCAAGTGTAAGTCCCCTTGTGATTCCAGCAAAATCACATCATACCATAGAGAGCTTATCCACACGTAGAGATCCTACATAACAGAACCTTGGAGTTACTCCGACTGATCCTTCAACGAGATCTTTAGCAATCGGGAACTTTGTTCAAGAGAGGATAAGATACTTTGGTATTTTATTCTGTGTTCGCATGTGCATAAAAAACACATCAACAGGTACCATCAGCATACGCGAGCAAGTAACTATGCTCACCACATACTTCATGAATAGCGAAGGGGCCTCTCTATAGGGAATCAAATTTCCCGTGCATTCCCTTTGGTTCCCTCCTCTTGTCCCATAACAAAACTTGATCACCAACTGCGAACTCACGAGAAGTTGCCTTCTTGTCAAACAACGCCTTCACTTGGCTTTGGTGTGTAGCAATTCTATCTACCACCTCTGCCCTTGTTTCCTCCAACTGAGAAAGAAACATTATCCACTTATCAAGCGAACCTTGGTAGGTTTCATCTTCAACGGCCTTGTCAAGCTTCAATGCTAGAAGTTCCAAAGTGATAGGAATTTCGGCATTCATTCCATACAGAAGTTGGAATGGTGACATGTCGATTGCTCTCTTAGGAGTTATACGATCCGCCAATAACGCATCATAGAGAGTCTTGTGCCAAGTCCATCGTTTCTCATCAACAAGCTTCCTGATTATTGTAACCAAGTTCTTATTGCTTGACTCAGCCTGACCATTTCCTTGCGGATAATAATCAGACGAGTGTGAAAGGGTAATACCATAATCGAAACAAAAGTCAATGATCTCATAAGATGAAAAACAAGGAGCATTATCAGATACTATCTTATGAGGACACCAAACATTGAAACGATGTTCTCTCTCATAATTTGACAAACAATTGCTGAGGTAGCTTGCTTGGTGGGAATTGCCTCCACCCATTTGGTAAAGTAATCTATAGCAGTGAGAATATACATGTGACCCACACTAGATGATGGATTGACAGGTCCAACGAAATCCAATCCCCACAGTTGAAATGGCTCTTCAATTACCACTGGCTTGAGAGAAAGTGCAGCCAACTTAGGCTTACCAACAAACTGTTGACATTGTTCGCATTTGTGAACCTAGCTGCATGCATCCTTAAACAAGGTTGGCCAATTGTATCTTGCACGCGAAATTTTGTGTGCAGTGATAGGAGCAGAAAAGTGTCCTCCACAAGCAAGATTATGGAAAGCTTGAAGTAACCTTACTTATTGTTGCTTGTCAAAGCAACGCAAGAAATTTCCATCCAAACCCTTCTTATTCAAACCATTGTCCCATAAGACAAAGTTCACTACTTTGAGCTTCAAAGTTCGCTTTTCATTGCGTGACAGGTGTGCGGGGCACTCACCATATGTTAAAAGATATGCCAAGTCAGAATACCACTCATCAATGGTGCTGACAAACAGAACCTTGGGAAGATCTTCATTCATGCCTTCATTTTCGAGCACTACCTCATCACTTGATTTGTTATCGGCAATCAACTAACACAAACCTTTTCCACGAACCAACTTAGTAGGCTTTATTTCCATGTCATATTCCTAAATTTTGGCAACCCAGTTGCCCCTTTTAGTTCCAAATTCCTGTTGCGTAAGAATAGACTTGACAACAACATCAGGAACAAGAGCAGTAACATGAGAATTGAGAATGTAGAACCTAAAATGTTTTATTGCTTTTACTACGGCAAAGGCATGCTTCTCCATTGCGGAAAACTTTTTCTCATGAGTTTTCAAAGGATAACTCATAAAAGCAATAGGTGACTCAACACCTTCTTTGTTCTTCTGCATCAATATAGTTGAACAAGTATGATTTGATGCATAACTATACATTATGAATTCCTTAGTGTAATCCGGACATACCAAGACCGGAGCATGAGCAATGGCTTCCTTAATTTCATTAATGGCTTTCTTACCTTCAGGACTCCATTTGAAAAGAGATTTCCCTTTCATCATGTCAACTATGTGACAAGTCTATTCAACAAAGTCTCAAATGAACCTTCGCAAGAAGTTTACTTTACCGAAGGAGTGCACAGCAGTTTTGCTTGTCGGCAAGGAAAGACTACAAATAGCTTTAACTCTTTCAGCATCAATCTTGATACCTTCCTTAGACACAATGTGTCAAAGTAGTTTTCCCTCCGTAACTCCAAAAACTGATTTCTTGGGATTAAGAGATATCCCATGCTGTCGGCACTTCTCTAGCACTTGTTATAGATGATAAAAATGATCCTAACGTTGTTTAGAGAAAACAGTTAGATCATCAAGATAAACCACAATGAACTTACCAAGAAAATCTCGGAAAGCCAAATCCATTGCACACTGAAAAGTCACTCCTGCATTTATCAACCCGAAAGGCATTTTGCGGTATGCAAAGGTACCCCATGGGGTTGTAAAAGCAGTCTTGTGTTGATCTTGCTCAAGAACCTCCACTTGATTATAACCTGAAAATCCGTCCAACATGAACATCATCTCAGATCTGGTGACAGCCTGTAAAATGTGATCCATGACTGACAACGGGTAATTGTCTTTCAAGGATGCTTGATTCAAATTCCAAAAATCAACACATTCGGATCTCGCCATTCTTCTTGCGCACAGGCACAATATTAGCTATCCAGGTGGAGTGATGAATAGGGAAGATTATCCTTGCCTTTAGCATTTTCTGGATTTCAGCAAAGATGGTATCAGAAATCTTCGGATTGTACTGCCTTTGCTTTTGATGGAAAGGAGCAAAACCGAACTTCAATGGAATGTCATCACAAAGCTCTTTAGGACGGAAAGACTTCAAGTCATCATAAGAGTAGGCCAAGACATCAATATATTGCTGCAATAATGCAACAAATTTACGCCTTTCTTCATGTGAACATCATTTTCCAATGTTGATCATCTTCGGATTCTCATCCATTCCAATATTCACTTGCTCATACTCCATTGTACTAGCAGCTGATTTTTGTTGCTTTTTGACATAGCGATCATGCTTGTCAAACAATTTTTCAAGAGAAACAAGACCCTTAGGGATCTTATTACCCTTTAGTTGTAGGAACTTTTCACCAGTTTCCACATCAACACTTTCAATGGCATCTCTTGAAGGATACTGACTGCCATCAAAATACAAATCATCAAAGTTATCAGCAGTCTGCAAGAAATTGATTACGTGCTGATCATCATTGAACACCTGCCAATTGTCAGAATTATCAGGAACACTTGGTCAGAAGATCATCTCAATAGTATATGTCGGTCCTGAAAAATCCTTATGCGGAATTAACAAGGTTGCGGATACTGCTAAGGAATCCGCTCTGTCATTGAATTCCCTGGAAACAACAGATAGATCAAAGGCATCAAACGCCTCAATTGAGTCCTACACAAGATTACGATAATGCCTTAGCCTATCGCTTCTTGTCTGATAGATATTTCTGACTTGACAAACAATCAATTCAACATCTCCCTGAGCATGCAAATTCTTAATTCCTTTCTTTTGAGCAACATTCATTCCCAAAAGAAGAGACTCATACTCAGCAATGTTATTAGTGTTGTCAAACTGTAACTTGAAAAAAAATGGGAACATCTTACCATCAAGAGACACGAAAACAATACCTGCCCCTGATCCAGTAGAAGAGCAACTACCATCAAACTCTAATGCCCAAACATCATTTGGATCACCAACACTGACAATATCAAAATTGAGCAGTTGCTCTTGTGGAGTTGAGGATCCCACAGATTCAGCAGCAATACTCTCACAATCACTTGAACTTTCATCAAGCAAAATGACATCCTCTATTTCAGGTACAACTTCGAACTCATCATCAGCATATAAGAAATAATTGCCCATACCTGATGACTCAAAAAGAACCTGAGCCCCATTGATCATCAAATTTCACAACAGTGTATTGTGATTCTTTTTCTGGAAATAACTTTTTGATCTCTCCCTTGATGGGAATACGTGCTTCAGTCATATCTATATTCAATTCTCCTCCAACATCTCTGCAAAAATTCCTTCCCAATAGTATGCCATAGGAAGTCAGCACATCAGCTACCAATACTGTCATTTTGATCTTCTTGTTTGGGAATGTGGCAAAAGCAAACTGTGCATCCTTAATTTGACCTATTAATGGGACTTGTTTGCTATCCATGGAAAAGCATCTACCAAACGTCTTAGTCAAGGTTAAACCAAGAGCGTTGGCAACTTTTGTCGGCATAACATTGTCAGATGCTCCAGAATCAATTACACAATTACTCAACTTATGATCATTAATCAACAAGGAAATATAAAATGCTTCTATCTTTTCCGTAGGAGAAGGAGAACTCGCTAAGTTGTTTTGGGATATGTTGGATTTGGGAGGATTACTTGAGGAAGTATCTCTCTTTTACAAATTTGACCAAACGATCAAAATTGATCCGAATTGGATCTCAAATATTCTACTTCAAACATTTGTACTTTAGTTTTTCTAGCATGATCTATAATATCAAATGACTGAAAAGAATTCGTCAAAGATTGATTAAGGTTCTCATTTTGAGAGCTTGAAACATAAAGTGTACTGGTCTTTGATGCAGGTGCAGAAAAATTTGCAGCAGTTGAAGGAGCACTTACATTTTTATCCTTCGCATTGTCTTTAGGAATGGAGTTGTCCTTTGGTGGATTTGGTAAAGGAGTTCCACACTTAGCAATAACAACTGGCAAGCATTGGGAATCCTTGGCTTGTGTGGAGTCATCACTCTTCGCATTGACAGGCGGTTGTGCTGCTTGCGCTTGCAAACGGGTGAAAACTACAAAGACATCTCCATCATGCGCATCTTGCACATTATCTTCTTCATACTGCATATATCTGATGTTAGAGTCGCAAGCCAATTCTGCATCATCCCCTTGAAGCAAATTGGCATCCTCATCACCAAATGGAGGAAGATCATTTTGTTTAGCCTCATAGTAACCTGTTGCTGAATTCTGAGGCGGTGCTTCCAATGCAAGTCTCTCCGAAGCAAGAGGTAACTTATTTTGATTGCGCGCAACATAGTTGGAAGCGTTGTTTGGATAAGTCCTTCTTGGAACATCGCAGTAAGAAGTATTCCCTTGCGCAGATATCTGCTTCTTGAGTGCTAACAATTCATTTGCTAACTTTTGAATCATAGGATCGGCAGAATTTGTTGAAGAAGGTGATGCGTCAACAATTTGACTATTACTAACCGTATTAGGATCCTTTCTTATCTTACCAGGAAGGATAAGATCATCTTCAACTAATATGACCATTTGTTGTGCAGTAGCCAAATCTGCAGGATTATTCCTACGCAAGAAGAAACTTACTTCTGGCAATTGAGAATTAATAAAGAAACATTTTAAGTTTCAAGCAATAGGTTGTGATGCCGTCGAAATGTGATTGTACAACTTATTGAACTTTGCCACAAATTCTCGCATAGGCTCTTGTGGTTCCTTCTTCATTTGAGTCCTGACTTGAACCTTGCCTCGAACCTTGTTCTGAGGCTAGCCCAATTTGTAATACAATTATTTGGAAGATGATAAAACCAATCAGCAGCTGCACCTTGCAAAGTTTCAATAAACAATCTCACAGAAACATCTTCATGTTCAACACCGAGAACACCACATGCGATATAAAAAGCAGCGATGTGCTCATCAGGATGTTGAGCACCATCTCCCAAAAACTTAGGCAAATTCTTTCTTGTGCCTTTTGGAAGTTCATGTAAAGGTGTCATTAGGCTTAAAGGGCCAAACGTAGTACCCCAAGGACCCGAGACAGCCATCCTTAACGAATTATATGGTGGTATTACAAAACGATTTGCAAATGGAACAACTGCAACTTGCAAACTTGACGCCTCACTTGGTATAGGAGACCGTTGTGCAGTAGGAGGAAAACTTTGTGTCCGCTGCAAAGGAGATCGCGTCCGTGGAGGAGTCACAAAAGGAAAATTATGTTGCTACAAAAACTCAAAGGTAGGATCAACAATTCATGTAGCTCGTTGTCCACGAGTGTAACTTCGATCAGTCGATTAATACTTTGAGAAAATCAGCAATACAGATATTACAATGGAAAAGTGCACCTCAACCCAAAAGAAAAAATACCGGTTGCACGTCGTTCCCCAGCAGAGTCGCCAAAAAACTGTTGGGTGAATATTTTGTCAACAATGTACCAATGACAAAATAATAAATATATATTTCACACACAGCTATGATAAGACAGAGTCTTTCCTCTCATCAAGGGGAGGTTCCCTATTGGAATTTTGGGTATCTCAACAACTTATACAAAACAAAATTCGGGTGTAAGCTTAGGGCATGTAATTCTCTTTTTTCAGATTTAATGTATTTTCCCTTCACTTGGTGATATTTCTTATAACTCAATAAACTTAACAATTAAATAGAACTTCATAACGAAGATTCTTAATATTTAGAAATTCTTAACCAAGATCCGATGTGCAGGAAAAAACATCACAGGTTGCATATCGGACTTTAAAGTCCGACGTACGAATCTTGGTTTTCTTACTTGCAGATCGGACTTTAAAGTCTGACTTGCAAGTTTTTGTCCAGTTTTTCCTAAATCATTTTTGACTCATGAAACTTGTTTTGTTCAATGAATTTGCCTTTCTAATGCTGATGATTTTCAAAATACTAATGATTAGTATTGAATGAAGTACTTTGCAAATGTCTAAGCTTGCTCAAGGCAAATCAGAGCCTTCTTCAAGTCAGTTAGAGCCTTCACCAAGCAAGCCATCTGTGAAAAAAATGAAGTACAAGTATGATAAATACTTGAATATGTTCTCAGAGAGCTCAGTCGACTCCAACGTCAAAGAGATAAGAGATACAAAGATCGGTCATGTGGACATGCAAGAGTTCATTGATCGAGTCGAGAAAGCCCCTTCACATATGGCAAGCTTAATCAAATCAAAGTTGCACAAGTATGCTTCTTTCCCAATAGCAACTCATGATCCAGATTTTGTACTTGCAGTGGCGGATCATTTCGATCCTAATACAAGACAGGTGAAGGATGTAAATCAAAATGTTGTCATGACACTAGACAGTGTTTTCTTTAACAATGTGTTTAAGGGTTCTCCAATGGAAGAAGTAGTGGACATAACCAAAGATAGTGCTCAAGAGTATTATGAGAAGAATGAGTGAAATGTAAGAAGATGATCAATAGAGTTTTCTTATCTTCAGTCAGGGTCTCCACCACTTCAAGATGGCCTAAATACTTCCATAGGAGTGATTTCAATGAAGAATACAATGATATGGTCACTATCCTAGCACGAGTGAAAGGTTTGAGAGATTCTCATTACTTTCAGAACTGGATGTGCTATTACATGAGCATAATCAGAAAAGGGGCAACCAAAATAGATTGGGGTGAGCCGATTAATGATGCACTTTGTGCACAGTTGAAAGAGGTTAAAACAACACTGAAGTCTATATGACCTCGTACCTTGTGTATGCAGCCGCCTCTATAAGGCAATATCCAAGTTTGTCTACAAAGGGTGCTAGAAGGTTAGTACATGTTTGGAACTATTATGATCAGCTTACAATCAATAATCAGTGAAGTCGCTTCAGAAGGGTTAATGATGCCTTCTTTGTTGTTTGGAAGTGTATGTTTGATAAAGGGTTAGAGAAGAGAAGACTTTCAAAAGCAACATACAACAGAGTTTCTTTCTTTGGTTGTGTATTCCTTCAATTTCCTACTTTCACATATATCCGCATAGGATGTTTTACAGGTGAACCATTCATACTGCCAAGGTATCCTTCTTATAAAATTGTCCTCATGGAATTATGTCGACAATTGATTCATGTAAATGAGAGGCAGTCACAAGCTCATAAGACTGGCCTTAAATTTCCAAAAGCCATTGGTCGATATTCAGTGATAACCAACCCAAAGGCCAAAAATATGGAGGAAGAAATGCAATGGAATACCATGAGGAGGTTCAAGGCTCGTAATAATTTTGATTTTCGTGGGATGAAGAACAAAATCAAGAGGAGCTATACACATCCATATCGGCTCGAAGATGTCTGGGCAGATTGTGAAAATGAGGAAGATGTGAGGAGAATGGATTTCAGTCGTCTCACTTTGGAACAGATTGAGAACCTGGATTTGGCTAGGATCCCGGATACAATGGAAGATACTGATGACATAGTAGACCCAGTCTACTTTGAACGAAAGATTGTCGATTCTCCCTTGCTACTCACTAAATGGTCCAAAAAGGAAAGTAAGTCTATTACCCAAAGAATTGCTCATATTCTGGCTAATACTAATGCATGGTTGTTGAAGAAAGGGATTAGAATGAAGCAGCTTTCTTCCAGTTCTGGTGATGATGATGAAAGTGAAGGCCCGGTTGGCAAAACAGCTGAATTAAGGACCAAGAACAAAGCAGAGATGTGCAAGCACCTCCATCAATCCCTTCGATACAATCAAGGGAAAAGGACCTAAAATCAAATTCACTGTCAAAGGGTTAAAGAAAAGTGAATCTTCATCAGCTGCACAAGTGACACAAGCAGAAGAGCCTGAGCAACCAGTTGATGAAGAGGCTGAGAAAGAAAAAGAACAAGAAGAAGGATAAATTCCTCATGAAGAGGAAATGCAAGTTGAAGAACCAACTCATCAAGGTGAAAGTGATACTCCCACCACTTCACAGGTATCAACCCCCACACAAGTTGTTATTCATTCTATTGAATCCGATTCAGATCAAGATGTAGAAGAATATGATGATGAAGGCTTGAATATAGAATTACCACAAGGGGAGGGCGATCAGGAATATGTGACATTGTCCAGCCTCCCAAAGTTTTGATGATGTTCTTGCATCCATTATTGAATCTTCAATTCTGGATTTTACTAAATCTTTGGAGCAATTAGTTGTAGAGCAACAGTCAGTTGCCCTACCTTCTACAACTATCATGGCTGAAGCTTCACCTATTGTAAGTACCATTGTTACTACTAAAACGCCATCAACGGTTGTGACCATAGCTGTTTCAGGGGAGGCACCAATAATGATTACTGTTGCTTCATCAGAGCCACCATCCGTTACCACAGCCGTAGTGCAGGTAATTCCATCTTTTGTTGCTGTGTCATCAAGTCGGAATGTGCCTAAGGTGTCGGTGACTACTCAAAAGGAGGCCACAACTCCAACCACCAAAGCAAATCTTCCACCATGGATGGATGCTGTGGCACCTAAAAGGAAGAAACAAGTGATTTCACCATATGACTTTGATTTTGAGCAATTAGTCCCATCCAAGGCAAAGGGGACTAAAAAGCCGAAGACTGTTTCTAGGGTGTTGGTGGATCCTGCTACAAAAAAAAAATATGCTGAGGTCATGGTGCCATCTTTAGATAAAAATAAGGACAATATTCAACCTGAAGATTATACTATGCAAACTATAGAACTTGGTGTGGAGACACATGAGAGTGTCAAGTTAGACTCTCAAACTGCTTTCAATTCTCTTGTGCGCAGGTTTGATCAAGAAAGAGATGAGAAGAATGAATGGAAGCAGAAATGTAAACTGACCAATGTACTTCTTAGAGTCACACAATCTTCCCAAGAGGTTGAGCCTATTGTTTCCTCAATTGATACTGAGGCTCTCAAAAAGGTGGAACAGGTGGGCGTCAAGGGCCGAGTCGTGGATGAATGGATTGATTGTTTGAAGTCAAAGGGCTCTCTTCTTTTGGATTCAACGATCAAGTTATTGATGGATTTTGAAATTGTTCAAAGTCAGATGCAAGGTACCAAAACCACTTTGACCAAAGAAAAGGAAGACATTGAAAAGAGTATAATTCTTTGGAGCAAAATGCAAGATTTCAGGATTGATGTTCTTGTAGAAACAAGGTAATAACGACACGAGAAAAATACATCCAAATTCTGTTGTTATTATCTCATAAGGGTAAAATAATAAGGTCAGTAATCTCAGAAATAGATCAAGAAAAGAAAGAATATGATAATGAGATTAATCAGATTTCAGCAAGGATAGTTGAGATTCCTTGTTGCTTGTATGATGAGAGTCAAAAACTAATATCCAGTGAGAACATCAGACAAGAATTTCTTTCCCTAATTACTACTCATTGGGCAAAAAAGGACTTCTCGTTGAATGCATTTGATAAACTGCTTGAGATACAAGTTAGTTTTGAAGTTCTTGCCTCAATGCTGAAAGATGGAAGAAAGAAGTATGTGAAAGTTGGAGATGCAGTTTCTAGAGTTCACGCCATCACTAGTTCTACCACAACGCCGGACAAAGTCAAGATGGACGCAGTTTTTGGCTCGGTTCGAGGAATTCAAGAAAATCAATGAGGAGAAAGATGAATAAAGTGTCCCCCATTGACACTATCTTTTCATGTAGTTGCATTCCTAGTTACTACAAATTTTCTTGCAGTTGCATTTTCATTTTATGCAGTAGTTGTAGACAAGTGGGACTGTGCAGTTGAATTAGTCAATTGTGCCCACCTTTTTCTCAACTTCTTTTCCTATATAAGGACCTCGTTTGTACATATTTATCTTTGATTGTGCTTAGCAAAACTCTACCAAATTTTTGTCGCAACAAAGACTGTGCTTTTTGATGTAAAAATTGATTCAAGAGAAATAAGATAGCAATCCACTAGTTCTCAACTTTGAGTGAGCCGAAGACTGTGATTATGATTGGAATAATTCTTATGTCTATGTTCTCATAATCATTTCTTATACACTTGAATCGTTTTGGTGAAATTGTGAATGCTAATGAAAGAGCTTTCTAATTGTGTAAAATAGACTTTGTGCTATCTACATATTTGAGAAATCTTCTGACAGTTAAGTGATTACGTAGGAAGCTTTGTATTGCTACCAATTACTTGTAGTTTTAGGAATCATTGATCACATCTTGGAGACTTTGAGCTACAAGTTGTGATTCAAATTGAAATAGTGGTGATTAAAGTAGCTGCACTCACGTATGAATTTGAGCTTGCATGATTGTCTAAATATTAAGAATCTTTGTTAAGAAGTTCCATTTAATTGTTAAGTTTATTGAGTTATAAGAAATATCGCGTAAGACTTTGAGCTTACATGATTGTCTAAATATTAAGAATCTTTGTTAAGAAGTTCTATTTAATTGTTAAGTTTATTGAGTTATAAGAAATATGACCAAGTGAAGGGAAAATACATTAATTCTGAAAAAAGAGAATTACATGCCCTAAGCTTACACCCAAATTTTGTTTTGTATAAGTTGTTGAGATACCCAAAATTCCAATAGGGAACCTCCCCCTGATGAGAGGAAAGACTCTATCTTATCATAGCTGTGTGTGAAATATATATTTTGTCATTGGCACGCTATTGACAAAATATTCACCCAACACTAATCACTTGTTGCAATTGCTCTCCTTCAGACTGATTAGTGTATGGTATTTGGACTGGAGCATTTGTTTCTGCTTTGGCATCTTCATGCTCAATAAGCATGGTCTGGACCACCAAGAGTTCATCAATCTTTTGCTCTATCTTTGACTGTCCTTCGAAATTCTTGGACTCATGCTCATTAATGATCTCCTTGGCAACTTCCTTTTGTTTTGGTTTTGGCTTTTCCTCTTGACTTTCCTTGTTCCTTTCATTTTCTCCACAAGCCTCAACTCCCTCATGACTAGGCACAAATTGATCTTTTGTTGACTCTGATTGAGTTCTTGATTCAAGTTCGAGTTCCACTTTCCTTTTTCTTATGTAGTATCTCTCAAAAGGTTTGGTAGCCTTGACCTCCTCACATACACTTAAGTACTCATCAAAGATTCTGATAACCTCCTCATTCACAGGTATAGTCAACCTTTATAGAATTTAATATTCTTGAAATGTTAGAAGATCCTTCATCCTTTGATAACTGTTATACCATCTGGCAATTGCAGAAGCTGCAATTTCATTATCCCTTTCTTCCATTTCTGTAATCATATTTAACATATCCCTTTCTTCCATTCTATAAACAACATTTGCATCCTACAGGCTGGCAGGATTTTGGCTCTGATACCACTGAAAGATACCGACTTGTATAACAATAAAGAGTTGAAGTAAAATTTCCCAGTATTCAAAGAAATGAAGATTTATATTACTAGGATGGATTAATCGCTCAAAGAACACAATGAATAATTCTTTAATAACTTCCAGAATACATTTGCTACTCCAAATTTACCAGTCCATTAAACAAATCAGAAAGTGAAAACACAAACAGAATCTTTTTTTCAACAACTCCAGCATTTAATTCATGCAAGGGAAAACGGAAACATTAACATACTACTTCTCCTTCTATGGGACTGCTTTTTCCAAGAAGACTCTGAACTAGAACGATATTTCCTTCAGCTGAATGAATACAGAAACATATTTGGTGTTGGAAGTCGCCAAATAAGAGAGTATGAAGAGATTTATTACTGCAAGATTCCTGGTAGTGCGCTAGCATCAAGCCAGTGCCCAAATGATATTTCCCACGCTTGTGCATAAGTATAAATGGTTTCCTCAGATGTTCACGGCTCATAAATAGCTTTTAATGTCACCACATCAAGGCACATATTACAGTTCCATATGCCTTAATCCCACCGTCTCTTAATGCCACATCTTGCCAAGGTTGATCGCCAAATGACACGATAGAAGCTGGAAACCTTAGAGCTGGCTTTAATCAATATAAGAATATTAAATCTTACTCTTCATGCCATGACCCAGGAAAAAAACCAAATGTCGGCCCCTATAACTCCAAACTCAAAACCACTAAGCTTTATTTGAACCAAACCTTCCTAATATTCGCAACACTTCCAAAGCTACGAATTTATGATATCAAATACTATTATTCGAGAGAGCAGCAAATACATACACTTTCCACATATCATATAATTCTGAAACGGCAGACCAATACTGAACACTATTGACCAACCATAACTACAAATATCGTGTTTATGAATAAACCCTTACAAATTTGTCTCCAATGGAGACTTCACAAATTTGGCATAGATGTAGACTCCGCCACGAATCCACCCCCCTTCAGAAGATCCAGGTTTTCGTCCAGCCCTTCTATCAAGTTCCTGAAGGTTTTCGTCTCCAAAAAATCAACAATCGTTTATCAAATCATAAGCATACTTTACAACTCCCAGCAAGCCTCCTTATAAAGACCTCCAGGAACTTTCTAGAAGATAGGGCCGACTTGAATATTGGAAAAGTTTCTTTAATAAAGTGACATTATAATAATATGTTATTATTTTATTGTTATTTAATTAAATTAATTAATATTAAGTCATCATATGAATATTTTATTTATATTTTGATAACTTAATAAAAATCAATTTAATTAAATGTCACCTTAAAAATTGGGGACATTACACTCTATGATTCATCCATGGTCCAAAACAATGAAAGGACATATCACTGCCTAAAGGCAGTCATAGTTCAAGGATCAACAAAGCCCTATGGTCCCTATAGCAAGAGCAGCATCAAGGAAGACAGAATACTGCTTAAAGGTAAAGGTCACAACCATTAAAGATGAACTTGAAGTTGAAAAGCAGTGGACCACGGTCATTGAAATCAGAGCAGTAGGAACAGTGAAAGTAAGAGGGCCTCCATACTGCGTCTTGCAAATGAATACAAATGTAGAAGATAATGTCTCAGTTGCATGGAGAATGACTAAAGCAAGTGATTGCCACCAATGTCAATTAGTGGTTTAGAGACCTTATTAAACCAAGAAGAGTTTTGAATTTCAAATTTTGAAATGCATCATGAATGGAACCTGAATATTTGACAGCGGAAGAAGAGGCAGTTAAAGGAACAGTTGGAAGCCTGGAAAAGAGGGATTTTGTGACTCCTACAGCAGTTCAACTATCAGTTAATAACCACACATGGGTCAAGTACCAGTTGAGGCAACCTTTGAGAGCATAAACAACAAGTAAACTTCAGTTTTGCCCCCTATTTTATGGGATTTTCAAATCTGTTCGACCCCAGCAAGATGATTTTGAAATTCCAAAGTTCTCTTCATCCTAATTTCAAGGAGAATAAGCAGCCCGCACACCTACATTTTCAGTTCGCTCAAGTCTTCCACTTCAGTCAAGTCAAACAGCTGGAGCATGGAGTCAAAAGGAGCCAAAATTTCAAATTCAAAAATTTTGGAGCATCTTTTCAATAAAGGCAACTTCATCCCTCTTTTGAAGATAGTTCTGAGTTTTCTTTGCTGTAGCAGCAAAAGATATGCTTTGTAACACAATTTTATGAGTAATTTTCAGCTATTTGGTAAAACAATTTAGTCTTGGAATGCAAACAATTTCTAATATTCAATAAAGAAGCTGAGTTCTTCCTCAAATATCTTCTTGTCTAAGTGTTGTAAGCGTTTTGATAAAGATAATGTGATTTTGATATGAAAAATCCTTTATTTTTATCTTATTCCTCCAATGTTTAGTTCAAGTAGAGCATTAATAGTGCAGGTCTTTGAATGTGTTGTCATTTCTTTTATGAATGTAAGTTGCGGTGTGATCCTTCAAACAAACATCAGAAAACTCAAACCTTTCTTATGAAACATATTTGCAAGCTTGTATAACTGAGTTGTGAGTTGATATAGCTTCATTCTATCCCTTTCTCAGTCAAAATCAGTAGTTCTAGGAGATCTAAAGGGGAGCCAGCCCACAATCTAGAAGTTCATCTTCACTATGAGCAACCCTCGAGCTCGAAGATGTTCCAATGTTTCACGGGATTGCTGAGCATCATGCTTAGTACTTAGGTGTGAATCCTTGTGACAACAGGTTGCTTGTGAATGCAACTGATAGGACAAGAGCAACGGTGGAAAAGAAAAGAAAGAAATGGCAAAAAATAAGGCTACACTATTCCATCTGATGGGTGGACGGATGGGAAAAACCGCACCATCATTAATTTTTTGGTCGTTTGCAAAAATGCAAAAAATTTGGCTGTGGAGCAAATCGTAATGAAGGTGGGAATTGAAAATGTGGTGCAAATCATAACTAATAATGCAACAGCATATGCGGCAGCTGGGAGAATCCTCCAAGAGAAACATAAAACATTTTTTTGGACACCTTGTGCAGCACGTCTTTGACCTTTTTTTGAAGGACATAGGCAAACTTGATTGGGTGACACCAATTGTAGATAATGCAAGGAGGATCACAAAATTTATCTAAAATCACCCTTGGGTTCTTCACTAGATGAGAGACCACACCCAAGGGAGAGAGTTGGTATAATCAGATGTCACAAGGTTTGCAACGATTTTCTTAACATTACAAAGTATTCTTTGTTCATTGACGGCTTTGAAACAAATGTGTATGAGTCAAGCATGGCTAGACTCAACTTATTCGAAGAAGCCTAAAGGAAAGAAAGTTGCATACAAAGATTGTAAAGGTAACTTCAAAACATTGAATTTAAATTCAAATTGAATATTTATTTTTTCTTAATTAAGTATTTTATTATAAATTTGTAACTTTAATCTTTTTGTATTTTTAAATTGTAGGTGTCAAAACCCTTGGGGAACAAACCCCAATGGGGTGGCTTTACGGGGCCATGGATAGGGCCAAGAAGGCTATCAAAAATTATTACAAGGTGGACCCACCTCAAATTTGATCCTATATGGGAGATTATTGATAGGAGGTGGAACAATCAACTCCACCAACCCATCCATGCAACAGGGTACTTCCTCAACCCTTGTTTTTTCTTCTTAGATACTAGTGGAGAGGTTATGGAGGACCTCACTGCATGCATTCAAAGGATGACACCCAAGGTTGAGGTAAGAGACCTCGTTGTCAATGAATTGCAAAATTATAGGGAATCAAAGGGTAAGCTTTTCTCTTCAAAGTTGGCTAAGAGAGAAAGTACCACTCAAACACCAAGTATAATATTTGGAGTCTATCACATGCATCTTACAAATTACAAATTTCAAATTTACAAGTTTACAACTATTAGTATTGATAATTTGATAAAATATGTTTTGACTTGGCTTTCTAACTCTTCAATATTTTTTTTTTAGATTGTTGTTGGACAAATTGGGGTGGAAATACCCCAAATTCCAAAGATTTGCCCTCTACATCTTATGCCAACCTTGTAGTGCATCTAGTTGTGAACACAATTAAAGCTTGTTTGAAGCCATCCACATGAAGAAGGGGAACAAATTAGCTTAGAAACACATCAATGACCTTGTCTTTGTGCAATACAATCTTCGGTTGCACATCAGAAAGGTAGAGGAAATATCAAGTGATCTAATTTATTGGGATGAGAGAATCTTAGAGTGATTGGATAAGGCAAGAGCAACCTCAATTGTTTATCAAGGATGAGATCTATGATTTGGATAAGCAGACAATGGAGGAGGGTGGTGGATTGGGATTGTCATTGGATGACATTGAGGAGAATAAGGAGGAGTCATTGTCAGTGCCACCAACATCTACATCTAGGATGGAGGTCGAGACACAGCCTTTCATGTCAAGCTAGGTGGACAACGGACTCCTAGGACTAGAACCTCTAGTTCTACCCCTCCCTTAGTTTTCACTATAGCTGGGAAGATGAAGATGTAAATATTTTAATGTAGTATTTAATTTTAGTTTTGCAAAAACAATTTACTATTTTCATTTTGTTTCAGACTATCAACCATCAACATTTCACATGAGGATACCATTTTGTACCCAATTTGCATTTAAATCAATCTAATATAACTAAACTCAGCTTGTGTCTTTTATGCACTCATTTATTGACTCATTAGATGCATCTCCTCGTTGAATTTTGCTAAAAAACAAATGCATTTCTAATGAAATTTAAGCAATTTTTTAACTTGCCGAGTTGCATTTTTTGGCCTTGCCAAGTTTCTGCCAAGTCCAAGTTTTCAAACTTTGCCCTGCAGTACCCAGTAAAAAAGCTTAATTAAATGATTTATGACTGCCAATGAATTATGTTGTCCTCTCTCCAAGGCAAATTTCCATTCTAACTATTAGAAACGGCTGACTGATCCCCAATTATACTTCAAATTTAGAAACGTCATATGTTATCTTTGTACAAAACTTGTTAGGTGTTGAAGAATTGTTTTGTAAAGCCTACACGGACGTAATGGTGAAGACCTGTGTATTCCAGAAAGAAGGCTTCGGAGAAAATATCAAGGGGAATTATTCAATTAATGTATAAGGTAAATGGAAAAAACAAAATCCTTGTGAGCCTTCCTCAAGGAGTCTCTCATACATAAAATCGGTGTCCTGAATGGCATTGACCTAAATATTATCTTCGCCTTTACCTTAGATACCGTTCATCAAACCTAAAATTACAAACTTTTCCAAAGACTACCAAACATGTTACTGAATATTATTGCAAGATTGCCCTCTCCATGTTCTGGAATAGCTCCTGGTGCAAAACAATGATACATTATCTGAAGGGAGTTTTAGTTGTTACAAAAGATCAAGGTATATGCAACTAAGACAGTTGCAGATTACGCAAACAGATGAAGTCTCCGGTGTGCTTACCTTGCCTGAAGTGTAATTAGACGTTACATAAGCTCTTCGTGCCAGTGCCACGATAGATATCCGCCATAACCTCTTCATAAATTGTATACAACATCGGAGGGCCTTTCACAATCTTGCTGAGAAACTTTGCCTCGGGCATGACAATGACAGAATCAAGCGACTTGAACTCAAGATCCCCGAGCACATTCATGCATTTCATCCTTTGCCAAACTAGAAATCTAGGCTTCAGAACCTTTTCCAAGTTAGCTATTAAAAGCTGTGGATATTTTAGCACACAATTTGCAGCGAGCTCCATGTCATTAACTATAAAGTCCAGATTTTGCTTAACCTTTTCTTCGGACAAGCCAAAGATTTTAGGAAAAACCCTAAATAATTCCCAGGTTTCCTCACTTGAGAGACCGCATAGTTGAAGATTGTGCATTTTCGCCAGCAATGTTTCCGTGCGGTATGTGGCAACAGTGATCAAAGCATATTTATACATTGTGCTAGCTTTCTCAATACCAGTCTTGTGAATGAGGTCAAGTTGAGCAGGCGTTAAATTAGTGTACCGGAGAACATCCGGCTTTGACAATATAAACTTAGCGAGCTCCTTGCCCCGAAAACCAAATCCTTCCCAAAAAGCAAGCGAGGGTTTCAAGGTTTTCTCCATGTTATATGTCAAAATTGACGGATTTCTCACTAGAAATTTGATGAGTAAATCTCTGGAGTGAAATGCATTCTTAAAAAGCATCAACTTGGGAACAAGTTCCTGCTCCAGGCTGGCGCCCAAGATTCTGGGCCGGCTCGTCAATACTTTGGCCAAATATTCTCGCTTAATGCCGAAATCCATCAGCAATTGAATTTTTCGTTCCACCGCATTTTCTGCACTTGTCGTGAGAAGTTTAGGGACTCCCTTCATGATCTTGGCAATCTGCTGGCGTTGGCAGCCGTGCTTGCTCAGCATGTCGACAAACTGCTCCACATTTTCGAGGTTTTCAAGTCTCTCCAATGACGGGGCGATTTTAAACATCTTTGAAATGTCGGTGGATGAGAGATTGAATTCACTGGCAGCGAAGTGTGCAAAGGGATTTTGAAGACGGCCATTGATGAGGTTGTCATTGTCTGCAAACGCTGAGAATAATTTTGGTATAATGGCTGTCGAAGTTCGGGATGGAAATATAGAAGAGCATTTACATCTAGCAAATAGGTAGTAGCAGAAAAACTTGTTCATCATGCTTTCTGCTCTTTCAAAAAGAAGGGACGAAAAGGATTTAATTCGACGAACAAGGGCTTTAGGTCTCAAATTTTTGCAGTATGTCATTACAAATTTTCTTCTTAAAGTTTTTTAATGAAATTTTTTAATTAGGTGAGAGGGCCCAATGAAGGGGCGCAGTTAATCTCCACATAAAAATGAGTTCCTATGAAAATCGAATCTGTGTAACATTACGGATTTTTACCATTCTAATCTTCATATTCCACTTTTACAATACTTTAAAATCTAAAAAAATCGTCATGTTATACGAATTTGAATTTTTCAGGTGTGTCATTTTGTGTGAAGAATAACTAGAGCTCAATGAAAGTTCCCTTTGTTATAACATTTTTTTATTTTTTTTAACTATCATTCTTGTAATTTTAAGTAAAGGTACTTATATTTGTTAAAAGATCTAATCAATATTTGGCACATAAATATCAATTAAATAGAGTAGGTTTCATAAATGAAACACACAATGGGAACAATCTCTCAAAATTGTAATATTTTGACAAAATTATTTATGTATTTGAAATGTAATTTATATGTTCAAGGGATTGAGCTTAATTGATTAAAGCATTGAGTTTTTATTGTAAAGATGCTAGTTCAATTCTCAAAGGAACATCTAATATGGAATTCTAAGTTGTGGTTCGTGGTCTTCCATAGTTGATTCCTAGTGTAGAGGTGGTTTCTAAATAAGTGGGTTTCTAAGTTGTGTCTCTTGATCTTCGATTGGTGCTTCCTAGTTTAGTTGCTCAAAAGGAGTTAGTACTAGAACTTGTACCTATAGGAGGTTAAAGGGATTCATCAAAAGGATATTAAACGTAAAACTTAAATGTATTTTAATATTACATAATTAGTTATATAATAATTAAAATCTATATGTGTTTTGACATATTATTAGAGCATGATTCTTCATGTGAAAAAACATTTTAGAGTTATTGGATATTATTATAGTAATATGTTATAGCAAATGGAGCATTATTATTTTAGATTAACTTAATATTTAAATTTAAGTGGTGAACAATTTTATAAACAAATAAATATAATAAAAATTAAAAGCAATAGCTTGGTGAAAAGTAGTGTATGTAATAGCCTTAAAGATTAATATAAATAATGGAGAAGTGAGGTACACTCCATAGAAATTAAGGGAGAAGATTAAAGGTCATTCTTGTGGATGTGGCAATAAGGTGTGCTATATTCATTAATAAATTATATATATATATATATATATATTGGTTAAGTTGTGGTGGTGTTATTGTGACCACTAAGGTTCAAACCCATGTTGGGCCATTGTGATTGTAGGCTTGTGCCTTCGTTGTGATAGCTTTGAAAATTGATTGCATGAAATTTTCAATTTTTGAGCTCAAATATTGATTTTCGGGTTTTATTTGTATCCTTTGTGAACGATCCAAGGTCTAGGGTTTAGGGTTTATCAAAGTTCTTACATTTTGTGAAGAAAACCCTAGCAATGATATGTTTTGTTGTTACTTTTTCCCACTTAAGGCCGAGGGTACCCTTTCCATGAGCAAGGCCATCATTTTCTCTAAACATTAAGTGATGATCAACCGGTTTATGAAAAATGATTTTTCCTAAGTCGCAAAAAATTTTCATTATGACCGGTTTCCTTTTAGATATTCGCACCCATGATTTCCCTAAGTCCGAAAGTCCTAAATAGTGAGGATTTTAAAGACTGCGGCACCACGAGATTGTGCCACGTGTTATCAACGAAAACCAGTGATGTTGGTAGTATAACCGGTCGAAGCATTGTGTTACCAGTTCTCGGGCGATAAAGGTCGGTCTACTAACAGTCCCATCAATTTGCACGTGTTTGAAATGAATGGAGATGTTTTGTCTTGAGGTAAAAGTTGCTCGATCTTTAAATCTTGAGAAATTAACGAGCATTGTGCAAAGCGGTAAAGATTGAACAAATCAGACGTCCCTCGTGTTCCTGTGATGGAAGTTGCGAGGAGGTTATGGACTGCAACATCATGAGATGATGCCACATGTCCCGGGTTGGCCAAGAAGACCTACGGTGGGGTTGTTGATGGAGTTTGATTGAAAGATGATGTGGTGCTAATTAGTCATGATTTTGTGGGTCCACGGATACAGATGGAAAGTCAAGTGCTAAGTCGGCAAATAATGATCGATAGATTTTCTAAGCTGGATGAGATCTGCAGTTGAGTTTCAAATGAGAAATTAGGAGGGATTCTGAAGGCATCAGTCGTAGCTTGCGCGAGAAAGGCAAAATGAATGGGATTCAAACTTGTCCATTCAGGATTGATTAGACAATCAAAGATGATAGTTCGAAGATGTGAAAGGATTTGGATAAGCTTCCAATTCAAGTGTGATGGATCACGAGTTCTCTGATGAATTCAGAGATTTGTCTGTTGGCAGAGATCCTAAAGCAGAAGAATGTACACCCATGGAAGAATAAAATCAGGATAAAATCACTCGCATCAGATGAACCTTGACGGAAGAATACAATAGATGTGATATGCATGAATTCTAGTGTCCATAGCTGGCAGAGTAAATTGAGAACACCAGAGTGATGATCTTTCAAGAACAGGCACTACTTGATGAAGTATTGTTCTACTATAAATACAACAAGGTGGTGATCGAATTGGTAGAAGAGTGTGAAGCCTTTTCATTTTCTAAATGTAGTTTTTCTTTCTGCAGAGGAAATGATGTTTGGAGTTGCAATATACTCTATGATACTAGATGGATTTTTTCTCTCATGTGTGAGTATGTCTATTTCCATAGGGGATGTGAAAGTGGGGAGGATTGCCAGAGGGGGCGTGAAAGCCTTTTCTTATGAAGAAAGGCCATGCATGGCACAGCCTCTGTGTCTACTTTGTCATTGGGTGGCAGGGGGTTCTGAGAGAGAGCCGACAGAGGAATGAAAAAGGAATATGTCCTGGTAGGGAGTGGTAGAAATCCATCCATGCAGTTGCATGGAAGTTGTGACCCCTCCCCAGCATATTATGTTTACCCTCTAACTCTCCATCCCACTGCCTTTGATCTTGGGCATGAAGGTTGAAGCTCCTCCTCTAGTTTAGAGGCGACTTTTCTTCTTGCCAGGACCCTGTTTCCTTTCCTAGAAAGGAAACACTCAATAGGACAAAAGTGCAACATCTCACACTCCATCCAAAGGTGTCAGGGCGATAACGACATGGCTCAAACAGTTTTGCCCCTACCAATTTTCAATTAAGAATGATTATTCACAGGTGCCAGCACATGGACATGTAAACATTTTTGTAACAGAATTGCATATGGCCTTTTAGGGCTAATCGTTAAAGAATGAATCTGATGTTAACATGTGTCTTCTGGCCGGAAGCTTGTTGCTCCCTTTAATTCTATAAAAAGGGAAATCATGGCCAAATGAAGGGTTCAAATTTTGTTGAAAATATCTCGTAAGTTCAGTTTTCCTGTGTTTTGAAGTTTTCCTAGTTTGTTTCCAGTAGTGAGCCAAAGTGAAGCAAACAAGTTGTAAAATCTTTTACAGAGCAAATAAAGAAGTGTTTTAGTGTCAAATTTTGTACAGGTTCTTGAAGGAATTATGCATAAAGTTTATCTTGTAATAGAGATAGCATTTCACCATATAGAAAAATAGAATTCCGACCATTTTCTCTCCATTGCATGATTCTGTCAGTTTTTAAGTGAAACAAATCAAGGGTTTATTTCATTTAGTGCATTGTTCTGATGCATGTAGCTTTTTGTTTATGCTTGGGCCCAAGGGGTCAATTAAATTGCTTAAATGGAGTTGCAGAATGATAGGACTTATGCAAGGATTTTAGATAAGTAGTTTTGGGCTAGGGTTACAAATGGGATGTATTGTAAGGCAGTATCATCTCAAATCTTATGTTATAAAATCAATTTATGTCGCACTTTCAGGTTTATGTTTTATGTCTTTCAATTTCCCAATGGAGTAAGGCATTAATCAATTCTTGTAACCGGTTTTGTTTATCAGTCTTGTTTTGCTTTCAACTTATGAATCTCTACAAATATCATAATATCATAATATCAGAATATCAGAATATCAGAATATCATTTGTTAAGTTTTATGTATTTTCTAAAAGTTGTCCCACCCTTTCTCATACTCCAGCTTAAGGTTGAGGATCACTGAAGGATTTTCCATCCTTGAGCATTCTCCCTTTCTATTGAATCTTTTCATGAGATAATCTGCTTTGTTTTTGGAAAGTTATTGAGTATCGTTGTAGAGAGCAGGAGTTCTTACTGAAGGGATCACCCTCCCTGGTTTTGCAGAGCCTAAAGTGCAGAAGGACTTTGTGTCCTTGTTAATGTTGGTCCAAGCCTGACGGATATTGATAGTTGGAGGTGGCTCTCCATAGTTATTTGGAGGAATCAGCTTGGTCTCTGCCCAATGGCAGTGTAAACCCATCCATTTTTGGGAACCAAAACGTTGATCCAATGTGCTCACAGGTTTGAGCCTCAACTCTATTAAATGGGGATAAGGTCCCCCATTTGTGACCTTAAGTGGGTTTGAGCCTATAGACAACCAAAACTGACCATTAACATTTGGTCAATTTATCTCCCCTTTATTTGTCTAATCCCATAATTTTGTTAATTAAACAATGCCTAATTATTTAGTTAACTAGTGATTTATTCTTCTATTCTCTAACCAAATCCCTTAAGCTATTAGTTTAATTAATTTTCCTATTTACCTATGTCCCCTTAACCCTTCATCTATTTAATTAAATAAATCCCCATGTTTATTTAATTAAATTCACCTTTTTAATTTCCTTTAAATTAGAATTAAAATCAATTTTTAATTCCTCCTCCCTTTCTCTCTCCAAATGTCAAATCCTCCATATTTTACAACTTGCATATGATCCTAATCCTAGTCACCACCTAATCCCTTGTCTGATGGTGTGCACGTCCCTAATCATGTGATTAGGGAAAGGCCAAATCATGCCATAAATGACCTCTCCATTTGTCCAATTAGACTTTAAGGCTATCTACTTTTGGGAAGGTACCCCACACAGGGTCCTTCCCCTTTGTCCCCTTTCTAGGAATTTTTAATACCTAAATCCCATTCTCCAATGTACTTGGAATATGGAGATAAACTTTGCCTTAATGGCAAAGTCTTATCTACACTCCAAGTGGACATTCTCTCCAACCAACTCTCCTCACATGCATTCCTAGGTTAACACTTCTCAATCTCCCATCAGAGTAGAGGACCAAACCATCCTCAACCACTGATCTCATGCATTGCATCATAGCCCTCCATTCAATCTCCCTTCACCCAATACTTAGCCAATTTTCATTCCATCACTCCACTTGCAACTTTGATCAAATTCATAGCTTGATATCGGTTCTTCAATGGCTATTTCATTTGTTTGAGTTATCTTTTTGCCTTATCTTGATTGTTACTTTGATTTATGTTTTCAATTATTTTCATTGCTAAATCAATTCTTTTTGAAGCACATTTCCTTACACACATTTTGACACATTGAATGAAACCCGCATCACAAGTTCAATCTAAATTTTTGACTTTTTTTTAGTAAATTTGTATGCCCAAGTCATGGATTGATGGATTTGTTCACAAAACAGCGAACTCAATTGTGTTTTGGCAAATTTGCAAGTGACTTCTCAATTCCATATTTTTAGTAATCCAACAAATTTGTTTTGTGTTTTAGCGGACTCGCAAGAACTTTCAATGGATTCGCCTCACAACCAACCTCACCTTAAATTGGTGAATTTGTAGTTATATCAATGGATTTGATATTAATTTAGTGAATTCACACTTCAACAAATACCAACATATTCACTTACATAATGATGGATTCGGAAATTAAACTAGTGAATTCCTAATAATCATAATCTAGCAGATTTGTCCATATTCTAGCAAAATCAATACATAAAATCATGAATCTGCTCTACATTCCGATGAATAGTATTGTGACAAACTCAATGTGTGTTCCAACAAACTTGAAGGTAAAATGGTGGATTTGTGCTATCTTTTAGCAAGATTATGATTCATTGCCAATTTTTTTAAATTTTCCTTCTACTATTGATTTGGTTTTGAGGTACTAATTTGATAATTCGTCTCACTTGTGATCCAACTAACACAATTGTGCAACTTGCCTACGATAGTCGATGACCAAAACAAACCCAAAATTACTAATATATTTGTTTGCAAGATGCCATCATAGACTTATTTCTCACTAATTTAAGCACATTTCAATTTTCACTTAAAGGGTTAATTAATAATTATTTGTCATGTTTGGGGTTAGTGTGTTCATGTATGCTCTACCCTCTAATGCTCATGGGAGCCTGGGTATCATAAATCACACATTAGACCGTCTTGTTATGTAATCATGTGAAGATACTAGCTTGCACGTATGCTCTACCCTTACATGCCTATATGAGCCTGGATGTCAGGAATGTCTAGTATCTTGCCCCTTTAGGAGGCTAGTTTGGGGATTTGATCACCCCAAAAGGATAACCTCAACCATGTGCACCGATGGGGTATATGAAGGAGTGAGAGTGAGAGTGAAAGTTATAGCCTGATCCATCTCTCATTATGTTTGGTGAAATCACAAAGCTTGGTTGATACCATGATAGGAGTGCAAGGCTAGTTTGAATGTCTTGATTGACGTTCTTGACCCATGCTTGTGATGGAGTGGTGTTCACAATTGTGCCTCACATACCCTCCTAATATTTGGAGGATGCAACTAGGTTGCTCATACTATCCTAGGTAAGACCTTTCAGTCGTTGCTCAGTGTGCAAAGGATGCATATTGTATTTTGAAGTTACTGACAATGTACTTCCTTAAATAGAGATAGGAATCCTTGGACTTGGTCGCTTCAACCACCCAAGGAGAGGGGAAAGGTGAGCCCTATTCCACTAGACCCTTATCTATCGACTCTTATAAGAGAGGTGCCTCGCATAGATCTTGGAGTATTAGTGCTTGCATTATAGGCCTCCATTGAGTTGTCACTCCCACTTGAATAATCTATGCTTTTGCAATCCAAATTTATTTTGTCAATCCCAGTGCTTGTATACATTACGTGTTTATCCTATTGTTTGCTCAATTTTATTTACTTTTAGTATCCTTTGCCAAAACAGTCAATCAATCCATCTAGCTAGTTAATCTATAGTTTGGAAAAATTGCTCTGTATTCTACTAGATTCACTATTAATTTGGCAAATTTGCAGATCATTTGGTGGGATCACCTTACTTTGTCAATCTTACCATCTAGCATAATTGCCCTATGTTTTAGTGGATTAGTTGGTTATTTTGAAGGATTGGTAATGCATTTTGGTGGATTTTCTTGATCTAGTTTGTCCTAAAATAGTCGTCCCACTCTGACTTTTGGTAGATTTGACCCAACTAGTCCAAATCAAATCTTGGCAGATTTACTCTACCATTTAGCAGATCTACCCTATCTTTTGGCAGGTTTGGTGACCCCTCAGAAGTTGTACAATCCATCTCATACCCACATCATCAAAACATAAAACAACAAACTCATACTTATTCTAGTGGGATTGATCTACCTTTTGATGGATTTGCACCCAAAATATTTTAGCGGATTTGATAAGGCACCAATGTGATTGACCTATTTTTGGGCGGATTTGCATCCAACACTTTTTAGCGAAATTGACTTGTATTTTGGTGGATCTACCCTATCATTTAGCGGACTTGTCTAGAAAATATTTTAGCGGAATTGAACTGTCATTTAGTAGGATTGCTCTATCTTTTGGCAAACACATTCCCCATAGAAAATCCAAAGAGAGAATCCTCTTAATCCTAGGTTGCCACATAAATTATAAGCCTTCCCACATGAATGAATGATTTTTCTAATCACCTCATACAAATTTATAGACACTTTCATGTAATCACCCATTGAAACTCCTTTGCAAACCCACTCTCATAAGTCAAGGATCACGAAACTCCTTGGAAACTTCACTAAACCAACCCCCACTAACATATAACTTCATATCACTGAGTCATGAAATATGTACACCTTAAAAAAAAAACCCATCTAAGCACTCTCTCAAGAACCTAGTGTATCCTAAGTTAGTCAATCCTTCATTCGAGCCAAACAACTGATCCAAAGGTCTAACTTGTAATGATGTCTTATCACTTGAGAACTTTTCTCATCTAAAGTGACATCCACATTCATCGTTCAACATCAACTAGGTTTTTCAAATCACATCCAAGTTTCAGATAAATCTTTATCTACCTATCAAGCATCAAAATAATTAAATGATCCTTGAATATAAAGTCTCTTTCACCTTTGCTAGCATCCATCCAACTTTGCATGCTTGACGAAACTTGTTTGCAAACTAGGATTCAAATGGAACAACAACCACTATAATCCCTTAATAACATTCCAACACAAGTTCAACCACTACAGGTGAGTAGGCCAGTACATAGACCCTATCAGTCATGTAGTCCTTAAGGATGAAATGGTCTACCACCTTGAAGCATCAACTTCTATAGAAGACTTCCTCAATCATCCTAGAAATGTGGCTATGATGGATTATATCATAGGTCTCATAATTGTGATTTAGTCATGGCATCCCTACTCATGAGAGGAACCCAATTACTGCCAAGTTTTGATGCCTCATAGATCACTCCTCCACTAGGACCACTCACACCACTTGAATGCACCTAGACCTCACACTGTCAGTCATTGGAGCTTGGTAATAACATATTAAGGGAAGTTCCACCACCCCCGATCCAAATGTCATGCATCCCTAAGTATGGCCAATCATCCACACATATTCATACGTCCATAGCATAAACTACTCAGCCATCCATCCCACAAAATGTGGTCCACACCATCCCAAGAGTTTACTGTAGTGGCGAATATTCACCAATGGCGAATTTTTCACATCAGCGATCTGGGAAATGGCGAATATATTGTACCAATTGGGGGTGCCCATGTTGCCAAAACATTACCAGTTTCCATCAAATTCACGACCCGATCACAATATGTTTTATGTTATTAATTATTTCTATGCGAGGATTTCACCAATACAATATACAGTGGACACATGGTAAATTTAATTTTTTCGCCTACACTCTCTGAGGTTGCCTTGATAAACGATCATAATTCGCCTATAGGCATATGAAGATTTGTTGGCCAGGAGGACCCAATTCTCTCGACTTTTTGCTGACATGTGTCTCCATTCATCCCATTTTTTTCCAACTCTATTGTATTTGCTAATTAATTGGACGACCCATAATCGCCTCGAAAGTTACATGTCGTGTTATAGTTAAGTGGGATTCACCAAATATTTGTATACCATATAAAATTCCCGCGGAATTCGCCATATAAGGATTGGTATAAATACATTCAAAGATCAAATCTATCTCTACACAATCTGGTGGGTTCTAGGCTTTGAATTTGGAACAATAGCGAAGCTTCAAACCAAGGAAAATCATTGTTGTTGACTGCATTGACGACTACTAGTGACCTAAAGGTGAGCAATCATATTTTTGAAGTGTTATAATATTATTCTGAATTTATCTATATCTGTTTGCACTGTTGAGTTCATTCTTATTCAGTGGGGACCCGTCAGTGCCAAGTGGTCAGTCGGGAGACCTCAAACATCTAGATTGTAGGTCATAAGGCCAATGGAACATATATTATACTTTATAGTCTATTATTACTTCTTCAACAAATTGATTTTTTTTTGCAGCCTTTATTTCATTGGAGATGTTGAACAGGAAGAAGGGTAGGAATCCTAAATGTGGGGAAGGTCGTGAGAGGCCAACAAAATGCAGAATGTTGTCTTCGTACTTTGGCTTTGGCAAAGATTATGGTGAAAATCAGGAAGGTACATCATCACAAGTACAAGTACAAAATTCACAACCTACACCGCATGTTGAAGACGGCGGTGAACTTGATATCTCAGATCAGGATGAACTTGAAGAAGATTATCTGGTAGATACCCAAGTTAGCCAGAATGATATAATTGACTTGGGTGATAATGCCACAGATGATAATGCACAGAAGGGGAAAATAAAAGCCACATAAAAAAAGGATCAACCAAAATCAAAAAAGGATCGGGAGTGGGATATGTCAGTGAGGAATTTTCAAATTAATTGGGCATCAAAGTATCCATTCATTGAACCAGTGGAGAATCCAATTGAAGGTGAGCCTCCAATAGAATGCAGGTGTAAGATTTTCACTTGGAAACATAACAAGGAAATTAATTTGCAGCTAAAAATTGACACCATAGAAAATCATATGGGTAAAGTTTATGAAAAATAAATGATAGACAGAGCTGAAAAATCAGTGATAAGATGGAAAACAAAGGAGGAATGTAAGCATGTGAAGAATGTCGAAGAGTATTATTTTCATGAGAAAATATAGACAAAGCCTACTGAAGTTAAAAGTTCTATTGAAGTTATTTTTGGAAAAGCAATGCAAATAGAACAACTGGGAAAATTTGTTCAGTTAAGTGTTGTTTTTTATATTTTGAGCAAAGGGTGTGCTATGACAGATTTCCCATCAATTAGTGGTTTATTACACTTTTTGAAAGTTTCTAACTATCTTAATAGTCACTGGTCAGTAAACAGTGGATGGGAATGGGCAAGTTATCTTGTTGAGGTTCAAAAAGAAGATGTAAAGGAAAAAAATAAGAGAGTCAAACTTTATTGCATTTTCTTTAGACGAAGTTACGGCAGTAGATATTACTTCATGGGTATGCATGCATGTTTATACTGTACAGAATCATGCCTGCCAATCTCATCTACTATTTGTTGCTAAAATGAAGGATAGTGCGACATCGGATAATTTATTTCATCTACTAAAGCGATGTTTAATTGAATATGGAGGTATGGATGACATGACGATTGCAAAAAAATTGGTGCGTTGGAGCGGATGGATCTTCAGTAATGCAAGGTCACATGAACGGTCTTTGTACAAAGATGGAAACTTCTTCTGCACCCTACCTTACTACCATTCATTGCATGACTCACAGAATGAATCTAGCTTTTGGAATTGTGAGCAAGTATGCTCCAGTTAAAAAAAATTGAAATTTTAATCAAAGAACTCTACTAACACTTTTGTCGAAGTCCCAAGTGATTTATGGAATTTCAACACTTTGTTGATGGAATAACTAATGGGAACAAGCTTCTCAAGGATAATGATACCAAATGGATCACTTTGGATGGTCCAACACATCAATTTTTTTCAGAATATCCATCCTTGATTGGACTATTACACACAACTCGCGACAAATCAGAGCAACCAAAATTTCCCGACCTTCTTCAGAGGTTAAGTAATATAGAGACACTCTTAACTTTAGTAGCTCTTCTGCCCATGCTAGAGGAAATGAGGAATATTACGAAGGCTACCCAACAAAGAGCTATGTATATTGTAGAATATGCTGCGCTACGTAAGTTGACATGCATGACCCTCGATAATCTCTATTGAAGTTAACCAACACTATCTGATGAAAAATTTGTTAAGTGGCGGACACTCATAGATTTGAACAATCCTAATAACTTTTTACAAATCGGTGAAAACGGGGAGGTATGTGCCAATGTACAGAGAGTTGAGATACCAATGCACTTATATGCCACAATCGACCCCGAGGAACTAGGAAAGTGCCCCAGGAAGCAACTAACAAGAGTTACAAGGGAAGATTTCAACAAGATTGTTGAGTCTGTAACTACTTCTATGAAGAAAATTGCCTATGATCTTTCCTCACAGATTAGAAGCAGATTCCCTCCTGACAAACTACTCGAAGTCATGTCTATTGTGTTTCCTCAATATTGGAGCCTCAATCATCCAGTTGATTTTCAAAGTAAGCTACTGACTTTGATAAAACAATTTGCATATCTAGAGGATTGAATGGAGTAACTATAAATGAAATATTAGAAGAAAATCTTCTTAGAGAGAAATCAACTCATTTTGCATACACTATGAGAGAACAATGTGACATAATGGAAAACCCCCGCGAAGAGGGATCAGTAACAAGGCTTTGGAAAAATCTAGGTGAGAACAAAGTGTTACGTGATTCAATACCAAAATATTTCAAGCTTGCTAATTTATGTCTTACCATGATATTGGGTTCAGTGGAAGATGAGAGAGTTTTCAGTGCTTTGGGGTTCCTAAAATCAAAGCTAAGAAACAAACTAGACAAAAATTTGGAAAATTACTTGAGGCTCTATACATCTAGGTATGATGTCCACACTTTTCCTTACGATAGGGCACTGAAAATCTGGAGGTCCAAATGTGAAAGAAGAGGTTTGGGCAACACTTCAAACCAAAGTGCCAGTGGGACTATTGACTCATGTACTGGACCTACTAGTAGCATTGCGATGCAATTCAACGAAGGTATGCAGACTTAGAGTGAAGAAAACACAGACAAGAATCATGAAAGCTCTGAATTTGATGAGGAGGAATGGCAACTGCAAGAGATTGGTATTTATTAATCTTATTATTATTTCTCATCATTCATATTACAAAAACATATTATTATGGTTGATAACTTGATGATATTTTATGAGTCTGTCAACTTTTTGCAATTAGAATTTAATATTGATTTGTATTTGTATTTTTCAACTTTCTATTTCCAGATTTAAAATAGCAGAATAAAAGACCATAATGTGTTTATTGATACAGAGATGTTTATTTAGACATATTTTGAGAACTTAGATTTTCATTAATTCTTTCGAAATATAATCATATGATACAATTCATTCAATACATGAGTCTGTGTGATTCTTCATGCAAAAGTCAATACAAAATTTTAGAACCCTTTGCAAATGACCCTGAATTCCCTTTTAAAGAAACAAGGGAACAACAACAACTTCAGGTCGATTTGCAACATGTGAAGACTCAACATCAAAATCAATTACTAAGGCACTAGACAGTGAATATATCATCCCGACTGCCATTAGTATCAGAAACTCAACACAAATTTACATGGCCATCATAGGCTGGATTAGCAATTTAACAACTGCCACATATCTCCTGTTCAAAAAATAGAGTTCAAAATTAAATATTAATTCAAGCCATGACAAATTAAATATAGATAATAGCAGTGCCCAAAACCTAGAAATCGGAAATAGAGAAATGCAGAAATGTTAAAACTTGGGAGAATTTGAGAATACAAATTTACAAGGTTGAAGGTTTGCACTGTGCATCATAGGTTGGATTAGCAATAGCGAGTGCTGGTTTTTTCCTTTTCATAAAACAGAGTTATTTCAAGCGATGCCAAATTCCAAACAGAAAAAACATAAAACCTTGGAATTAAGAGTAAAAGCAGAAAATTGTGCAATACATGCTATGATTCTTGAGATTTCTGTGTCAGTTTTTGTAGGGTGCTCCACTCTTCGTCTGATGGAAGTCCAATATTCTTTAAACTATGGTAAGTCAACTACAACTTCGTCAACAATCCATATTTAGAAGAGTGACTTGACATCACTGTTTCACCCAATACCGCATTCAAAGTTGTAAATGGTTTGATGAATTCTAGAAAGCTTTGGGGAGTTGTGTCCTTAGGAAGCAAGTCTAAATCAGACTTCATTTTTTCCTCCATGCTTTTTTTGTAAGCTTCTTTTCTAGTGAATTTATTTGATGGGTCAATGGACTTCGGCAAACCAAGTTTAATCATGTTGGATATTGTTGGCATATGATGAACCGACATGTTGATATGATGATAATGTATGTTGTAATTGATGTCAATAAAGTATAAGTATACCGGTATGAAGGGGTATGAAGAGATGCAGTGAACCGATGTCAGGATTTCACTAAGTGTGACTAGCCGTTGGTAGTCTCGGCTCTAGGGTTTCCGATTTGGCAATCCAGTCTGTGGGATGCAACCGATGATACTCTATGATGAGTTAGCTAAGAGATGTGAGTGAGATCGAGGTGCCATGTCAGCTCTATGCACGTGAAGGATTTCTTTGAGGATCTTGCATGTGAAGATTGATTGCATTAAATGTCTACCTCGATAATGATCATTCTTCTTAGTGGTATGAGAAGAGAGCATGATCATTCTTCTTCTGATTCCCATATGCAGTGAAGAATGAACGATGCAAATTGTCTTGTGATCTATTTGAGATTGTATTGCTTTATGCAAAGTGTTTGGACGGTTAGGATTGGACCGCTTGTATTGTAAACCTAAGATGCTTAGGGTTTAGGGTTTATGCTATTGACCTAACTGTTGTCTATAAGGTCGATGATGTTTGTTGTTGTAAGTTGTTGGCAAATGTTGTGTGTGTGTATCTGAGTGATGAGATACTTGCTAGACCAGTAAGAGGAAAACTGCAGAGTGTGATTGCAGAGTAGAGGAACTAAAAAGGATCTACCTTAGCATGTAGTGTTGTTATCAGATCAAAGTTTTACCTGTTGTCTTCTAATCATTTCAATAGTTGGAAAATCTCTTTACCGGGTAGCTTTAATAGGCTTATTGTAAATCCTTTAACCGGGTGACTCAAGATCATTGAGTTCTTCAAATCCTCTAGCGAGGTAACCTTTCACAGGGTTTCAACCTTTAACAGGGTATATAGCCATCCCTTAACCGGGTGATCTCTAATAGGATCGGTTCCTAGCTGAACCTTATTGTAAAGTCTTTAACTGGACTAGGCTCCTAACAGAGCGAGCTTCAAAAGAGTTCAAAAACAAGCTTGTGGGTATTCATCCCCACCATGGTTTTTCCCATTTGGGTTTCCATGTGAAAAATCTGTGTCATGAGTTATGAATTTTTCATGTGATGATTATGTATTCTTTGTTTGAAAGATTATGCATGCAGAGTTAATAGGTTATGGTATTATTGGTATACTACATGCATATGTTTATGGGTAAAGTTATTATCAAGTATTGAATGTATTTGAAATGTTCAGACTTATCAGTATATGTTGTCTAAAGTCTTACTGTGTTTAACCGGTATTGCCATGGTTAAGTTTAGTAATGAAGACAACCGGTTGATATTGCTTTAACTTGATAAGTTGTCTGGGAAAGTTTTTGTCTATACTGATTCACCTCCCCTATCAATACTGATTAGGGTATTTGTTGTTCATCATTATTCATTAATTGGTATCAGAGCAACTCCAGGTCCTTGGTGATATACGCTTAACCGCTTGAGGTAAAAGATCTTGCTGTAATGATGAAGAGGGAAGGTCCTAAGTTCAATAGAGATAACTTCAAGAGATGGAAGGACAGAATGAAGATTTACATCAAAAGTATGGGTGCTCAACACTGGAGCTATGTTGAGAATGCCTATGTGATTCCCACTGGCACTCTAACCGATGATCAGAAGAGAGAGATTCAGGAAAATGGGCAAGTCATGGAAGCCCTTATCAACAACTTGTCAAATATTGAGTTTATTGATGTACAAGACAAGGACACTCCTAAGGATGTATGGGTTGCACTGGAAACCATTTATGGTGGAGATGAGTATATAAAGCAAGCTAATGAAGAGAGCCTTAGAGGAAAATTTGAAGACATGAGGATGGTTGAAGGAGAGACCATTCAACAATATGGCATTAGGATTAAGACTGTGGTTGGAGATATCAAAAGCGTTGGTGGAACGATTGAGGATGCCACCGTTGTTAGTAAAGTCTTGAGATCATTGTTATCGATCTATGCAATTAGAGTTGCTGCTATCCATGAACTAAGGTCTATTGATAAACCCAAGGTATCCTTAGACTCTATCATTGCAAAGTAGACTGCATATGAGTTGAATAGCTATGATGGCAGTGTTCAGAAGACTGAGTTAGCCTTTAGAGCATCTGTTGCACCATCCAGAAAAAGAAAAGAAACTAGTACCAGTTATGAATCCAAACAATGCAGAGATGTGGATGATGAAGAAATTCTGATGGAATTTGAAGCTCTTCTTGCTAAAAGACTTTCGAAAGGAACCAGTAAATATAGAGGTAAGCTTCCTTTAAAATGTTTCTCCTGCAACAAGATAGGACATATAGTTGTTAATTGTCCCAACAATGATAATAAGGATAAACTGGAGAGGTTTAGAAAGCATAAAGGAGGAAATAGGAGAAATTGTCTTGTTGTTGTAGATGAAGGTGTTACTGATGAAGAATCGGAGGATGAAGAGAGTGAAGACATAGTGTTTGTAGCTGTAAAGGAAGAAGTGTCTGATAAGAAAGCACTTGTCTCTTGCATTGACAACTCCAATGAGTGGATTATTGATAGTGGTTGTTCTCACCACATGACTGGTGATCGGGGAAAGTTTCTGTCTCTAGAAGAATATGATGGAGGTGTTGTCAGATTTGGCAACAATGCACCATGCTTGGTAAAAGGTAAAGGATCCATCTCACTGAATGGAAAGAGCAATGCAGATGATGTCTACTAGGTAGAAGGCCTAAAGCATAACCTTTTAAGTGTTGCTCAGTTGAATGACAAAGGACTCACTCTGAAGTTCACAGGTGGAATCTGCAGTATAATTGGAAAGAGTGGTGAAATTATTGCCGCCGGTAAGCAGACCAGAGGTAACCTATTTCAGTTGAATGCCAAGATAAGTCAGTGTCTAATGGCTAAGTTTGATGATAGTTGGATGTGGCATAGGAGACTCTGTCATATGAACTTTGACAACATTGTTAAAGCCGGTAAGATCAAGGCGGTAAGAGGATTACCTTTGTAGAACAAACCTGAGAATTCTTTGTGCAGAGAATGTCAACTTGGGAAGATGTCTTCCTCAACTTTTAAAGGTAAGTCTTTCTCAACAAAAAAATTACTTGACCTTGTGCATACTGATTTGTGTGGTCCTATGAAAAATAGAAGTATTCAGGGAGATAGGTATTTTATGATTCTTACTGATGACTGCTCAAGAATGATGTGGGTCACATTCTTGAAAGACAAGTTTGAAGCATTTGTAAAATTCAAAGCCTTCAGAGCATTAGTAGAGAAAGAAAGTGGTAAAAAGATAAAATGCCTAAGAATTGATCAAGGAGGAGAATTCACTTCTGATGAATTCAATAAGTACTATGAAGATAACTGTATCAAGAGGCAGTTGTCTGCCCCAAGGATACCACAACAGAATGACATAGCAGAAAGAAATAACAGGACTGTAGTCGAAGCGGCCAGAACTATGTTGATCCAAGGAAAGGTTGCTCACACTTTTTGGAGATAAGTGATGAGCACTGCAGTCTATACAATGAACTGGGTACTTATCAAGAAAGGCAAAGATAAAACCCCTTATGAGTACTGGACCAGAAAGACTCCCACTGTGAGTTACTTTAAAGTGTTTGGTAGTAAGTTTTATATCAAGAGAGGTGAGCATCTGAGCAAGTTTGATGCAAAATGTGATGAAGGAATATTTCTGGGATATTCCACCAAGAGCAAAGCTCTCAAGTGCTACAACAATAGAACTCAGAAAATTGTTGAAAGTATCAATGTCAGGGTTGACGAATCCCCTAAGGAACCTGAGGAAACATGCAGCGAAGAAGTGGAAGATGAACTGGGTATAGCCTTCTGGGAATTGGTTAAGAAAGAAACTTGTAAAGATCTCAGTGTTCCTATACCAGTAGAAGTTGCAATAAGAGAAGAAGAAGAGGTAAGTGAAGGAGAAGAAGAAAAGCTAGCAAGATCAGGCTAGATTCATTCCTAGATATGTGAAGTTGCATCATGATCCGAAGCAAATCATAGGAGATAAAGATGCAAGGATACTCACAAAAAGAAAAGTGAAGGAGAACTCGTGCATGATTTTTGAATTTGAACCCAAGACTTCCAGAGAAGCTCTTACAGATGGAGACTAGATTAAAGCAATGGAAGAGGAGCTAGACTAGATAGAAAACAATGCAACATGGTCTTTGGTGCCCAGACCAGAACATAAAAATGTCATAGGTACCAAATGGGTCTTCAGGAATAAGCTGAATGAAGAAGGCACAATTGTAAGAAACAAGGCTAGGCTTGTATGCAAGGGATATGCTCAGGAGGAAGGAGAAGACTATGGAGAAACCTTTGCTCCTATGGCTAGATTAGAAGGCGTCTGAATGCTACTTGCATTTGCAACATTTAAGGGATTTAAGGTTTATCAGATGGATGCCAAGTCTGCATTTTTGAATGGAATCCTAGAAGAAGAAGTGTATATAGAGCAACCAAAAGGGTTTGCCTTATCAAAAGACAATGACGTGGTGTGTAGATTACACAAAGCCCTATATGGACTGAAACAAGCACCTAGGGCATGGTATGAAAGGTTACACTCTCATCTTGTGAAGATTGGATTTTAGAGAACAAGTGAGGATAGCAACATCTACTTGAAGTCAGAAGATGATCAGATTCTGATCTGTGAAGTGTTTGTAGATGACATAATTTTTGGAGGAGATGATAAAATGAGTCATGTATTTGCAGATGAAATGAAGAAAGAGTTTGAGATGTCTTTGATTGGAGAGTTAAAGTTCTTCATTGGTTTACAGATTTAGCAAATGAAAGAGGGTATCTTTATTACCCAGTCCAAGTATGTCAAGGAGGTATTGAAGACCTTTGGCATGGAGGAAAGCAAGCCGGTTAGTACACCGATGGTGACCAACTATAAACTGACTAAGGAAGATGATTCGGCGTTGGTGAATGAGAAGGAGTGTCGGTCAATGATCGGTAAGCTACACTATGTGGTGCACAACAAACTAGATATTGCTCATGCAGTGGGCATAGTAGCTCATTTTCAGAAATGTCCTAGAGAATCCCACTTAGTAGCAGTCAAAAGGATTCTTAGATATCTGAAAGGAACAGTTGACTATGAACTGTGGTATCCATATAATGGTGACTATAACCTCAAAGTATATACCGATGCTGATTGGGCAGGTAATGTGGATGAATGGAAGAGCACAACCGGTGGAGCGTTCTTTCTCAGTGGAAGACTAGTATTGTGGATGAGTAAGAAGTAGAGCTATACTTCCCAGTCTACAGCTAAAGCAGAATATGTGGCAGCATTTATGAATTGCACTCAAGCAATCTGGATGAAACATGTATTGGAAGGTTTCAAAGTACCTGTATCTGAACCAGTGAATATATTTTGTGACAACATAAGTGCAATAAATATTTCCAAGAATCCGGTATTGCATGCTAGAACTAAGCACATTAAGCTTAAATATCACTTCTTGAGAGAGAAAGTTCAGAATAAGGAAGTTGTACTTCAACATGTTTCCAGTAAGGAGCAACTAGCAGATATATTCACTAAGCCCTTACCGAAGACTAGATTTACCTATTTGAGAGGTGAATTAGGGGTTCTGCCCCTTCATGAAGTCAATTAAAAGTTGTGTGCTCCGCATCAGTCAGGAACTACAGTGTCAAATCTTTCAGGATTGATGTGTTGAAGGATGCTACTCCATAAGGGGAGCAACATAATAGATTATGGAAGCTTGTGCCTCCACTTTGGCATTGTTGTCAAAGGGGAAGAAGATATATGATGTATGGGGGAGAAGATATCTGATGAATGGGGAGAAGATATCTGATAATGTAGATACACTGGTCTATGATGTTTACAGTTGCAATGCTACACTGAGTATTGCCATCAATGCCAAAGAGGGAGATTGTTGGATATTGTTGGCATACGATGAACCGGCATGTTGATATGATGATAATGTATGTTGTCATTGATGTCAATAAAGTATAAGTATACTGGTATGAAGAGGTATGAAGAGATGCAGTGAATCGGTGTCGAGATTTCACTAAGTGTGACTACCGGTTGGTAGTTTCAGCTCTAGGGTTTCCAATTTAGCAATCTAGCCTGTGCGATGCAACTGATGATACTTCGTGATGATTTAGCTAAGAGATGTGAGTGAGATCGAGGTGCCACGCCAGCCTTGTGCACGTGAAGGATTTCCTTAAGGATCTTGCATGTGAAGATCGATTGCATTAAATGTCTACCTCAGGAATGATCATTCTTCTTAGTGGTATGAGAAGAGAGCGTGATGGGTTATTGATTCCCATATGCGGTGAATAATGAATGATGTAGATTGTCTTGTGATCTATTTAAGATTGTATTGCTCTATGCAAAGTGTTTGGACGGTCAGGATTTGACCGCTTGTATTGTAAACCTAAGATGCTTAGGGTTTAGGGTTTATGCTACCGACCTAACTGTTGTCTATAAGGTCGATGATGTTTGTTGTTGTAAGTTGTTGGCAAATGTTGTGTGTGTGTATCTGAGTGATGAGAAACTTGCCAAACCAGTAAGAGGAAAACTGCAGAGTGTGATTGCAGAGTAGAGGAACTGAAAAGGATCTACCTCAGCATGTAGTGTTGTTATCAGATTAGAGTTTTACCTGTTGTCTTCTAATCATTTCAATAGTTGGAAAATCCCTTTACCGGGTAGCTTTAACAGACTTATTTTAAATCCTTTAACTGGGTGACTCAAGATCATTGAGTTCTTCAAATCCTCTAGCGAGGTAACCTTTGATAGGGTTTCAACCTTTAACAGGGTATATAGCCATCCCTTAACCGGGTGTATAGCCATCCCTTAACCGGGTGATCTCTAACAAGATCGGTTCCTAGCAGAACCTTATTGTAAAGTCTTTAACCGGACTAGGCTCCTAATAGAGCGAGCTTCAAAAGAGTTCAAAAACAATCTTGTGGGAATTCATCCCCACCATGGTTTTTCCCATTTGGGTTTCCACGTGAAAAATTTGTGTGTCATGAGTTATGCATTTTTCATGTGATGATTATGTATTCTTTGTTTGAAAGATTATTCATGCAGAGTTAATAGGTTATGGTATTACTGGTATACCACATGCATATGTTTATGGGTGAAGTTATTATCAAGTATTGAATGTATTTGAAGTGTTCAGACTTATCAGTATATGTTGTCTGAAGTCTTACTGTGTTTAACTGGTATTGCCATGGTTAAGTTCAGTAATGAAGACAACCGGTTGATATTGCTTTAACTTGATAAGTTGTCGGGGAAAGTTTTTGTATGTACTGATTCACCCCCCCTCTCAATACCGATTAGGGTATTTGTTGTTCATCATTATTCATCAAATCAAAGTGGTTGTCTTTTCTTTCAGCTTCAATATCTTTTTGCCACCTTTATCCATAATTTCCTATGTTTCCCTTAGTTTCTAGCATTTTTGAAGGATAGATGATGTCTTAACTATGGCATCAATGCGGTTGTTAATTCCCTTGGATGCCAAATAGTTCTCACTGGTACTATAGACTAATTGCAAAATTTGTTTTGCCATACCCTCTTTTGAATAAACATGTATGCTCTAGTCAATGTGCCCTTTGATCTTCAAATAAATTAATCTCACACTTTCATTCAATTCAAACCATTCACACAACTTGTCGCTCCTTTGCATTATTTGCCCCCAAATGTTTTCTTGTATATACTTCGTTGTATTTTTCATATTATCTTTCAATCTATCCTCCAAAGTTTTAATTTTATCATTTGCATTCTGCAGGTCTTCTTTCATTTGTGCACATTTTTTTTTTCTTAGGCTCTACTTCCTCTTCCAAACGTTTTTCTTTTTCCTTCTCATGATCCAATCGGTCCTATAATTTTTTTATTTCAGCAGCAACATACTCATAACTTTTATATAATTTTTGTGAATTGGCTCTTTCATCATCAAATTCTTTACTGCTTTTAGCCATTTTTTCCCTCAGTTCCTTCAATTTTGCCTTCATTTTTTCCTTCTCTACAATTTCTACTACAGAGCCCAAATCTTTTATCCTTTTCTGTAAATCATTGCACTTGTTATTTGTTGCTTTCCTCTTTGATTTTTCATTTGCCAGGTCTGCTTGTAACTTTTCTATTTGTTTCTCCAGCTTATTTTTTTCTCTCTCTAGCTTATTTTTCCTCTCTCCAACTTATCTTTTTCTCTCTCCACCTTTAGCAGTGAAGTGTAGACCAGTTCATTAGTCCTTTTTGACACACTAATTTTGTCCACATTTTGTACTTTGGAAAAATCCATTTGGAGGGTGCTAACTTGAAATTTAGAGGGATCTATCTGACTGCGTGGTGGATTTTTATCTTTATTTGGGGGCATAACAACCATGAACTCCATCATATCTTTGTGTGGGTCATATGTTGGAAATACCATGTTCGTTGCAGGTTGTTCCTCTAAAACTTCATTCAGGGCAACCCTCTGCAATGCTCTCTTTTTTTCTTTATTTGCATTTGTTGTGTGTTCAAATTTTTCATAGTAATCACGTAATTGAAAATTCGGGCTTGCTAAAGCAATTGAATGTTTGAAAGGTGAATTAGCAAAGTCTCCAGTTCCACCTATGCCTATGGTTTTAACTAATGCATTATGAGGAGTACCAACAACCATTCTTGATCCTGTCCCACTGTCACTGTCACTTGCATTTGTAGTTTTTCTAGTCATTTGAGGGGTCTGTTTTGAAGCTGCAAATGATAGTTTTGTAGTGGCAGTGGCACTCGATATAGGATTCCGAACAGTATGAGTATCTACCATTAGTGGCCTCTTGCGAGAGATATTTTGTTGTTGTAATGGTCCAACACTAAGATAACTAGTATCAGTAGTAGTACCCATGCCAACCCCACCAGTCGCAGTGACACTTGACTGAACACTAATAGGAAGATTATCCCCAGATTCCCCACCAGTGACTGTGGCACTTGATTAACCACCAATAGGAATACCATGATGTGGTGGTGGTTGTGGATTTGAACCTCTAACAAATGTAGGTGGAGTTGGAGGGTAATGAGTAGTACCTTTCCATGATGAATTTGATGAATCAAGTCCAATGATTGGTTTAACATGAGCTTTTGATTTTGAATTTGATGGAAGTTGCACCTCAAGTGGAAACCAAATTTCTTTTCTTGTGGGACCTAGACCACCACCTTCAAAACCCATTTTTTCCACAATGTTTGCCCCTTTGCTATATTTTTCTTTCATGGACTCATTGACTCCACCAAATATTGTAGGGACTGTAGTAGTTGTTGGAGTGGCCTCATCCTCATACTCGTTTTCATCATCACTCCTCTCATATGTTGTTGTGGGATGCTCCATATTCCACAATTTGCTAAACTCTTCATCCTCGTCGATGGACTCAAATTCTGCACTGGTCTTTGGTTCACCAAGATTCTTCCTCATAGTCCAAAAATCATTTATTTTGGTTTGAGTCCAATTTTTGTCTTTACATTCTTGCAGAATTGTTTTGGGAATAGATTTGTTAGATGGATTAGCAGATTTTTGGTAGAAATTGTAGGATCTCCTATTTTGGATCCCCTGCTCTGTTGCGTGCAATGCCATAATTTGTGATGACAATTCTTCTGTTGAAATGTTATTATCAGCGATAATTTCCATTTTTATAAGCTTTTCTAGTAATGGTTTACTTTCATGTTGACATAACCTTTCAGAGTTCCCATTTTTCTTAAGCCTTGCTTGAACTACATCGATTGGATCATTTTGCCAGAGACCCTCATCACCAAAGCTAAAAACTATCAAAAAATCATGTGCCACATTGAATGCTTTTCTCTCAAATGTGAACCCTCCACATGAGAAAGGCAAGGAAGGAAACATGCACTTCTTTTGATGACCATGAAAGAGCCTATCTGTGCTCTCCAACTGTTGTACATATTCCAATGCAAATACCCTCTCTGTCACATGCATTGGAAGTTTGTAGTGTTTTACTACTGATCCATAGAACCTTAACACAATGTATTCTTCCAAGAAGAACCAATCAACCAATTGTATTTGACTTTCAAGTTGAATGCAATCTCTACAAGACCCAGGCAATATAGGCATTGGAGTGCCTGTAATTACATGAAACATTGGTGCGAAAAAGAAGTCTACAAAATGGTTGTAGCTTATCTTAGATGTCCATTCATATATTGGACACTTTGTTATGTTCCAAGTCTTCTCATCAATCTTATAGTTCACAATGTGAAGATTGTTGGTCTCGAATATTGCATGATACTTGGATAGAAGAAGATAGCACAAGTAGGATGAGAACCTAAATGTCTTATAGGAACCTTTTTTATCATTAGTAATTGTTTTTGCATGGATTGAACAATGTGCTCAACATAATTATATCTTACTGGTTGACTTAGGCAATGGATATTAAAAATCATTTCAAGAAGGCTAGCACCCACTTCCCTATCATTTTCCAATTCGAGGGAAAATGTCACCAAGGAAATAGTATCATGAACCCATGGAAAAAAAATGTTATAATCATAAGGAGGCTTATGATTTCGATCCAATGGAGTACCACGCACTATTAGAGCTCTGATAAATGAATCTCTATGACTTGGATCGACACTCTCATATTTCTCTGCCATCTTTCCTAGGTCAATGTGGACATTTGAGTTTTGTGCTTCAAACCCTTGTTTCAACAAACAAGCAAATTCTCCCTCCGTTATGGATAGAATTTCCTCTTTTGTATTTTTATTGACAATTGCTTTTTTATCTTCATCATAATTTTCGGCACAGACCATGACAAATTTAGGGCAAGGGAATACTTCAAGTAACACCATGCTTCCCAATCCAGCATCCCATGATACAATTTTATTTGTACTTTGTTTTAACATTGCGTTGAAAAGAGTAAATTTTGCCCTATTTGAATCTCCCACCTTATTAGACAATGCATATCTAATTTCTATGATATGCTTTTTACTATGGATAGCAAGGTCATAAATATCATGGTATTCATCAGTGAAACCTGGTGTTTTAACCAGTTTGGTTAGATATATTTTTTAATTCACTTGGCTTTGTTTTGAACTATTATTTTCCAGTTTCCCCATCGTTGTTACTGTTAATGGTTCAGAATAATGCTAGATACAAGCATGAAAATGCTAACCCTCAAATTGAACCATGAGATTCATAAAAATAAAAAAAACGCGAGATGTAGGTGTTCTAGATTTTACCCGAAATTTCTATTTCACTAGATTGGCGCAGACATCCTCTATTGCATTCCTCAATCTAGTAGTCATTTTTGAATCTCCCTGGATTTACTGGTTTGTCCAAGAAATGAAATACGATTATGAGTCACTTATTTTGAAAACATTCAAAATCTCAAAAGTAATACCTAAAGGGCAAAATTTATAGAATCATGTTGTAATTTTATAAATTACTATTAATATCTATTCGCCGCCGAAGGAAAAAACATTGATTGCTTTAGTCTAAATTATGAGGACAGAGGACACATCACTAGACATGAGTCACTTTTTCAGATTGTTTTTTAAGTCTTTTTAATCCTTTTCAACTTCCGCCCGAAATAGAGCTTTTTAGACTTAATTATAGTTAATTAAATGTAAAAATGTTCAATTCCGGGCAAAGTTCTAAAAAATGTGTTTACTTCCCACATTTGGGCCGAAATCCACCCTAAGTCATTGATCTGTGCTCATCCAATAGACGATGGTATCTGTTGTTAGTTGTCGTGGGTCTCAAGACTTTTGCCATTTTTCGACCACATTACCAGACACGAGTCACTTTTCCAGACTGTTTTTGAAGTCCTTTTAATCATTTTCAACTTCTGCCTGAAATAGAGCTTTTTAGACTTAATTATACTTAATTAAATGTAAAACATTCAATTCCAAGCAAAGTTCTCACAAATGTGTTTACTTCCCACATTCAAGCCAAAATCCACCCTAAGTCATTGATATGTGCTCATCCAACGGACAATGGTATCTATTATCAGTTGTCATGGGTCCTAGGACTTTTGCCATTTTTCGGCCATGTCAACAAACACAGTGACACTTCATCATCCCATGGGCGGTTGGTCTTTTTGGGCGAAGTTTGGAAAAAAGTTTATTGTTTCCACTTTCGGCCTGAAATCCACCTTACGCCATTGATCTATGCTCGTTGCTCATGAAAAGGCATGGTCTGAGACTCCGATGGATTTAATTTTCAAATTGTTTATCAAAGTGATTGTCCGAGACTCCGATGGATTTAATTTATTTCAAGAAAAGAAATTAGAAAATTAAAGTTTTTTTCTAATTAAACAAATGCCACATAGTGGCTAGTACTTGCCTTTATAGTATTATAATATCTGCATATTGTAATAAAATAATTTGCTATGAGCCTATGAATTTATAGATAATAAATAAGATATAATATAATATAATGTAATGTATTGTAAATATTATTTAAAAATATTCAATTTTAAAGTATAAATTATATTAATGAAAGCGTTCCTTTAGGGCTAATCCTGAGGTGTGTTAAAGCGTTCCTTGACGGCTAATCCTGAGGTGTGTTAAAGCGTTCCTTCAGGGCTAATCCTAGGGTTGTGTGTGGTAGTGGGAAATTCCTCTCAGAGAGATTGGTTTGGTGAAGAAGAGAATTGAAATTTGTAATGGAGACAAATTTCTTCTTCTCCTCTAACAAGAAGCTTGTCCCATTTTTGGGGAAACTGATAGACAAAATATTGAAAGGTTTGTTCAAATGTAAGGACAAAAAGATTGTTGATGCGGTGAAGCTTATCCTCTGCGAAGACATTGCCTATGTAGGGCATCACTATCGAAATAAAAACAAGATTTTGGCCCTCATAGCAGCATGGGGATTTGACATTGAGGAGGAGGTGTTTAAGGTGTGGAACACCCTCACCACCCTCATCAAGGAAGATAACCTGGTGAATTTGGATGCAGTAATTGCGAGGGTGGTGCTGCAGGTGGGACTCACTCCTATCGAAGGGAGCTCAAAGAGAGTGGATGCTATCCCATTTGTTAGGTGGCAAGAGGAAGGGTTGATGAGGAGGTGTAGAAGACGGGCCAAACGTGGATGGGTAGCAGTGAAATTGTGTGCCAAGCTTATGCATACAAAGGAATACCTCCATGCCCTACATGTGATTGCTCGAGCTGAAGTTGGAAGAGAGCTACGCCCAAGAAAGGCAACTGAGAAAGCCTCTACGGTGGTGGCTAGTGTTAAAGAGGACTCGAAGCTTTGTCTCCTGTTAGGTCTTCCTACTCCTGAAGAGTCCCAGTGCTCTCTAGTTTGATGTGCTTTTTGATATGTGCCCTGCATGTTCTCCTTGGGGGTTAATCCCCTTTCTCCTCTTATGTATATGCTTTGAAATTTATAATTATTTAACTAGGGATAGTTGGATGGGTTCTGTTATGTCATCCAAATCGGGGTTGGTCTGCAACAGGGGTTTAAAATAGATGTTTTGTAGTCTAGTGGTTTGTACATGATAGAAAGATAAAACTGCCCACCAAATTTTGTATCTTTCTTATATATTAATAAAATTATATCAATAAAAAAAATTAATGAAAGCATATGCAATTATAATTTCTATAAAATAGTAAAATAATATTTATCTATATGGAAATAAGATTTTTTTTTTTGGATCGATAAAAGGCCAAGGACTGCAATTTTATCAATAATTAATAAAATGCTACATTTTAAAAACTCCATTCAGTGCGGGCACCGATAGGAAAGAACGGAGTCAAGAAAACCTTTGGTCTTGCCCGAGACTATTAAGTCCAACATAATTCCAAAAAATCTTAAATCAATCTAAATTACAACATTTCTCTGCCTTGGACTTAGTGGAAGAATTGAGGCAAGCATTTAGCATTTAGCTCCCCATTTACATGTCTAGTGATCTATTACATTATTATACGTAACATCATATTACATCAACTAAGGATTATCCTTTCACTATCTAATTATATGAATCATTCTCCATATTTTAAGCTTGTTCGTTGATGTCTATTCTTTCTCGGTTAGCTTCCACTCTTCCTACCACGGTCCTGCAAAAACCACTCAACAATTCTTCTGCAATCTCCTCTACAAGTTGTTAGTCGAAAATATGCTTATAAAACAAAGTATATGAATCCATAATGATCATCAATTAGACAACTTTAATAGTTAGGAATTATCAAAAGCATAATGCAGAATGCCTTCAAATTACCAGAATACCCATGTATGATTACCTATTTATATCAAGTATGATTAACCGTAAAAGTTCAAAGTTACTGTTAAACTATATCACTTCAAAGTCTGACAGAGCTAATATATTAAATCAAAAATAGAATTTCGAGGGTTTAAATTTTATAACTATTTTAACAAAATTATGTCTCGGGCTACCCATTAAGCCAGGCCTACACCCTAGCCGAAATTTTCGGTTTCTCATTTACCCAAATCCCTTCCTCTACGAGGTAGTTTTCAAACCAATCCTCATGACTGGGTCCTTGGACCTGAAAGAGCCAGAGGAGAAAGTTTAGGCTCTGCCTAATTTCAACTCTCCTCAATGCAAATTCAGCTGCATCATAAATTGTTAGAATAGGCATCCTTGGGACCAAACAACTATTTAGTATAAGGATATCATAGTGCCTTGGTTTGGGAATAGTTAATTCATCATCAATATTAACCAAAACTCTGTCCAATTCCACCAGGATTGCTGGGGTGAAAACCTCCCTATAGATTCGCTCAACCACGTCTCTATCCCGCTTAGTATACATGGCAATTGCAAGAAACATTACAACAATATTAAGATTAGCCCTAGTCCTATCATCACTTTTCATGAAATCATTTCCTAATATCTTGGCCACTGCATGAATAACTACTTCATGCAGATATTGCAAGATGCCATGCAATCTCTCCCCAGAAGGCCATTTGCCTTTTTGAGCTTTTGAGTCTTATTGGAGTATCCATCTACAATAGGGATCTTTGTGAACTTAATCTTAGACGTCAGGGTGCGATCAAACGTCGCCTTAATGCTGAATTTACAGGTGAAATCTTACCTTGAGTAATAAATTACGAGGCGACATATTATAAATATGTGTGAGTTGTGATTGTCAACCTTTACGCATAAGCCTCATATGCAACAAGTGACAGGTCAAGGTCAGGAGTCAGGATCGACCACATAGAAGGGAAATCAACATCCAGCCTCAAAGGCCACTGTTGGAAAGACAAAAGCTAGCTTCATTCCTCAACAATAGAGAAGGAGTGATACGTATCATCATTACTATGTCAGAGACAATGTAGTTTCAAATCGCAAAATGACAAGTTGCGTTGGCAATAGAAGGTGGATGAGATCTTTAAGGATCTAAATAATAAATGCATTACTATAGACGACAACGACTATGCAACCCTTAAATATCTTTAAGGATATTTTTCCAACACTAGCAATGGTTCACTAGCAGTTATGATGTATGTTGCAGTTTTTTGAATGTTGCAATGTAAGGGTTGCGTAGCCGTTGCCAATATAGTCTATAGACCAGGTATAAATTTGTAATCATACACATATGAGTAATAGAGTATGTGAGAGAGAAATAGAAAAGAGATAAATAAGTAAATAAATATATAAAAGATCAATGGAACAACAACACAAATAATAAATTATATATATATATATATATATATATATATATATATATATATATATATATATATATATATATATATTGTTAAAGTTGTAGAATACAACCTCACAAAAGCCAGTGAACACTTGTATACAAATAACCTGTCACAACAATGAAAGATTCACAAAATACAAATATTGCTTTGAAAACCTAAAGCAAAAGAATGCAATAATGATAATAGGATTGGTTAAAAATCACAAAGGGATCAATCCTTATAAAAAGAGATCAAAACCTAAAAACATAAACCCTAAAAGCAATAAATAATTAATAATAAATTAATTATTAATATTCCTAAGTTTAGTTTCCTAAATTTAGCTCAAGTGAAATAGAGAAAAGGTGACTTAATTATTAAATCAATATAATTTAATTAATTAAGTAAGCTAATACCTTTACTCTAACACCCCCCCTTAAGATGAAGATAGAGAGAAGCTAAAAAAACAACTAAGGACTAGATGCATGAAAGCCAAAAAATGGGTCCCGACAACAAGTCCTGATGAGGTACCCAAGTATAATGAAATCTCTGTAAAGTGGAGAAAAAGAAGAAAACCCAGTGGGAACAAAACTCCTCTCCAAGAAGAGATGAAAGCTCAAGTGAAGGACTAAGAAGCCTCCAAACAAGAATGTTCCAAAAGATAGGAACAAAAGATGAGCATGAAGAATCGCTGAAGCATGAAGAAGCTGCAAACACTGTCATCGAATGACTACTATGATGCTAAAATAAGAACCTCCTCTAAAACAAAAGATGATCAAGATCAAGAAGACATGAATCTGCATGAGTGCCCTCAATGACACTACTCAAATCCGAATTAGATGGCAAACACATGCAAAACATCTGGAATCCGAAGATACAAATGGCACAAGTACCAACAGTCTAAAGAACTGATCAAATGAAAAAAGGAAGGTCGCCTCCAAAAATAGGAATGCAAGAGTGTCCATATGGTAAGTATTCCATCTCACTGAAATGCATGGGTAATCAGCCGCTGCATCCGCCTAGTACATAGGAACAAATACTGAATACATAGCTCACTCCAACATGAAACCAAGGAAGGATTAACACCAACAGTAGAAACCCCCCCCCATAATGATAAGAAGGGAGAGGTATGATAGGTACACTGAATTTGAAAGCCATAATGTAGTGAATAAAGAATAACCAAGAACATCTGACCATGTAGACATGAAAGTAAAAGCAAATACAAAGGGTGTGCAAACCAAGGCATGCATGCATGAGAAAGGTATGAAGCCAAACAAAGGAAAACATCAAACCCCCATGTCACTTTATATCATAATGCAAGTACAATAAGGCACAAAACTGATTTGCAAGATCCCATAATACATGTGCAATACAGAGGCACTTTATCTCAATGCAATTATAAAATCATAAGTGCTTACAATGATAGCTCAGAATGTCAAAAAAAGACATAAGGCTGGAAATACATGAAGAACAACAAAAAACAAGTCATCCCACACAAATGAGAAGTTTTCATGATGTCATATGTCCAAGTAATTCACTAGAGTGTGAAAACATAAAAATTTGAATAAAATATACCTGGAGTAAAATCTGGAAAAGTGCAGGGACGGTTCTGAAGAGCTCTGAAACACCGTCCCAACACCGCTGGAATTGTGAAAATTGGAGAAACTAGCGAAAAGTTATGAGCTCGAGATTGAAAACAACACCTCTAACTTCAAATGATTATAGAATACACCAACAGTAGAACCAAGTGATAAAACCACATATCTGGAAAGTAGATGAAACCAACTTTCCAACGATATCTTGTTTTTCAAAAAATGATATCGTATGCCCAAGTTATGGCCAAAAGAAGAAAACCTCACTTTTAGGGCACAAAGAGGGTCATAGGGGCCATGCAAGTTGTCTGTACTGCTGATTGTACCGCCGATGTCATCATGACATCATGTTAATGTTAGAGCTGATGTAATGTACTTAAAAAATTAAAAACCCAGCAATCAAATTTTTTTTTTTACCAGCAAGTTGATTTTTTTTTTTTTTAATATTTCTGACACATGTACAGGTATGGTCGTACGGATTTTCATTTCTCGAAAAACATGCCAATAAATAATCATGTCCCAGATGTCTCTGTCACCGAAAAATAGACAATTTGTATATCAAAATTCATGGAATCGACCTTCTGAATACAACCGTGAGGTCCTTTTGGAACCAAATTGCTCTGAAAACAGGTTCCCGCTAGATCACAAAAAAAGTCGAGTCTTCAAACCCTCACAGATCTGGCCCCGTGAATAAAAAATTGACAAACAAAAGGTTAATCTTAACTATTTCCCACGTGTTAGATTCAATGGTGAGGTTCAAATCAACCCAAATTGCACAGAAGACCTACTCTGGTAGAATCTCCCAATCAGAAGAATATGAAAGCCTCAGGTCTGAAGCTTTGATACCAGGTTAAAGTTATAGAATACAATCTCACAGAACCTAGTGAACACCTGTATGCAAATAACCTGTCACAACAATGGAAGATTCACAAAATACAAAGATTGCTTTGAAAACCTAGAGCAAAAGAATGCAATAATGATAATTAGATTGGTTAAGGATTACAAAGGGATCAATCCTTATAAAAGGAGATCAAAACCTAAAAACATAAACCCTAAAAGCAATTAATAATTAATAATTAATAAATAATTAATTATTAATATTCTTAAGTTTAGCTTCCTAAATTTAGCTTAAGTGAAATAGAGAAAAGGTGACTTAATTATTAAATCAATATGATTTAATTAATTAAGTAAACTAATACCTTTACTCTAACATATATATATATATATATATATATATATATATAAAGAAAACAACAAAAAAGATATAAAAATAAAATAACAAAATAACAAAATATACAAAACAAAATATATATACATATGAGTATAAAAAAGATAAATGCAAAGATGAATAAATATAATATAATAAAGCAGTATAAACCGATCAATAAAGATTTTATGTTCTCCATTTTATTTTATATTCTCTCAAAATATTTTATTTTATTTTTTGTGGTATAAGATTTTAATGAGAGGATATATTTTTAAGCATAATTGAAGTTTAATATTATACATTAGCCTAAAATTACACATTGGATGTTGATTTGAAGGCCTTAGTAACCTTCGATAAACTAGAAACTAATGATAAGAAGGTGATTGCTCTAAAGGGATATAATTCAGTTAATTTAAAATATTTAAATTAATTTTTATTTAATTATATATTTATTAAATTAATTTTAAATATTTAGATTAATTTATATATTTATTAAATTATTTAAAAAAATAAAATTTAAAATCCACCTTAACAAATTAAATATAAATGATTTTAGGGGATATTATGACATCTATACGAATTGTTAACTCCCAAAATAAAACTCTTAAAACATATTAAATAAATTATATTAACTATGTGAATTCTATTTTAAGTTAACCCTTTGAATTATATTCAACAAGACCGTAAATACATGTCCATGTACCTAGTTAGTTGCACTTTTTTTTATATTGAAATTATGCAAAACAAATTACAAGAAGTTAGTTGGATTTTTAATTCACTTGTTTTTCGCGAGATAAACATATTTTTTTTATAATCAATGTACAAATAATTAATGAAACGAACTGGATTTTTTTTAATATTAAATATAGAGGAAGAAACATTACATAAAAAAGATTACAGTATTAAATTTATTTCCATTGTTTAACAAAATATTGAAATAACGTAGCTCATAGACAAAAAAAAAAAACGTAGCTCATAGACATTGCGATCCTTATTGGATGCTATCACTTGCAGCCAATCCCTAAGATTATGTTTTTCAAATACTTCTTTGTCAAGCATTTCAAATATCTTTTAGAAAAGGTCATCTCAGAAGTGACACTGAGTTTGTTCTTTAACTTTAGAGAAGAAAATAGAACAGACCTGCTATTTTTTTATGGTGAAAATTAAATCTTATATCCACACAAATTAATAACTATTGAAGCTATTTCAAAATATAATGATTATGCTAAGTATCATGCCATGACATGATGACAACAACAAATAATAAAATGAAATAGAAAGCATTTTTATATCCATAAGAGGCAAACTGAAACGAACTGGAATTTGCAAAATTATCATTAATATATATGTTTCGCAAATTTATAATTTTTACATGTCGAAGTCCCTCAAAAACTTTAAAGCCAAAATGAGTGAGGTTAGGAGGAAATAGCCAAAAAAACAAAACTACTAGGGGGTCGGGGCTAGGGCACAGACAGTGGACACATTCATGGTTTACCCTAAGAATCTTGCCCTCCCTCTATCTAGAATTCTTCAGACATTATAAGCTGTGAGAATTCTTTAGACATTATAAGTTGTGAGAATTCTTCAAGCCATCTGTAGTCTAGAAAGTCATCCAGGAGAAACCATTTCTAGAGAAAGTCCCTACTAATCCGCGCCCATTTCTTATGACGCGTCAATTGCTCCTCATTCAAGTTCAAAAGAAAAGGTTGCCTGGTCACTATTTGGTCAGGGAGGGGAAGCTTGGTTAATTCATTCACCCAAGGAATCCCCACCCCTACTTCTGCAAAGACAACAACAGTAACGTCATCTCCAAGGAAGTCTTCTTTAAACACCTTCCTTAACATCAACAACATATCCACATTGTCTCCTTTGAGGTCCATAAGAGACGCCAAGAACTGGGACGTAACGTCTGTGTTAACACGGTATCTATTTTCATTTCGCAAAAACTCTCTGCCCAACACCATCCTCACATCCTCATTAATGAACATCCCAACCTCCTTATAGGCTGATTAGAGGGTTGGGTCTCTAACGAAGCCCAAAAAGGCCCTCTAATCCTCCGCAAACATGCTTCTCAAGTGGATAGGAGTGTCCATCTTGAGAAATTAGAATACCAAATTATATAGCCTGAGCCTATAGACCTAAACCAGAGGCAAAATTTAACTAACGTGAGCTCCGACGATTTATCTACCAAAGGCTAATTGAAGATGAAAGAAGCAAAGATCGTCTATACATAGCTAAAGCTCTTGATTGTAATAATTCCTTCTCTAATCGTATTAATTCCTATAATTTTTTTAAAAATCTTTCGTGTATTTCTGCAAATCTTTCCCATAATTGCACTACTATGTGAAATTCGAAACAACTCTAAACAGGTACCAAATAACATATTGGAAGTCGTGCTGAAGTTGTGGGGGCAGAGTGGATTGCAGTTAGTGACAAGACATATATTAAATGACCAACATTATCGACCGTCACATTTGATACGTAATTCCGGGCACTTTTTGGAGAACTATGTTCTCTTCAGAAATTTGGGCCAACGATCATCGAATGGTTTAAAATCATTGATGGATTTTAGGTACGTGTGACATGTCAATGAGGTTGTGCTTATTGATACATCATGCAGAGTCCGAACTCAATGTGATGTGATGTGATGTGCCTTGTCTATTTATGGCAATGAATTCATGAAATTGCCAATAAAATATATTTTTTTCCATAAATAACGAAACATTAGCCAAATAAATTAAATAATTTCAAACGGTGGATAAAAATCACCAATACACTTAAATAATTTTTCATTCGAAGTAAAAATTTTCACCCATACACTTATATATTTGTTCCTTTAAACAAAAAACATTCGCCTCCTACAATATATATTTTCCCCACAAAACAAGGTATTATTCACCAAAATTTTATGGAATTTTTCGTACCATAGAGAAAAATCGCCAATACAAATTAATTTTGTTTCCTACTTTGAAAAACAATTTCGTCATCAATATGAAAATTTCCCCCCAAAAATAACGCCTAATTCGCTAGGGTTTTACACTTTTGCCCGGGGAGTGCTTTCTTAAAGTTATCCTTGACCGTCCCTCAACATAATCCCTTATCTATCATACAGCCTCACATACCTCTCACTTCAACACCACAACAATCTATCCAATCCACCTCATATTCAACATCATGCAATCCAATTCATACACGACAACTCCCATCTCACATCAAGCTCCATATTCATTCTTCATTCCCCAAAGGACCTTCATGCCATAATCGACTCCTATTTCTAACTAACTCACTTCTGTTCCACAATCCACTTATAACCCTCAACCCACTTCATATGTCATACCACAATCTAAACAATATCGTCCAACCAGTCAATCAAACAAGTTCGCAAGTTTCTTCAACACCTACATATCTGAACTATCTTGGACTTCCACACTCATCATACATAGTCCAAAACACATACGTACCACACATGATAGCATGGCTACTAATATTTCATACATTGTCCCACCTTACATTCCACCATATAATCCCCCTCGCAATAAAAATCTCATCCACAATCAAAACTTAAATTGATATTCCACAACCTCTCGTCAATCCTACACCTCTACAATACCCCACTTGGAAAATTCCTCATAGTCAACCCTCCTACCATCAACCTCCATGATAATCAACCTACATCCAACCCCCAAAACCAACCTATTTTTAACCACCACAACCCACATACCAACAATCCCAACATAATACTTATGTAGCTCCAATATGGCAAGACATGAAAAATGCACTTATAAATCTACAAGAAAGCAACACAAAGAAACCATTCAAGTTTGAAGAACTTTGCACATGCCCATTCAACAAATCCATAATCTCGGCTTTGTCGCATCTCATCTTTTTGGCTTGATTAAATTAATGAAATAAAGTTGACTTTGATATTAATTAGTTATCTTTGATTGATTTGAAATGGTTAAATATATATATTTTTAATATATTCTAGATTGTTTACAAATATTTTGCTCATACGAGCATCAACTTGAGACCATTACATGACACTAATATTTTCTCATATTGAGAAAACACAACCATGACACCAATACTAGCTCATTACAAGCAACCACACTAGAATCAACCTATGGAAGACCAAGAGTCACAAATTAGAAACCACCATTAGCTCATTTCGAGCAACCACACTAGAATCAACCTATGGAAGACCAAGAGTCGCAAATTAGAATCCACTTATTAGAAACCACCTAGAAGCCAATTGTGGACGACTAAGAGTCACAACTTTGAATTCCATATTAGACGTCCCTTTGGAATTTGAACTTTGATCTCCACAATGAGAACTCAATGCTTTAACCAATAGAACAAAACCCCTTGGACAATGGTTAAATATGTTACAAATAAAATTGTATATTAAATACAAATGAAAGGATGATGATCAAATTATGATATTATTATGTTTTTCTTGCCACATACATATTTTGATTATGATTTTGAGAACTAATCCAATGGTTAAATATGTTACAAATAAAATTGTATATTAAATACAAATGAAAGGATGATGATCAAATTATGATATTATTATGTTTTTCTTGCCACATACATATTTCGATTATGATTTTGAGAACTAATCTATCGACATGCAAATGAATGTGATTAAATGCAGATTGAGTCGAAGATGGGAACATGGTTGAGGAGATGAGTCTATCCATTTGGTAAATGATGGACATGATGGATACCTAATTTTCAAACACCACATAGTTTCATGTAGAACTTGCATTTGAATGACATGATGAATGTATTTGAATTATTTGATGATGCATACATATAATCATTATCACATTATTGTGATTAACTTGGAAATGAAAATAAATTTGCATACATTGTCTATATCCATGTATTCACACATGTATGCCTTTATTTTGATAATAGGTACATGTTGAATTTATTTTCCGAACATGATAACAATGTGTGCATATACATACATTTCGTTATATATATAATATAACAATATTTATATATGCATTTATTAAGCCTCAAATCAGCTTAAGGAGCCGATTTTCTTTGAAAATAAAGCGCATGTTGTAAGATAAGTAGTATGCATTCAAACTAAATGATAATGCATCAAAATGTAGTGCTTTCAAACCTTTATGCGACAATTACCATAGCAATGATGACTTGGATCATTATGTTTTTTTTGTTTTGGGTGATACCTTTCAACCACTATGGCTATTAGTGTTGTCATTATAAACCATTTCTTGAAGAAATAAACAACAAGCCAATAGGCTCAAGATGTCAGCTAAAACTTGATAGAAAGAATAACAATTAATAATAGTGGAAGATTAATGTGATGCTATTTTGAATCAACATGTTTTATCAATTATACCAGACAAGCCAAATGACATTTACCATGTGTAAATTATTCAAGTCAAATTATTCTAGGAAGAATAACATATTACATATAGAAAGTCGATTCATTTTCCTAAAGAAGCTTGCTTATTTTCTACAAGAAAAACATGACATAACTAGGCCAAACCCTTCCATAATTCTTAATAGGCGAATACCATGTCAAGACTTGAGCTTAGTGTATAAAAATAATAACTAGTTTTGGGAGGATTTTTAGGTAGAAATAGCTTGTCAAACCATGGATGAGGATGGTGAAAATTGAGAGAAGCTATGGGTATGTGCACAAAGATGGTGGTCAGAAAAGTGGACACCACCCAAAAAAAACATGGAAAAACAAGCAGCGCATACGTGGTTCTAAAATTTGAAATGATTGCGTACGTGCTTAGGTTCGTTGTTCCTGAGCCTAGAGAAGGTAGCGCGTACACGCTGCTTTTAGGGAAAGTAGTGTGTACGTGCTACCTATAGGAAAATGAGCGTGTACGGGCTACTTATAGGAAAATGAGTGTGTACGCGGTGCCTGTCAAAAAAAGTTTTTAAAAAAACTGGGTCTTATTTTCCCGTGAATAGTGCGTTTTTAGTTTATTTTTTCTTCATTTTCTCTCCTAAACCGCGAACGAGGTGCTAGATTTCTCCTCCAAACACTATGGATCAGGGTTAGTTTTTGTTTGTTTTTGTCTTTCTTTCCCATTTGTTCAATTTGTTTTATAGTTTGTATTTAATTTTATTAATTTTGATTAGGTTTTTTTTCATTTTTTGTTTCAAAAACCAGATTCTTCTAATCCACAACAAGAACAACCAAATGCACCTCCTGAAAACCCACAAGATACACCCCCAATTCCTCCTTTTGACCTCACACCTGAAATACAGGAGCAATTAATTAATCAGTTAGGACAAAATATGTCTAAAATCAATAGTCTGATTGTTAAATTGAAAACATCCGAACTTGAGCATCATCAATCCTTCACCACTAGCCTAGAAACATTAGCTACTGGTGCCATAGTTGTTTCCACACAAATTACCAAATGGGAAAGCTTTAGGGATAGGTGTCATCAATTCTATGCCGATGGGCTATCATACGAGGGAGTAAAAAACAAAATTATTAGTAAACAACAAATATGTGCCCTTTTCGTTGATCCCAAAACTGGTCAGTCATTACCTCTTAATGCAAAGAGGTTTCCCATACATTGGTTTACCAATGTGCAGATGAATCTTTTTTGGCAGAGGTCGTGGATGGTCTTTGATGATCCACCTTGTAATAATTATGAGGTGCCATTATATTTTTTGAGAAAAGTATATTGTGAGTTTTTGCTCAATGTGCACCCAAACTATTTTGACATGAGAGAGTTCCATGGTAGTGGTGGTGGCTCTGCCCAAGATAGACCTGGAGCCCGTAGGCGATTACCCGTGAAGAGTTGCCGCCTCCTAGCACTCAAACCCAAGGTGCATTAGGTTGTCCCAGTAGATCTGAAAGAGTCGATGGAGCTATAGACTCTTCAGGCAGCCACAACGTTGACTGGTGCCATCATCTAGCATGGGACGTCGTTAGCACACCCTATTGTATTGGATGATGAGCCATTAGTTGCTCCAGGTGGCGACAAAGAGCCCATCCAGCATATGTGCATCAGTTGCTCGGGGATATGCTCGAGGATAGATGATGCAGCTGGTGCAGATAGATCCTCATCTCATTTGTGTATGATTTGTGGGAGTAGATGTTAGGCCCGCATGGCTGAGGATTTCGCACTGACAGATGAGTTCATGGACATGGTGTTTTCCCATGAGCGACAGACACAGGTGTGTTGATTTGAATTCATAGCATTTTATTTATCAGTCACTTTAAATTTATAATAACATAAATGAATTTTCATTTATACATCGATTGAAATTGAGACAAATAATATGCATTTCAGGATGCAGTAGCGGTATTCCATACTCCTCCCCCAATTACTACAGTTGCAACTTCGATGCCCGAGGTATAAATTTTGTAGCATGTTAAAATAGAATAGTACACTTTGAATTCAAAAAAATACAAGATATACTAAATATCTTTAATGCTTGGTCCAATTTTTGGTTTGGAGGTGTTGACAGGGGACCAAATGTCCCAAATTGATGACATCACACTCTCAGTGATTGATTTTGGCCTACAAGGCTATACGGTATCATATTTTGTACAACCCTTTTTATGTATTGTTTTGATGGAATATGCAAGTCATTTCATTTTAGATTTTTAAAATTATGTTTAATTTATTATCTGTACTAATATCTCATGTTAATTTTGCTTTGTTTAGGGTACCCCCTCCACGTCTAGGGCTCGTCCTAAGAAAAAGAATTCCTCGAAGACGCCAAAACGTGGGAAGAAGGTAATTGAACATATTTTTAGTTGTAAAATTGTTTGAAAATATTGAAATCAAGTATTAGTTGGGGTTTGTATATTGATTAGTGTTTTTTGTCTATTTTACATGAACAACGACCATTGAGCTATGTGGATTTTTGAATGCACCTGATTCGCCCGTGGATCAAGAGAGGGCGAAGGTATGTATCTCTACTTTATTTTCTTGATTTCATGATTATATGCACACATACATGTGAGCTTGTGATATATTATAATCTTATATTTTTTTCATACAGGAAATATCCATACCTATTTCATCAATGGCGAACCCTCCTTCGTGCACTGGAGAAGCATCTCAAGATCCGGTCACTTTTGTTTGATATGTGAAATTAATTGTTTTAACCTACAATACTTATCATTATATTAATTGTATTTAATCTTTGAACATTTTTTGTATAAGTAATAGTGACAGTTTCTCCATCGATGGTGAGCCATCCTCAGTCCATTGGAGAAGCATCTCAGGAACAGGTACGTCAGTGTTCTCTATATTATAGCCTTTAAGTGTTTTTGATATATTTATGTTAGTACATTGTATTAATTGTACATTTAATCTACAATAGCCCCTTCGTGATACGACCATAACATGGATCCATTTAAGTATGTCTTCAAGAAAACTCCTAAGAGTGACAAGGAGAGGAGAGTGAAGACATTAGCTCCTAGATCAGTTGCTGAAGCAATCTACATTTCAATTGAAAATGAATTATAGTTAAATCATAGTTATGTTGTTAATTGTGAACTATTTTCTACAAAAGAATTCTAACTTGGCTTTTGAATTGTGGTTTTGCAACCATCTACAGAGAAACGTACTACATCGAAGAGGCTTGATTTTGATGATCCACCACAAGTTTAGGATCATATAGTGTTAGTTTTGGTCATAGAGTTGTAAGGAAAGCACAGTGCGGAAATGCCTTCCTAATGTCAATTAGCAAGGGAAATCGTACAAAAATACAACTTAAAACTTTTACAGGATGTTAAAATAACATAGACAAAACACATAAAATCAACACAGATATAGAACACCAAGAATTACATGAGAAAACCCTTTCAGGAAAAAACCCACCACCAAAAGTTTGACACTTTATTTCCAGTAAATAAATTTACAATAAAGTTTCATCCTACAACTATAGGTATTCGTTCTCAGATTTACAAACTAGACACTACAATCGGTTACTAGATATCAGTCATACACTATAGTTATCCAATGGCTACATATAACAGATTGTCAACAGTTCATCTAAGCAAATGCATCAACAGTTTGAAGTCTAACCATCTGCGTCGGTCTGCATTCATGAGAAACACAATGTCCCACATGCACCAGAAAGTCGGGTTGGTTCGTATTCACATACACCAACAAGACCATCTTTAATGTCCAAGTATTTAATTTTTGGACTCCGGTTTGACGATATCAACCTGATCACCGAAGGTGACCTCATCGGGCATCAGAATAGCAAACAACCAGTTCTTTCGATCTCCGATGACACTTTGATCTCTCTCTACGCTCCGCCATGTGGCACCCCCTAATTGATTCTGGGGTCCCTGCCCTGACATCTTAGCACGACCTCACTAACCACCCAAAATTCTTCTTTCTCGTTGGGTCGCGATGGAAAGTCTAACGAGCAATTTCCCATCGCGACCTAGCGACCACCATTGGATCTTCTGTGATCGTCATTCGATCATCTACAATCTGTTTGGCCTTTAACTCGCCTTAGCCACTCTCCTGTCAGGTCCCACCACTTGGTCACCATGTCGCGAGGGATATACTAATGAGCAATTTCCCATTGCGACCCAACGACCACCGTTGGATCAACCTTGATCGTCGTTCGATCATTTTGATTTGCACGACCCTTATCTCACTTGGACCGCTCACTTATCAATTGCCAAGCTGCGATAGATAAACTTTGTGCATCTCGCCCATACGGTATAGCGACGATCGTTGGATCTAGATCTAGCCTGCACGCCTTTTATCCTTTCGTCCATCCGATAATCGATGCTACCCCGATGACCGAAGATGACTTCCTCGGGTCATCAGGATGACTTCAAACTTGCTATTCCGAGCTCCATTACACTTAAAAACATAGGAAGGAGGACTCATCGGGTATCGGTATAGTTGACCGAGATTGCTCCTGATAGCTGATACCTACTCCGATATGTTGAGTTCATAGGCAAAGGTTGAGCCGATAGAGCTCACAGATTTTCTTCACACTGTTTCATTGGCCAGAGTTAACCTGATCAGTATGAACAAAGATCAAGTGAATTAGAGGCACATTTCCAACAAACTCCCACTTGATGAGGAATTCACTGGACTGCTTGAGCACTTTCCAAACATTATAGAGAGGGATGGGTACTGAGACCCATCAAGTTAGAACACAACCTAAACTTGTGAGTGCTCACCGGTTTTGTTAAAAAATTTCCTGAGTGTCTACCTTGTTCAGATTAACCTTTCCATCTTCTACCATGTCACACACAAAATGGAATTGCACATCTATGTGTTTAGACCCGACATGGTATGTAGGATTCTTTGCTAAACATATAGCACTTTGACTGTCACTTCGCACTTCAACCCGCCCTGCATCAAAACCAACATTTGTACTCAAACGCCTGAGCCAAACAACTTCTTTACAAGCATGTGTGGCTGCCATGTATTCTACCTCTGTAGTCAACAAAGCGACTACAAACTATCGCTTTCTCATCCAACTTATTGCTCCACCATTCAGAACAAAAACATATCCACTGGTGGATCTTTTGTTGTCAATGTCCCCTGCCCAATCAAAATCCGCATAACCACAAATGCTGAGAGTTCTCTTTGAATCATTCAGATTACCATGATAACATAATGCAAAGTCTAAAGTACCCTTCAGATAACTGAAAACTCTCTTTACAACATCCCAATGCGGTCTTCCTGGGTTTGACATAAATCTGCTTAATACTCCCACTGGTTAGGCAATGTCTGGCCTTGTACAAACCATTGCATACATTAAGCTGCCAATAGCACTTGCATAAGGTATACTCTTCATGTCATCTATCTCTTCTAGATATTTCGGACTATCATGCACAGACAGTTTGGTTCCCTGCAAAATAGGAACAACCTGTTGTTTACAGTCAGACATATTAAACTTATCAAGAACACTAGTGATGTATTTTCTCTGGCTAAGCCAGAGTTTTCTCTTAGACCTGTCCCTCTTGATTTCGATTCCCAGAATGTAGTTTGCTGACCCCAAATCTTTCATTTCAAACTTCAAGGATAATTGGGACTTCAAGTCTGAGATCACACCTTTGTTATTTCCAATGAACAACATGTCGTCAACATACAAAGCAATAATAAGTATCTTATCATCTTCAACCTTGTAGTACACACAATGATCAACTTTCGATCTCACAAATCCCAAAGACAACAAAAACATATCATCTTTTTGATATCACATTCTAGGAGTCTGTTTCAAACCATAAAGGGACTTCTTTAGCATACCAAATGTTCTTTACCTTTTTTGACAAAATGCTTAGGCTGGGACATATAGATTTCTTCTTCAAGGTCCCCATGAAGAAATGTTGTTTTCACATCCATTTGCTCGACTTCCCAGTCATATGCTGCTGCAAGTGACAAAAGAAATCTAATAGATGTTAGCTTAGCTACAGGAGAGAAGATTTCTCCATAGTCAATACCTTCCTTTTGAGAATACCCCTTCGCAACCAATCTGGCCTTGTACTTGTCAATGCTACCATCTGGACCATACTTCCTTTTGAAAACCCATTTACAGTCCACAGGCTTTTTGCCTCTAGGCAAGGATACCAAATCCCATGTTCCATTCTTGTCCAATGATTTCATTTCATCATTCATGGATTCCAACCAAGAATCTAAATCTAACATATCCATGGCTTCTTTTACAGTCCTAGGCTCATCAGTATCAACAAGTAAAGCATAGGCACAATTTACATTCAACATTGAAAATTATACCTATCTGGAGTAAACCTATCAGGTTGTCGCCTCTCTCATGTGGATCTTCTTAACACTTGTGGTGAGGCTTCATTTTGTTCTTCTCTTGAACTTTCAGAGCTACTTGAACTCTCTTCAGTCTCATCTTCAGGTACATCTGGAGTTTTCACTTCTTCTCCTCGTGGAACTTCAACCACATCCTTCTCTTTTTCCTTTTCTATTGGTTTATCTATAGACATAGGTTTCAGCTCTTAGAAGATGACACTTCTGTTGTACACAACCTTTCCAGTCTCAGGATTCCAAAGCTTGTATCCTTTAACTCCAACTCCATATCCAATGAAAATACATTCGACTGCTTTGTTATCCAATTTAGATCTTTTAACATTAGGCACATGTGCATATGCCTGTGAACCAAAAACATGAATGTGTCTTAGAGAAGGTTTCTTACCAGACCATGCTTCCATAGGTGTCTTGTCTACTAACACTACGGTAGGTGACCGGTTCAACAGGTAACATGTTGTAGCAACTGCTTCTGCCCAAAACTTCTGTTCTAGCCCAACACTACTCAACACACTTCTTGTTTTCTCCATCACAAACCGATTCAACCTTTCAGCAACTCCATTTTGTTGTGGAGTATAAGGCGTAGTTCCTGTAGCGTCCTAAAATTGTGACACTTGCAATTTCGACTGCATTTCGGTCTTCATGATGGCGACGCAACACGCAACCTGAATGGAGACCCCGAAACCTGATTATGACACTAAAAACTGCATTTTCTAGCACCCTGGCCTGAACCTCCTTGCACCCTGTTGTCCCGGGAGGTGGGACCAGAGCGCCCAGTGCCTTGGTCCTTTAGGACCAGGGCGCCCTGGTCCCTGGGCCTATTTTGGGCCCGGTCTTCTAAGGGGTCTCGGGTCTTTTTGTTTGCAAATTGGAAATTACATTCCCTGGTCGGCCTAAGGTCGGGAAAATCAGTCTTTTAACCCTAATTGGCAAGTATATAAACTACATTTTCCTCTCTCATTTGGATAGAGATACATATGATGGAAAAGGCGTGGAAACTATACTCAAGCATTCAAGCATTCAAGCATTCCTTCAAGCAATTGATCATTTCAAGTCTCCATTCAAGGCTAAGTGTTGCATTCAAGACAAGGATTCAACCATTGAAGAGGAGATCACATACTACATGCTACAACATACAACATACAACATCTATACCTTCGCACATAAGGATACAAACATCCTTACAACAAGGTATTAGTACTTGTTTTACATTACAGACATTTACATTTACAGCATTGCTCATTTCTTGGTTAATTCCAAAACCGGGGTTTGACCTAAAGGCAAACCCCTAATCCCTAACCCCCCAATCGTCTTCGCTTTTCTGTGTGTAGGTTGCAGGTACGCAGCTGAAATTGAAGATCTGGAATCCTTGGGCAGAGACGAACAGATCCCCCTTCGTTTCGCGGATTTTTCGGAGGACCGTGGCGCCGAGCGCCATCGTCCCGACAACTTTTGCTCAAATTTGCAGGACAGCGCCGTATCGACATTTTACTGCTAATTCCAGGTCCGCAGCTTCATCCTATATCCCTATCTCAGTTTATAAGCGAATCTTTGTCACTTTCTATGCATTCTTAGCTTAATTCTTCTATTAACATTCTTTACAAAAGAGGGTAGCCTTGCTTTCTTAACCCTTGAAACACATTTAGCATCCAATCTTGCATTGTGTGGGATTGGATCTTGTGGGTTTCAACCCCTCTTTTGAATGTAAAGTCTCTCCCCTAAGTGAAAACCATCAACCCTAGTGAATCTCCCTTCTCTCTCCTTGGAGTTGGAAGAGGGGAGAGCAACTAGGGTTCGATCGCGATTTTCCGCTTTACATTTTGGTGAACCCGACGTGAACATCCTTTCTGATTATTCATAGTTAGATCTGAAAATTGGATTCCTCGATTACATTTCCATGTTTGATCTTTTGCAAAATTTTAGAGGTGATTGCATAAAAACCCTAAAATTTCTTTTTAGTAATTGAACTTGTGAAATATTTAATTGTTAATGCTTGTTTCAGATCTGCCCTTCTATTACAAATTATCAGTTCATATTTGTGCTTTAATTTTGAAAATTAAGTGGTTAAGTGTCAAAACCCTAATTTTTGAAACCCTCTTGATTCAACCTTTGTCCGACAATTTCACTGATCAAAACATCTCCAAATCAGCTGTAACTTTGGATTCCGCAATAAAATCACAATATCTTTCATCCCTGAAAATTTGGAAAAAAGTTGCGAGGACCGTGTGCACTCCGAGCGCCATTGTCCCTGACATTTTTTTCGAAATTTCGGGAGCGAGATCTTACTGTATTTTCCTGCTAAAATCCAGAATTTTGGCTGATTTTATCAATTTTAACACCTTCAAAATTACAGTCAAAGTTGGTCTTGTGATTGCTTGGATTAAAGCTTTTAAACATTCAAAAATCATTGAAACTGAAATTTTGTGTCAAAATTGTGTTCTTACTGTCCTAAATCTGAAAAGTGTGTTTGCATTCATTCGAAATTTCAGTGCTTTATTCAAATTCTTACAATTTGTGACTTTTGAAATTAAGTGCTTAATTACAACAACTTTAATTTCCGCTTTCAAAATTGAATTTTGCGTGAAATTGAGTCAATTTTTAAATTTCAAAACTTGCATTGCTTTTGACATTCCCTCTAAAATCATAAAATTCAAAATTTCAGTTTCCCTCTCTTTTTCAAAATTCATATTTTGCATTTTTCGACAATCTTGGTAGGGTTCAATTTAGAGATTGCAACTTTAATTTGGCCTATCTACAGATCGTAAAATCACTCAATTTTTTCAGATTAGCTCTAAAATCATCATACCTTTCATCCCTGCAAATTTCGAAAAAAGTTGCAAGGACCGTGTTGCACTCCGAGCGCCACGGTCCCGGACATTTTTTTCGAAATTTCGGGAGACTATCGTGATTGCATTTAACAGCTTAAATCCAGAAGATTGGCTGATTTTACTGAAAATTGCTACCTCTAAAATCAAAATTTTCTCTCCCTCTCTAGTGCATGAGTTTTACAACAATAAGCCCTACTTACACTATTCCCGTTAGACGAAGCCGTAGAATTAAGTCTTTCCGAGGTTTAACTACTGAGGGGATGGAACCTAATTTGAATGGTCTTTTTAACGAGGACATGGGTAATTCCTCTAATCCTCTTAATGATGAAGAAGCTCTCCATGAGGTTTCTGAAGAACAACTTTCAAAATTGGATAACCAATTTGACGATTTTCGACAATGGATGTCTCATGAGTATCCCGATAGTCAAGCTCTTCCTTTAATTGAGGGTCTAAAACGTATGCTTCAAAGTGATAAAAATGGAATTGATATTTTGTGTGGTATTGCACACATCGTGGATTCGAATGTGATGCCTATGAAGAGTTGTGCTGAAAATTTGGGTTATACACAACCTCCTACACAAGTCAATCATTCTATTCCTTTGATGACTTCTATTGCTAGCATACCTGCCTTTACATCAAACATAATGACCACTTCTATACAAGACATTCCTCCTGTGATCACTAGTCATGGGGGCAATCCCCCTTCTTCAATCAACCCTCTTCCTTCATTCAATCCGATTTCTTCATCCATTCCTTCAATGAGTGTCCCTATTATATCTCCACAAATGAACATGACGCAAGGGGGCAATTCATTCAATCATTCCATTCCTCCTTGTAGTGTTCCTCTTGTCCAATCATCTCCTATGACTAACTATCATAGAGTCCCACCACCTTACTCTTTACCTTCTTTCAATAACATAACACCTCCATCTCAATCTAACACATCTAATATGAACTCTTCGACTGAAGCGACCATTAACAATCTTGCACAAACTGTCTCTTCTTTACAGCAACAAATTGCCTCTATGAATCAATCTAAGTTTAGTGTGCCCACATTTGATGTTGCGAGCCCACTTTCCCTTGACATTGTTCGAGCTATCCCTCCTAAACATGTTGAAATCCCGCATTTGGAGCTTTATAATGGTAAAGGCAATCCTCTAACACATGTTAAGACTTTTCAAACAATTTGTACTGATTTTGCTTATGACCCAAGGTTGCTTGCAAAACTATTCACTAGAACATTAAGAGACAAAGCCCTACAATGGTATTGCTTGTTGCCTTCTTATTCTATTACTTCTTTTGAACAACTTGCAAATGCTTTCATTCAACAATTTCAAAACAATATAAGTCCTAAAGTTACTTTGATTGATTTAATGCATTGTAAACAAGGTGTTAAAGAAAAAGTGACTGATTTCATTGGTAGATATAAGCATTTGTATGCTCAAATTTCTTTTCCAGTGCCTGACAATGATATTCAAAGAATCTTTATTTCTAATTTACAAAAAGATATTCGAGACAAAATTCTGTTTTCTGAGTTTACTTCTTTCCAACAGTTGTGTGCCACTCTTCACAATTATCAACTGACTGTGAGTCAAATGGAACAATCACATCCTATGGCTCCGAGTGATAAGGGTGATAGCAGTCAACAACCATTTGGGAAGTTTAAACCGAACAGAGATTCCATCAAATTCAATGAAAACATCATCAACAACAATGTGAATGCAGCATCAGGTGTGCCTCCTATTTCTAAATTTTTCAAGAAAGAAAGAAAGTATACTCCTTTGAATGAATCATTGCATAGTATTATGAATAAGTTATTGGAACAAAATGTGCTTACTCTTCCTCCTATAAGACAAATTGATCCTGCAAAGATTACTTCACCTTATTTTGATAACAAAGCTTTTTGTAAATTTCATCGTCAACCTAGGCATGATACTGAAAAATGTTTTTCTTTAAAGGGTAAAATTCAAGATTTGATTGATAATAATACTATCTCTGTTTCTGGAGTGAATGATAAAGGCAATACATCTGTAGCTCCTCCTAATCAAAATCTTCAGATTTTTACTGATCCATTACCTTCTCATACCTCTAATGCGATTGAGACTAATAATTCCTCTCTTTCATCTGATGGTCTTGTGTTTATGACTCCGAATGTGATTAACTTTGTAGAGCAGCAAGAAAACCCTAAAGAACCTTCCATCACATTTGATTCCAGTGAAACCATTAGGGCACTTGATGGTCCTTTATACATAGTTGCAAAAGTCAAGAATACACCTTGCCGTGGAGTGCTTATTGATCCTTCGTGCATGGTTAATGTTATTACTGAAGAATTTATTTTTACTTTGCAATTGAATCAAGTGATATATGACAAAACAGATGTGATTGTGAAATTATTTGATGCATTTTCTTCTCCTGCAATTGGTTCTATTACTTTACCTATTGAGGTCCATAACAAATCCCTTGATGTGAACTTTGCTATTATTCCATCATCCGAACAATTTCGTGTGAAGCTTGGCTATCCTTGGCTATCTTCCATGAAAGCTATAGCTTCTCCTATACATAAATGCTTGAAATTTCCCCATAATGGTGAAGTTGTTACTGTCAATCATAGTCTATTTAAACCAGCTGAAAGAACTTCTAGCGTTCCTATTGATTATTTTTGGCCTAAACAATTCCAATCTCTTCCTCCGCGAAGTGATCATCTTTTCAAATCTTATCAAAAGTGGAAAACAGATATGATCCTATCTCTAAGTGAACCTAGAACACCTAAACTTGACATTCCTATCATTCTTGAGAAGGAAGTTCTTCCTTTGAAAGATAAAACTAATGTCTTTCCTCAAAAAGATTCCCAACCCATCCCCATGGATGTGACTATGTCTATACCTAATAAACCTTCTAAAAGTAGACCTATACCTCCTCGTCATGATGGACTTGGTCTTCTTCCTAAACCAAAAATTCCTCCTTTATATGGAGCAGTTCCTCCTCCTTCCTTCTATAGAGAAAAGAGACCTTCTTCTTCTCCTATTATCCAACCTAAGAGACCACAACCTAAACACCCAAGTAATAAGGATGAGAACATTCCTCCTCCTCAATCTTCTTCACTTCCTACTAAGACTAGACGAAATCGTTCTGCACGTGAACGCCGATGAAAGCGTCATCTTAGAGCTCAAGCAGCTGCTTCTCAAACTTTGCAATCTCCGAAAACACTTTCAACAAGCATTATTCCATTTTCTCCAAAATCTCCAAAACATAAGATGCATGATGGTCTTGATCCTGTGCGAATCAAAGACCCTATTTTTATAAATCTTGATGATGCTATAGATGAAAATGTTATTCATGATGAAAATGTTTCTCCTGTTCATTCTGATAGTGAATATGAACTTGTTGATATTGATAACCATTTATCTAACGAATTTTCTAACGCACTTATCCTAGCTCCTAGACAAGAACAGCGTGGCTTGGAACATGAACATAGCCCTTGTTTGGATCTTGTGATAGCTCCATCTGCTGTGTTGGATGTTCCTCCTCTAGCGTGTTCCCTGCCTTCCCGAAACATTGATCAGCAAGATCGGGGGGTAGATGATGTGCTAGACTAGTTACATTAGCATAGCAGATTCTCTCCTCCTCTCTTGTGTTACTTCTTCTATATGTTATTCTCATTCTTCTATTTGTTGTCCTTAGTGTTGTCTACTTGAGGACGATGCAAAGCATTGAGATCTCTTTTGGTCTCTCTCATGTTGACTCAAAAGACACATGTGTTCCCTTCTTCTAGGTGACCTTCCTTGATTGGGGAATGAAGAACAATTATGCATACATACATATGATATATATACATGAATTATCATACAGCATACTGACCCCGAGGACAACGAAGTCACCTTGTGCTTTGTGTTTTGTGTCTATTATCCTTGGGCTTATCTCACACTTGGGGGCTAAATCCTTGTGATAACGTTCTCCTTTCCCTTTTTCATTTTCTTATATGTATCACTACCTTAAAGCAATCACCCCCGGTGAGGTGTGTGCGATCGCTTTAACGTAGGGGGGCATACATCCCGTTCATATCTTTTCAAGATACTTGAAAATTTCTTGACAAATTTAGCTTTGCCTTGAAAATTTTTGATATCTTTCTTGCATGACTCATAGTGAGGGAACCTTACTACTGACAGTCATGGTTCTCCCTCGCGATCTTCCCTTTTACTTTGTCAATCGAAGTCGTAAGATCCTTAGTCCACTGGGGGCTTGGTGTATCTTGCCTCCTTGACGTGGTGAAAGTCTTTCAATGTTGTTTCCTTGTACTTTACCGGAAGTATGAGCATACGCCTATACTCCAACTAAAGTGGGGGCTAAATGTAGCGTCCTAAAATTGCGACACTTGCAATTTCGACTGCATTTTGGTCTTCACGATGGCGACACAACACGCAACCTGAATGGAGACCCCGAAACCTGATTATGACACTCTAAACTGCATTTTCTAGCACCCTGGCCTGAACCTCCTTGCACCCTGCTGTCCCGGGAGGTGGGACCAGAGTGCCCAGCGCCCTGGTCCCTGGGCCTATTTTGGGCCCGGTCTCCTAAGGGGTCTCGGGTCTTTTTGTTTGCAAATTGGAAATTACATTCCCTGGTCGGCCTAAGGTCGGGAAAATCAGTCTTTTAACCCTAATTGGTAAGTATATAAACTACATTTTCCTCTCTCATTTGGATAGAGATACATATGATGGAAAAGGCGTGGAAACTATACTCAAGCATTCAAGCATTCAAGCATTCCTTCAAGCAATTGATCATTTCAAGTCTCCATTCAAGGCTAAGTGTTGCATTCAAGACAAGGATTCAACCATTGAAGAGGAGATCACATACTACATGCTACAACATACAACATACAACATCTATACCTTCGCACATAAGGATACAAACATCCTTACAACAAGGTATTAGTACTTGTTTTACATTACAGACATTTGCATTTACAGCATTGCTCATTTCTTGGTTAATTCCAAAACCGGGGTTTGACCTAAAGGCAAACCCCTAATCCCTAACCCCCCAATCGTCTTCGCTTTTCTGTGTGTAGGTTGCAGGTACGCAGCTGAAATTGAAGATCTGGAATCCTTGGGCAGAGACAAACAGATCCCCCTTCGTTTCGCGGATTTTTCGGAGGACCGTGGCGCCGAGCGCCATCGTCCCGACAACTTTTTCTCAAATTTGCAGGACAGCGCCGTATCGACATTTTACTGCTAATTCCAGGTCCGCAGCTTCATCCTATATCCCTATCTCAGTTTATAAGCGAATCTTTGTCACTTTCTATGCATTCTTAGCTTAATTCTTCTATTAACATTCTTTACAAAAGAGGGTAGCCTTGCTTTCTTAACCCTTGAAACACATTTAGCATCCAATCTTGCATTGTGTGGGATTGGATCTTGTGGGTTTCAACCCCTCTTTTGAATGTAAAGTCTCTCCCCTAAGTGAAAACCATCAACCCTAGTGAATCTCCCTTCTCTCTCCTTGGAGTTGGAAGAGGGGAGAGCAACTAGGGTTCGATCGCGATTTTCCGCTTTACAGTTCCATGTCTTTTGATTCCATGGTCTACATAGTACTTGTCAAAATCTGTATTGCAATACTCACCACCATTATTAGTTCTTAAACATTTTATTCTTCTTCCAGTTTGATTTTCAACCAAGTTTTTAAATTCTTTAAACCGACTGAACACTTCTGACTTACTGTTCATAAAATAAACAAATGTCTTTCTCGAATAATAATCAACAAAGGATACATAGTACTTTGATTTAGACAAAGAAGGTACATGCACTGGACCAAACACATCAAAATGCACATAGTCCAGAATGTCAGAAGATTTATGAGGACTTGAATAAAATTGAACACAATTTTGTTTTCCATTAATGCAATGTTCACAGAAATCAAACTCAAGGTTACAACCAGTAAGTCCTTCTACCATATTTTTACTCTTTAAAGTTTTCAAACCTTTTTCACCAATGTGACCAAGCCTATAATGCCAGAGCATTGTCTTTTCTGCTGGAAGTTTAGATGCCATAGAATTTACATCATATGTCAACTCGGTAGTTCTATCAGATTTCTTAGTGACTGTATTATAACACAGAGGTTCAGCATCTAACTTGTACAATGAACCAATGCATTCACCCTTAGCCAAAATAATAGACCCTTTAGTCATCTTATAACCACCAAACACAAATGTTACCTGGACTCCAGCATCATTCAGCTTTCTTATAGAAAGTAGGTTTCTTGCCAAACTTGGTATGTGCAGAACTCCATTGATTCCCTTTATTCTCCCATCAGGAAATTGGATTTTAATTCTTCCTCTCCCAACAATCTCCAGTGTTGAGTCACTTGCTAAGTACACCTTCCCACCAGCATATGGCTCATACTTTGAGAACCACTCCTTGTGAGATGTCATATGGAAAGATGCCCCTAAGTCAATCAACCACACATTATCAGAAGCAAGCACTGCCAGAGCTACTACAAAGGCATCTGCATCACTGTGAGAAGATTCATTATCAGAAGAGTTCTTTCTCTTCTTCTCCTCTTTGTAGTCCTTTCGAATATGACCCTTTTGTCCACAGTTCCAACATTTCACCTTAGACTTCTTTCCAGGAGACTTGGACCTCTCTTGAGACTTGGACTTGGACTTCTTGTCCTTTTTTCCTTTGTCCTTTGGTCTGCCTCGAACATAGAGTGTCTCTTTAGTTGTCTCAGAAGATTTCTTCCTCATTTCTTCTGACAACAAAGAAGCAACTACCGTATCCATCTTAAATTGGGTAGTAGTGCTTCCAATGGCAATGAGGATAGAAGCAACATGCAACGTTCTTCTTCTTGAATAGCCACACCAACTGATGTCAATTGAGCAAGAACCATGTTGAACGCATTCAAATGATTTTCCAAGCCTGTTCCTACATCCATTTTCAGAGAATATAACTTCTTCCTAAGGAAGAGTTTATTCACCAAGGATTTGCCCTGATAGATGTCTCCTAACTTCTTCCACAAATCTCTTGCACTCTTCTCCTCATGTACGTTCAACAGAACTGAGTCTACAAGGCATAGTCTTATGAGTCCTCTGGCTTTCCCGTCTGCTAAGTCCCAATCTTCTTGCTTCATGCCTAAAGGTTTCTATCCACTCACTGTAATCCAAAAATCTTGGTCAACCAGCAGGTCCTCAACTTTAAGTTTCCATAACTTAAAATTGGAGCCATTGAACTTCTCAATATCCATTCTTGTAGAAGTACTTGCCATCTTAATCTGTAAACAAGTAGACACACTAACAGACTTCCACTGAAACAAATTAACACAAAAAACCAACCCTACCCAACAAGGATAACACAATTGGCCATACTTTGATACCACTTGTAAGTAAAGCGCAGTGCAGAAACACCTTCCTAATGTCAATTAGTAGGGGAAATTGTACAGAAATGCAGTTTAAAACTTTTATAGGACGTTAAAAACAACATAGAAAAAACACATAGAATCAACACAGAGACAAAACACCAAGAATTACATGGGAAAACCCTTTTGGGAAAAAACACACCACCAACAATTCAACACTTTATTTCCAGTAAATAAATTTACAATAAAGTTTCAACCTGCAATTATAGGTATCCGTTCTTAGATTCACGAACTGGACACTACAATCGGCTACCAGATATCAGTCATACACCATAGTTATCCAATGGCTACATATAACAGATTGTCTACAGTTCATCTGAGCAACTGCATCAACGGTTTGAAGTCTAACCGTCTACGTCAGTCTGCATTGATGAGAAACACAATATCCCACATGCACCAGAAAGTCAAGTCGGTTCGTATTCACATACACCAACAAGACCATCTTTAATGTCCAAGTGTTTAGTTTTTGGACTCTGGTTTGATGATATCAACCCGATCGTCGAAGGTGACCTTATCGGGCATCGTCGTAGCAAACAACCAGTTCTTCCGATCTCCAATGACACTTCGATCTCTCTCTGCACTCCACCACATGGCACCCCCTGATTGGTTTCGAGGTCCCTGACTTGACATCTTAGCACGACCTCACTAACCGCCCAAAATTCTTCTTTGTCGTTGGGTCGCGATGGAAAGTCTAACAAGCAATTTCCCATTGCGACCTAGCGAGCACCGTCAGATCTTTTGCGATCATCGTCCGATCATCTGCGATCTGCTCGACCTTTAACTTGCCTTAGCTTCTCTCCTGTCGGGTCCCACCACTTGGTCGCCATGTCGCGAGGGATATACTAACGAGCAGTTTCCCATCATGACCTAACGACCACCGTTGGATCAACCTTGATCGTCGTTCGATCATTTTGATTTGCACGACTCTTATCTCACCTGGACCACTTGCTTATCAGTCGCCAAGCCGCGATAGATAAACTTCGTGCATCTTGCCCATGCGGTATAGCGATGACCGTTGGATCTAGATCTAACCTACACGCCTTTTATCCTTTCGTCCATCTGATAACCGATGCTACCCCGATGACCGAAGACGACTTTGTTGGGTCATCGGGATGACTTCAAATCTGCTATTTCGAGCTCTGTTACATTTAAAAACATAGGAAGGAGGACTCATCGGGTATCGTTATAGAAGACTGAGACTGTTTTCGATAGCCAATACCTACTCCGATATGTCGAGTTCATCGGCAAAGGTTGTGCCGATAGAGCTCGCAGATTTTCTTCACACTATTTCATCGACCAGAGTTAACCCGATTGATATGAACAAAGGTCAAGTGAATTAGAGAGACATTTCCAACAAGAATGACCAATACATGTAGATATATTCTACATTTTTATTGTATATTGATTTGGACATGGCATATGCCACATTTTTGTAATACTTGTATTGACTTGGCAGACATGCCTTTTTTTTAAATATATAAATGTCGATATTCGATCCAATAAATGTGTACCGAGTTCATTATTTTATATTCATTGTATTTTGTGGTTGTTCTTTTATAAATTTAATTGATCATTTGCCTATGTAATCAACAATATGAATATAAACAACAAAAATATATGATATAAAACATTGCAATCGTGGAATATGATTTGATAAAATTTCTAAAATGTTGAATTAACCCTACAAAACTCCTTGTATTCAGTTCATTATTGTGCATTCGTTGTATTTGGTGGCTTCTCTTTTATAATTTAAATGAATATTTGCATATGTAATCAGCAATATGAATATAAACAACAAAAATTGACAATATGAATATAAACAACAATATGTGTTTGGTGCGAGAGCACCCTGACGCTTGCAATGGTCAAATTTTGTTTGTCGTGTGCACAAACCGATGTCGTGAGCACGTCTGGGTGGGAAGGTATATGCTAAGCATGCCCCTATCATGCATCCCAAAGCGCCGGAACGTCGAGAGTCATACCGTACCCGTGCGATCTCTCAAGTGCCCTTAGTCCCAAAAATTGTCAAAATTTGACGGGCTGTTTCTTCAAATCCAGGACACATATGATCAATCTGTTTGAACCTGTGGGGTCACGTGAGGCTCCTCTACAATGGCCTATCTCAATTTTTGACGAGTCGGAGCCATTTTCAATTGGTAGCATTTTTTCGCTTGTTGCAAAAATCGTCAGTTACATGCAATGCAAAGTTGCAGGATTGGCTAGAATTGATTTGGTTCATCATGTGCACAAACTGACATCACGAGTGCGTCCGGGTGGGCATTTTTACGCTAGGCATGCCCCTTTTATGCATCCCAAAGCGTCCAAACGTCGAGAGTCATATCGTACCGGGGCGATCTCTCAAGTGCCCTGAGTCCAAAAAATTGTCAAAATTTGACGGACTGTTTCTTCAAATCTAGGACACATATGGTTGATCTGTTTGAACCTGTGGGGTTGCATGAGGCTCCTCTATAATGGCCTATCTCAGTTTTTGACGAGTTGGAGCCATTTTTAATTGGTAGCATTTTTTTGCCTGCTACAAAAACCGTCAGTTGCATGCAATGCAAAGTTGCAGGATTGGCTAGAATTGATTCAGTTCGTCGTGTGTACAAACCGACGTCACGAGCATGTCTAAGTGGGCAGTTTTATGCTAGGCATGCCTCTGTCATGCATCCCAAAGTGCCTAAACGTCGAGTCATACCGTATCGGGGTGATCTCTCAAGCGCCCTGAGTCCAAAAAATTGTCAAAATTTGACGGACTGTTTCTTCAAATCCATGACACATATGGTTGATCCGTTTGAACTCGTGGGGTCGCGTGAGGCTCTTCTACAATTGCCTATCTCATTTTTTGATGACTCGGAGCCATTTTCAATTGGTAGCATTTTTTTGCCTGTTGCAAAAATTGTCAGTTGCATGCAATGCAAAGTTGCAAGATTGACTAGAATTGATTTGGTTCGTCGTGTGCACAAACCGACATCATGAGCGCATCTGGGTGGGTAGGTTTACGCTAGGCATGCCCCTATCATGCATCCCAAAGCGTCGAAACGTCGAGAGTCATACCATACCGAGGCAATCTCTCAAGTGCCCTAAGTCCAAAAAATTGTCAAAATTTGACGGACTGTTTCTTCAAATCCAGGACACATATGGTCAATCCATTTGAACCCATGGGGTTGCGTGAGGCTCCTCTACAATGAAATATCTCTTTTTTTGACGAGTCGTAGCCATTTTCAATTGGTAGCATTTTTCGCCTGTTGCAAAAACTATCAGTTGCATGCAATGCAAAGTTGCAGGATTGGCTAGGATTGATTCGGTTTGTTGTGTGCACAAACCAACGTCATGAGCGCATTTAGGTGGGCAGTTTTAAGCTAGACATGCCCCTGTCGTGCATCCCAAAGCACCGGAACGTCGAGAGTCATACCGTACCGGGGCGATCTCTCAAGTCAATTGAGTCCAAAAACTTGTCAAAATTTGACAGACTGTTTCTTCAAATCCAGGACACATATGGTCGATCTGTTTGAACCCGTGGGGTCGCGTGAGGCTCCTCTATAATGGCCTATCTCGGTTTTTGATGAGTCGGAGCCATTTTCAATTGGTAGCATTTTTTTGTCTACTGCAAAAATCATCAGTTGCATGCAATGCAAAGTTGCAGGATTGGCTAGAATTGATTTGGTTCATCGTGTGCACAAATCAACATCATGAGCGCGTCCGAGTGGGCAATTTTACTCTAGTCATGCCCCTGTCGTGCATCCCAAAGTGTCGGAACGTCGAGAGTCATACCGTACCAGGGTGATCTCTCAAGTGCCCTGAGTCCAAAAAATTATCAAAATTTGACGGATTGTTTCTTCATATCCAAGACACATATGGTCGATCCTTTTGAACCCATGGGGTCGCGTGAGGCTTCTCTACAATGGCCTATCTCGGGTTTTGACGAGTCAGAGCCATTTTCAATTGGTAGCATTTTTTCGCCTGCTGCAAAAACCGTTAGTTGCATGCAATGCAAGGTTGCAAGATTGGCTAGAATTGATTCGGTTTGTCGTGTGTACAAATCGACGTCACGAGCATGTCTGGGTGGGTAGTTTTATGCTAGGCATGCCCCTATTGTGCATCCCAAAGCACCAGAACGTCGAGAGTCATACCCTACCGACGCAATGTAGAAGTTGCTTGACAACTTTTTTGACAATTTTTTTGACAACAATGATAATTTTTGCTCAAATTGTATCTAGTCTCAATCTATGACCCCTATGACCCGATAATGACTCAAATAATTCTCCATGATTATACAAGAATCAAGAATGCTCATGATTGACCAGGGACACATCACATATACTCAAAAAATAGTCACAAAACATTGACACACAAAATAGTCACAAAACATTGTCACATATTATTCAAAAATTTGCCTCTAAATATGGTCAAATCAACTCTTGGCTATTTGATTATACAAAAAAATGTTTTACAGATCATCTCATGGGCTTTTATACAAAATTTGGCATTACAATATGTGCGATTCAGCTCATCGCCATTTTAATATACAAAATCTGGAATGTACATATGTGCGATTCAGCTCATCGCCATTTTAATATACAAAATTTGGCATTACAATATGTGCGTTTCAACTCATCGCCATTTTAATATACAAAATCTGGCATGTACATATGTACAAATCAACTCATTGCCATTTAAATATATAAAATTATGCCCCTAAACATGTAAAAATCAACTCATGGGCATTTATATATACAAAAAATGAATATAGAACAATTCCTTGACGATTTATACAAAATTCTCAAAATCATTCTACTCTGAATCGTAGAATCGATCAAGTGAGCCTTCAGGATCGGCTCTAACTCGTATTGTGTCAAGTATTGCCTCGTGGTTAGATTCAGGAACTTTCCTTAAAATCTTGTTATGAGGTCTACCACGATACTTCATCAAATGAATATTTGTTGCAACAACAAGGTTAGAGAATGGAGAATATGTTTGTGTGTTTCAAAGTCCTCGAACAACCAAACATCGGAATTCTTGATAGGGTATCTTCGAAGCCATGTTCCTGTGACGACAACAGACCCTATTGGGTACTCAATACCCTCTCTGTCAATGATTGTGGTTGTCAATTCTCTTTTTGGCTCAACACAACAATACAAATAGTAATATGTTCCTTCTTCATTGTTCTCTTTTGCAACAACTGCATACACATGACCTGCATTTTATAAAGTGTTAATTAATACCAAAAATAAAGTATGATGTACAACAAAATGAACCAAAAAGAATACTTGCAAAAAAATTAACTCAAAAAATCACCTGAATCCACTAGGTCGGATACATGGTCAAAATCCACTGATGTCTCCATTTGGCTCAATTGTAGTGCTTTGGGAATTTGATATGAATCAATGGGAACCAATGGTCTACAAGACCATTTGTCAACCCACTCTTGTGATTCACATTCTTCCCACAAACAATACATGCATGAAGAGCAAAAACATACCATCTGTCTCGTATAAATTACTAGTGAACTTGAATTTGAACTCATAAATGAGTGCATGTCACTCGATCCTGCAATTGTACAACAATCTAGATAGTTTTCAATGTTAGATTTAGTGATCAACCAAAAATATCTATGAACCATTGATGTACTTGGATTACCTGGACCCATTGTAGACTTACACCATCGCACAATTGTTTCTGCATCTATCAACTCAGCACCACCTTCGTACTTCAATTCTTCTCTAGCTAGGGCTATTTTCACACATGCTCCTGCACCATCGTGCTCTCCCTTACCATGTCTAGCCTCAGTAAAATTCCAAAAATGTTGTACACTGCTTGTCATATGCATCCTTGTCAACCAATAAAACATCCTTGCATTCTTGAATTGTGGGGTGCAATTATCGGACCATATAAAGTGTCGGTTGTATCGTATGTTCCTTTCCCTTAAACTATCATAGAAAACTTTAAAGCATCCTTATACAAACTCCGATGAATGAGTACGATCATCACTTATGTAGAAGTGATAATCTTACAACCTTTCTATCCTCCTCTGTGCTATCATCTGCATGCATGAATGCTATGTGTACAAAAATAGAAACTTTTGTAGAGTGATAATACATAGATTGCACTTCATTTTGAGGTTGTAGTGTATAATTTTCAGCGAACTCAACGATAGAGACAATCGTGCCAAGAGGAAATGTGTCCTTACATAACTTGAATTGCTCATCTAACCGTCGACCTCTATGTGTATGCATTATGTACTCATAAACTAGTTTCTCTTAAAATATTTTCATAAATTCAGCTACACATATATCATTTTTCACTAGATCACATCTCTTCAAATCTTTTCCATCTTTAACTTCATATGTGACTGTCTTGTATTTTCTAAAAGAAACTAGTTTCGTACCAATTTCATGTGTGCTCTCCAAATGTACGCATCTTGGTAAACATTGAAAACCACCACATATAGCACAAGAACCTTCCAAACAAGGCATCTTACAATAAATGCAACCATCATGTCTATTACATAGCACACTTGAAATAAATTCTCTTATCGATTTAGGAGGTGGTTGTATATTGCATTCCCGCAAAACATCATTAGTGTGCAAAGTAGAACAAATATGACGAAAAAATATCATAGTGCATGGAAAATTCAATATGCATCCTTCAACAACACGTGGTGCATACATGATTAATCTTAATATAAAAAGGTTTTTCCATTTCAAAAAATCTTTGAGAAATTCTTATTTGAGGAAACTTTTGAAGGAACCTTTCATAAAATTTAGTTTGAGTCATATCCAAATAGTGTTTGGCATGTGGCTCACGATTTGTAGACCCAATTCGCCTTCTAACAACATCTCTTTGGTTGGGTAAAACTCTTGTGTTGTCACGCCAAAATTTTTCAATTAATGTTCTTAGTGCATCAACAACAACCTTGTCTTTGCATGGTAGTCTACCCAAGAATGCCCAAAGAGAATTATTGTTAGGTTCCTCTATTTTTTCCCGCCTCTTTAATGCTTTACTTAATGTTGTTCTACTAACGTTTAATGACTTAATTTTTTTGCTTATCAAACGATCTTTTTTTATTTTCTTGCTCATTATGGTTGATGTAATGACATGTCGAGTAGTATTAGAATCTTTAGTATGTGATTTTGAATCAATAGCTTGATATGCATCAAATATATTTCTCACAATAGTTCTTTCACTGTTACTTTCAGATGATCTTAGGCCTAGAATTTTCATTGTCTCTCTAAAATTCAAATTTTTAATCATTTCAACAATTAGTTGACATCTTGCGGTTTGATTTAAGTTTTCAAAATAGTTTTACCATATTCTTTTAACCATTCTCCTACAAGTTCGTTCATTCATTTTATTGAGCATTGGCTTCAATATATTCTCATCAATGTCAATTAGATACTTTGGTTTCCTACGAATGATTCTAGGAGGTGTTAACATCAATGCATTATGTACTTTCAATTCATCAAATAGAGAAGGTGTATGTTCATCATTTAATTGATTATTCAAAGCGGTATCTTCTTCAATTGCATTAGGTTCATACAGTAAATCAAATGTCTCTTCTTCAATTGAATTAGGTGCATTATGTTCATTTAGTAAATCGAATTGAGATGTTGAGGATGACATACCTTCTTCTCCCATTGTTCTTATGTCACGTAATTTCTTCATACGCTGCCTTTGTCTTTCCTTTTCAACCTCTCGTTGTTCCATCGTTCCTCGCTTGTTCTTTCCCATGGTTGATATCGGTTGTCCTAAATAGAATCATATTACATATATATGTAAACAAAAGTTCATAAACAAACAAATAACCATAAATATGCATCTTATCACTATTTTTTGGACTCAAACTATTAAACAATCACAATAGTGTTGACAAAACTAATAAGAACAACAATTCAATTATTTGAAATCATGCAAAAACAAAAAATTCACTTACTTCTATGTATAAAACAATGATAGAAGTGCAGACACAGTTCCAGTGGGGCCTTCAACGACCTCAAAAACTTCTTTTGAGGCTGTTGAGGCTCTTGGGCAACTAAAACTATGTCTATGTACCGCGTACACGCTACATTAATAACCATGTACGCACTATTAGTCCATAAAATGTTGGCAAGCCCAACAACATTTTTTTTCCCATTCTATACTAATAAGTAGTGTGTACGTGCTCCTAAGCCTAAAAAATGTTATCACAGGGTAGCAAATAATGGGCTCAGTACCCCGTACGCGCTTACAAGTAATAAGTACCACGTACGCGCTATTGGTAGTAGAAAAAAAGTGAATGAAAAGGGAGAGAGAGAGAGAGAGAGAGAGAGAGAGAGAGAGAGAGAGAGAGAGAGAGAGAGAGAGAGAGAGAGGGGGGGGGGGAAGGGAAGGTAGAGAGAGGGAGAGAGGTAGAGGGAGGGAGAGAGGGAGAGAAGAGTGGGGAGGGAGGGAGAGAAGAAGGGGTATGGAGGAAGGGAGAGGGAGAGTAGGGGGGAGGGAGAGAGAAGGAGGGATAGAGAGAGAGAGAGGGGGGAGGGAGGGAGAGGTAGAGAGAGAGAGAGAGAGAGAGAGAGAGAGAGAGAGAGAGAGAGAGAGGGGGGGGGGGAGGGAAGGTAGAGGGGGAGAGAGGTAGAGGGAGGGAGAGAGGGAGAGAAGAGGGGGGAGGGAGGGAGAGAAGAAGGGGTATGGAGGAAGGGAGAGGGAGAGTAGGGGGGAGGGAGAGAGGAGGGAAGGAGGGAGAGGGAGAGAGCGAGAGAGAGAGAGAGAGAGAGAGAGAGAGAGAGAGAGAGAGAGAGAGAGAGAGAGAGAGAGAGAGGGGGGGAGGGAGGGAGAGGTAGAGGTAGAGGGAGGGAGAGAGAGAGGTAGAGGGAGGGAGAGAGAGAGGAGGGAGAGAGAGAGAGAGAGAGAGAGAGAGAGAAGAGAGAGAGAGAGAGAGAGAGAGAGAGAGAGAGAGAGAGAGGGGGGGGGGAGGGAGGGAGGGAGAGGTAGAGGGAGGGAGGGAGAGGGAGAGAAGAGGGGGGAGGGAGGGAGAGAAGAAGGGGTATGGAGGAATGGAGAGGGGGAGAGAGAGAGAGAGGGGGGAGAGTAGGGGGGTGAGTCTTCGAGGTTGAGCAGGCTCCTGTCTTGTTGTCGAGCTATCGAGATAGGAGAGAGATGAGTGCGAGAGAGAGAGGAGAGAGAGAGAGAGAGAGAGAGAGAGAGAGAGAGATTGAATCTAGGACACAATATGACACCTAACAACATCTAAGGGGTCATAGGGTGTCCTAAGGGGTCATATGACACTATATTATCCCTTAGCACACCATGGGACCTATAATGACACCAAATAGTGTCCTAAGGGGTCATAGAACACCACATGACCCTTTAGAACACCATATGGTGTTGTTATGGGTCATTGGTGTCCCGAGGGGTCATATGGCATCCTATGACCCCTTAGGACACCATATGGTGTTGTTATGGGTCGTATGGTGTCTTAAGGGGTCATATGGTGTTCTAAGGGGTCACAGGACACCATATGACCTCTTAGAAAACAATATGACCTCTAATGACACCTAAGGGGTCATATGGTGGGCTAATAAAATGATATAATAAATTTAAAGTTATGAATAGAACATCATACAATAGAACATCAGTAGTTTAGTTTTGATATAGCTAAGTTAGGCCATTGTCAGCATAAGAGAGACTCCAAGTGAACAAACAATGAGGCTTTGCTAAAAAGCAGGTGTAAGAGCTTGACCTAACCCTAAGAGTACTACTTAAGTTCTAAAACATATGATGCTATTAAATTTGTAAGGTTATAGGACTGATTTCGATTGTGACTATAGGAAATACAGAAGAAGAGAAAGAGGGAGGGAGAGAGAGAAGAAGAGAAAGAGGGATGTGGTATGGAGGAAGGGAGAAGGGGAGAAAGCGAGAGAGAGAGAGGGATGGGGTATGGAGGAAGGGAGAAGGGGAGAGAGAGAGGGAGAGAGGGAGGGATGGGGTATGGAAGAGAGAGAGAGAGAGAGAGAGAGAGAGAGAGAGAGAGAGAGAGAGAGAGAGAGAGACCTTGTATGCATTTGAGAGGGGGAGATAATACACTTATATGTGTATATATACTTAATATATTATATATATATATGCATATATATACATATTATATATTATATATATATGCATATATATATATATATAAATATTATATATTATATATATATATATGCATATATATAAATATTATATATTATATGTATATACACATATTATATATACAATATCATATTATACAATAGCGTGTACACACTTCTTACACCATAAGTACCCTATATGCGCTTTTTGTACCATAAGTACCCCGTATACGCTTTTGACTGTTTAGGCTTGGAAATAGGCCTAGATGACAAAGCTACGGTTTGGAAGTTTGATTACCCTCAATTTCTCTCATTTTGACGTGTTTTATTTTATCAACTCGGTTTATTGACTTTGTCATCATCAGGTTTATACTTCATCAAGTGGGTATTTCTAAAATTTCCACCATATTTTCACCCATCTTCTGAGATTTCTAACCATATATTTTTTAAAAAATTTGAACAACAATAACACATTATTATTGAATTTCTTTTACCAGTGTCTCCATAGTTCTCACAGACATAGGTGCACCATTTTTTTAATAACTTTTGATATACTTATCCAAATTTTAAAAACTTTATATATTATTGTAGTGCACTTGATTCTTTACAATTTTAAAAAAAAAATTGTATTTTCGATTTGTTTAGTGCAACTTATGCTTCGTACACGAACAAGTACCTAATTTTCAGGACGTGCTCGATTGGAAAAATCATTAAAAAAAAATACTCAACACAAAATTACAAAAAAATACACATCTTCTAGTGCTCACTCTTAACTATCTTTCTGCCAAAGGATTTGTCAAAATACTAAATCTAACTATGACTTTTTTGATGCGCATGTTAGACACTATATTATGTTTTTCAGAAAAAATCAAGGTCTATTTTTCGTGCGCGAAGGATTTGACCCCCTTAATCTTATCCAATTTTGAAAAAGTTTAGTATTTTGGAAACTAGATTCAGAGTACTACAATATTTGTTCTTTGATTATCTTCATATCTTGAGTGGATGACTTTCAAATTTTGCCTCCAAGTTTAGGTTCACTTGATTTCAGAAAAAAGTGTCCACTTATACCCCCCTTTTTGACCACCATCTTTGTGCACTTACCACTATATTTGGAAGATTCCACTCTATTCTCATCAGGTTTTCATCAATTCTAGCCACAACTATTCAAGTAGGGAATGTTCTTTCATTTATCATTCAGAATATAGTTATATACAACAATGGTTTTATGATAATATTCGAGTTTCCTTCTCTATTATATAACATGAACAATGCAGATTATGTGCCAATAAATACATGCTTCAAACATTTATATGTTTTTCATATATTATGCATTATTCAAAATTGTACATACTGATTGCAAGAAAGCATATGCTAGATAAAACCTAAAACTATAGGAAACTAAAATTATTTGGGTATAATAGAAGGATGATCCTCTTTTCGAGAAAATACATGATTTAAAAATGCTTTGGTCAAAGCCTTGTTCGTTGAAATAGATGAATCGCCTAGCAAATTTATTAATATGTTTCTCTGTCACATCCTTATAATTAGACATTATATTATCATATATCAAATGTGCATGTAGATATATCAAGTTGCATCAAAGTTTTCATACTGCATTGTTTCTAGATAGCTAGGTTTTTGTGCAGGGTCGATGGTTCTATGTGTGA